>NW_006763132.1:537136-621895 GCF_000264905.1 Stereum hirsutum FP-91666 SS1
TACGTAACTTTCATCCCCAGGTAGCTCAGTCGGAAGAGCAAGCAGAGAACATATCTCTGTTGACGCTGGTTCGAGTCCATTATTGGGGGGGGGGGATAAGTGTTTGTTAAAGCGCTTTTTGCATCAGTCAGAACGTCTTGGATGTTGAACGTCGATCGTCGAGCAAGTGACTTAGAAGTCGTACATGGAGAGACCTGAAATTTGAATGATGCATTGAGCATTGAGTAGTCGCGTGACAAGTTTGACAGAACTGGGAACTATAACTCCTGCACGCACCACGTCAATATAACCTCCGGTAGCTCAGTCGGAAGAGCATACAGAGTACAATAAAACGCTCCCCCGATTCATTCTGTAGACGCTGGTTCGAGTCCAGCCCGGGGGGTAGGAGTCTAATGAATCAGCGTGCCTTTTTTCTACTACACCAGTCGAGACGGCGTTTGTTATGCAGAGGTTACGCGAGGTTGAGGAAGTCGGTAGCACAATGGAATACGGGAACGTACCAGGAGAGCATCACCAAGAGGCCGCACATTTCATTACCGTGTAACCGGTCTGTATACTTAAGTCTAGTCAGTCGCGTGTAGTGGATCACGGTACGGATGTCCGCGAGGAGACGTACTTACCGCTAACCCTCCGGTAGCTCAGCGGGAAGAGCAAGCAGAGCACAGTAAACTTGTAGCTGAAATCGTGTTTGTGTATCTCTGTGGACGCTGGTTCGAGTCCAGCTCGGAGGTTTAGGAGATCGAAGAAACTTTTGCATGAGAAGATCGAGCGCACAATAACAAGTTCCGAATACTTCACGTTGGTCGAAGCTACAACGGAAGCAGACATTGTCTGCCTAGTCGTGTATGGACGATAAAGGAAGGCGCCGCAAAAGAAAGGTAGCCGGAAGATAGCTAGAACAAAGGGAGCCACGAAAGGCGTACACGAGGAACCATCATGCCGTACCTTTCATCCCTAGGTAGCTCAGTCGGAAGAGCAAGCAGAACACACATCTCTGTTGATGCTGGTTCGAGTCCAGTCTTGGGGTAATAAGTGTTTGTTAAAGCGTTTTTTTTTGCATCGGTCAGGACGACCTGATCATCTAACGAACGTCGAACGTCGAGCAATTGCAGGAAGCCGTACATGAAAATACCTAAATGATGCATTGAGCAGTCGAACTGGAAACTAGAGTGTATTTTAGCACGCACCACATGAACACAGACCTCCAGTAGCTCAGTCGGAAGAGCAGATAGTTCTCAGCGTCATCTGATCTCCCAATGACCTTACTTTGTTTCCTATCGACGCTGGTTCGAGTCCAGCCCGGGGGACATTCATTGACTCAGTCTATCAGCCCTTTTTCGGAGACGTTCTCGTGCACTGTCCAAAGTCTGACACAAAGCAGCGTTCCATTGACAGTCATGATGGTACAATCCAGTGTGGTCCTGTGGGTGGAGCGCTGACGATACGATAAAGAACTCGATCATCCCACTTACCACATCGCAACTTGAGGTGCGCACAACCTAGAGACTCAACCTCCGATAGCTCAGTCGGTAGAGCGACGGGTCAAAATTAACGACATTTGCAGTCGCTGTTGATTTCGAAACCCGTAGGCGCTGGTTCGAGTCCAGCCCGGAGGAGTTCGTTGTCACACACTGGTTTTTGGGTCAGTGGTGGATAGGATAGGATCGAAGAGCGCGTGGTGCTGGGAGGGGGATGTGATGGGTGCGTACCGAGTATTATGTGTCACATTCAGGAGACAAACCGATAAAAACGAATGAGCCACAGCCAAGCGACGGACATGTCAAGAGAAAGGAACGCACCTGTACCTGTAATCCTCCGGTAGCTCAGCAGGAAGAGCGAACAGAGCACAATAGCATCTGCGTTAATGACAATGCATCTCTGTTGACGCTGGTTCGAGTCCAGCTCGGAGGGCCTGCTCAACGCTGTTATTTCTTTTATGCGCCGCTGAAAAAAAAATGCGGTGGACGTATGCGGCTGTAACAAAGGAGATGAGTGGCGCAGAGCGGCTAAATCAACAATGGACGCACGAAACTCTTCACAGTCGTGCTCACCTCATCAAAGGATATCCACCGGTAGCTCAGTCGGAAGAGCATACAGAGCACAATGGCACGTAGTCTACGAAGTTGATTCTGTAGACGCTGGTTCGAGTCCAGCCCGGGGGGTAGGTGTCGATTGAAACAGCGTGCATTTTTTTTCCACCACAGCAGTCGAGACGGCGTTTGTTGTTCGGATGCTGCGGGGATTGAGGCAAGCGTCCCCTGGCGATCAGTCGTCTGTAGTGTGGATGTCCGCTCGGACACGTCCTTACCGCTAACCCTCCGGTAGCTCAGCAGGAAGAGCGAACAGAGCACAATATAGTGTGACAAACGAATGGATCTCTGTGGACGCTGGTTCGAGTCCAGCTCGGAGGGCCTGACATCATGTTGGAAAGACACCAAATTTTTGCATGAGAAGGTCGAGCTCATAAGAACGAGCTCTATTATATCACGTCGGGTGTAGCTACAACACAGGCAGACGTTGTCAGCGTAGTCGATAGTCAATCAATACTCAGATAAATTAAAGGAAGATACCGCAAAGAAAAACGGATGATCGATGATAGCCATATAAAACGAAGGGAGTTGCGAAAGGCCTGGGGTAGGAATCATTGTGGCGTACCTTTCATCTTTAGGTAGCTCAGTCGGAAGAGCAAGCAGAACACATACTTCTCTCTGTTGACGCTGGTTCGATTCCAGCCTGGGGGTTAAAAGGTCTGCGCGAAGGTCTTTTGCATCAGTCAAGACGAGATCTAGCTAGCTATCATTGAACGTCGGGCGTCGAACGTCGAGTAGCTATCGACTTGCTCACGCCAGAGTCCAGCACTTTTTCGTAAACATTCTCCTGCTCCGTGCGGAAATCGACACAAAGCACCGGGATCCTCGTTCAGGAGAACACACTACGTCTGGGTAGAGAATCTGAAACACGAGGATCAGTGGAACAAAGCATGAAAGGTGGAGAGGTTGAATGAAGGAACGCCCGGTAGCTCAAGCGGAAGAGCGAGGAGACCTTGTCAGAGAAAAGGACTATGGTATCTCTGTGACGCTGGTTCGAGTCCAGCCCGGGCGGCCTGTGGGTTCGAAATGGCGTTTTTTCTACGAGTAGCGTTGTGCATGTATGGTGCGCTCTGATTTCCCTTGGAGGGCATCCGGGTCATGGCAAGGATAGGGACAAGCAAAAGTTTACTTGATTGCATGCACGAGAAAAGAAGTAGTATAGCTGTTCAAATGTGAAGGGTTTAGTACCTCGACGAGAATGTAGAATATTTTGGTCCGCAACGCACTGTAGATCTCCACCTCCCGTCACATCTACGAGAACAAGCCTCCACCGACCTTACTGCCCACGACCTTGAAACCCCTCGGCGCCTTCCTATCCCACCTCTGCTCCGTCTTATTCCTCACCTGCTCCGGCCCAACATTCTGCACCTCCAACAACTCCTTACACGTCAATATCTTGCCCGCCATCTCCGGCGAATGTGGGTGGAACACGGTCTGCATGCGGCGATGAATGCCCATGGATACGAGGGTAGCCTTGATATGTGCGGGAAGGGCGATGGCAGAGCGTTTAAGGGTGATACGGAAATGGGTATGTGGGCTGTTTGGGATGGCGTTTATGGTGGAGGGTGGGTGGGGACGTGTTGGTGCGGGGGAGGATGCGGGCCCGGGGATGGTGGTTATTTCGCGGCGGAAGACATGCTTGGAGGACGAGGCGAGCGATTGAGGCTTGAGAGTCTGTGAGGCCCGTTGCAGGGCAAGCCGGGTCGTCATTCTTGTCTTGCTCGTCGTCGTTAGCGGCGAAGGACTACAGGTCACGAAAAGTCACGCCGAGTCGTACTGTGACCTAATGTGACAGGAAGTGACAGTCGCGTTACGGACGCGTCCGGCGTGACTACTATGTTTATCTCGTGTCGCGCGTTTCCACGCTTTGCTCTCTAATCTTCTCCCTAATTGTTGACCGTATTTCTTGCTTAGTTTATCATCTGTTCTGCGGAAAGGATTATCTGTTGCAATATAGTGATACTGTAGCCGAAATTTACAGCCAACATGGCGTCGCGTCGTTCCAACAAGTCACACAAGGTATGTCGCCTTGTCCGATCTTCAATAAGCAACCCGCCGCTTACCCTCCTCTCCATTTCTCCTACCTTAATGTCTAGGTCCCAAATGTCAAACTACGACCAGCAGCGCCACAGCCATATCATCGCGACAACACTCCTCCATCATCTCTAGGCCTCGACCGAAGTTCCTCGCCAGTACCCCTAGATCTCTCCTCGAGCTTCATTGATCCGTGTCCGAGACCTTTCAAAGGTGTCACGCTGTGTGCGACCGGGGTCGATAAGGTACGCTTGTTGCTTTGAATATTGGACGGGAACTGATGTGCTGGACTGGGTTGTCGCATGACTGGGTGGATAGACGACTTTGTTTTCATGTGCAAGCAAGTTGGGAGCGAACACGACGTCGGACTTCACGGATAGAGTTACGCATCTTATTGCGATTACTCATGGAGGGGCTAAATACATGGTACGCTCCCTTATTCTCACCTCTCACGTCTCAATTCCCCTACTACGCTCGTGCTACTACTACGCTCGTGCTACCTTGTCTTTCAACAATCGTGGCCACGAGACTTCTGTCGTCCACGCCAACCCGAAAGTGCCGTGATACTGACAACTTTATTTCGCTCAGTGTGCCCTGGAACGTAAAATCCCAATCATGCAGCCTTCGTGGGTGCACGATAGTTTCGAGATCTGGCAGCGCGGCGACGATGTCGACTTTGACGAGGTACGTCTTCCTCACCCCATCATTCTCGCCTTACCTCTCGTTTCCTCCCACTCCTCTTCATCATCTCACAGCCCTTACTCTTTACTGATCTGTCACGAATCTTCAATATACCTCGAAAACATAACAGAGCATCAACTCCCACCGTCTCCCCATCTTCAACGACCTCACAATCTGCCTCTCCGGCATCTCTTCCGTCCCCCGCCGTATCGAGATAAACCGCATAGTCCGCGCTCAAGGCGGCGAATACACTAAAGTCCTCGAGCGGCCTGTCGTGGTCACGCACTTGCTTTGTGGTGGGGATGTTGGTGGTGGGGTTGCGCCGGAAGAAGAGCCGGTGGAGGAGGAGTCGCAGGATATAAGTATTGCGGGGAGGAGCAGTAGGAGTAAATCGAAGGGCAAGGGGAAAGCTAAGGGTAAGGGTAAGCAAAAGGCTGGAGGGGAGGGTGCAGACGATGGTGAGGAAGGAGATGAAGTGGTAGAGACGGAGAAGATGAAGTATGCGCGGAAGTTCAATAAGACGGGGGAGGCGAAGATCATGATGGTCTGGGAGGAGTGGTTCTGGGATTGTTTAGAATTTGGCGGTACGCATCTCTTCCTCCCCTTCCTCTTCCCGCTTTCTGGCACGCTCCAACCATAGTACTCATATCCCCTCCTCACAGGCCGCTTCCCCGAATCAAACTACCTAGTCCACCGCCCCCGACCCCCCCGTAAACAACCCCCCACCGCACCCACCGCACCCGCACCCCCCCTCGCAGCCTCCCTCCCTCTCCCTCCTCAACTGCCACCGCCACAGCAGCAAGCCGATCCAACGACCGACGCCCTCGAACAATTCGATCTCGCGCCTTCCCAGTCACGACGTTCTGCGAACGATGCATACCTCGCTCCGCTTGGCTCTGCGCTCCTCGGTTCGAGAGGGTTCAGGCATGAGGGAAGGACGGTCATGAGGGTTGATAGTGGTGGCGGTGGTGGGGCGGGAGCGGGGGTAAGAGGACTTCCGAGTGAATCTCGGGGTTTGGTGGGTACGAGGTCGACACCGGCGTTAGGTGGTGGTGGTGCTGGTGGTGCTGGTGTTGGCGGTGGGGAGGGAGAGATCATAGAAGTAGGAGGCGTAAAAAGCGCCGCCGGTATCGAACTGGCAAACTCGACCAAAACGAGCCAACAGACAGGAAGGTGGGACGCACCGGAGATGAAGAAGCGGAGTGCGCTACATACGTTCTCTAGGGCGAATTCGTTCGCTCCGGTCGGTTCGTTCGCCGCTGGCGCTCCGTCTGATGAGTTGGGTGGGACTGGTGTGGTTGCGAGTAGAGCGCCGTTGAGGAAGAGTTTGACGGCGGCGGTTTTGTTTGGGCGGGGGAGGGAGAAGGAGGGATCGGCGGGGCCGTCGAGGCTTACGCCTGGGCCTGGTCTTGGTCTCGCTGCCGTTCCTGGTCCAGTATCCGCGGGGGTGTTCAAAGGGAAGAGGTTCCGCGTGAGAGGGGAAGCGAGGAGCGAGAGAGTGAGAGGGGCGATTGAGGGGGCGGGGGGCGTTTGGGTTGAGGGAAAGCATGATGCCGACGATGAGGATGAGGAGGATGGGGAGGGGAGGTGTGATTATGTGGTAGTCAGGCTTGCTAGGTTCGTCCTCGTCTCACTCCATCCACCAACGTTCAGCACGTCGATATTCATTGCTGATCCTGATTTTATTTTCGATGCTCGCAGTGGAAGCACCCTCTTCCGCGCCGATCCCTCTCCTTCTACCCGTCTCAGATACAGAACCGAATGCTGGCTCGAAGCCTGTCTTGCACAACAGCGCATCTGTGAGCCAGAGGAACATATCGCGTATGTGCCTGTGCCTGTACAGGGGCCCTTGAGGGTGCGCAAGCGTCAGAGGCAGGTACGGATCGGAGGATATGCGCAGGGGGACGTGAGTAATTGGGAAGAAGAGATGGGCGAGGTGGACGAGGGGGTGAGGGCGGTGGTGAAGCTCAGTTCTTCGGGACTGGACGCGGCGGAGGATTTGTGGCTGAAGAGGCTGGTGAAGGCTTTGGGTAGGTCTTGAGTTCTTTTTTGACTCCGTTATTCTATCACTTGAGAGGGACTGGTGATCGTGTACTGATCTGTGGGTTCGATTGTAGGGATAACGCATTCGCCTACGTTTACGAAGCATTGCACGCATCTTTTGTGTCCATCAAGGACGGGGGCTAAGTTCGAGAAGGCCGGGGAGTGGGGCGTTCCGATTGTTGATTGGGGGTGGGTCGAGGAGGTGGTGAAGACGGGGATTGTCCCGCTGACGGCACGGGAGAGTATGAGTGTGGAAAAGGAGGAAAGTAAGGGGAAGGGGAAAGAGAGGGAGAAGGAAAGGAGTATCAAATCGAAGGGCAAGGGAAAGGAGAGGGCTGTCGAAGTGGATGCGCCGGTGGATACGGATGTGAGGATGATGGATATCACTAATGGTGCGCGTCTTTCTTGGCCAATTTCAAAAATCCAACTAATGACTTGAACTTCATTCATAGGTCGCAGCTCTTCACCTGCTCTCCACCCACCGACCTCAAGCCCAGTGCCACCGCCACACCTTGACTACCAGGATCACGTCGAACCCGAGCCCGAGTCATTCTTCGCACATGAGTTCGAACAACAGCAACAAGCACAAGCACAAATATCCCCTGATGACTCTGAATTCTTCAAGCCCAACGGTTTGTTAGGCACCACACCCACACCCAATCCCAATCCCAATGCCGTCCCAGCTCTTTCGCCCGTCCCGCAAGCTCCACCTCGAAGTCAGACCCTTCCACCTCTCACGCCTTCCAACCCCCACCTCGCACCCGTTGATGATGATGCCGCCGAACCGGAACCGGAACAAGACTACGTCCCCTCCTCGTCCCCTCCCCAAGGCACGCCTCTCGACGTCAGAGTTCCCTCCTCCGCCACTCCTTCTCCCATGAAGATACCATTGGACAAAGGGAAGGGCAAAGCGACGGAGATCTCGAGAGAAAAGACGAAGGAGCAGATCGGGGTGTCGACGGAGACGGCGAGGGCGTTGCAGGAGAGTTTGACGAGTTTGTTGGGGAAGAGGTCGGTGGGGAGTATGGAGGATTTGGTGGAGAGTGCGGGAGGTGTTGCGGGTGAGAGTGTCGGTGTTGGTGTTGGTGCTAATGGTGCTGGTGCAGGCGGGCAAGCTGCAGGGGGGATGAGAGCTGGGAAAAGGCCGAGGCCGAGGAGTAGAGGGTCAAGGGTATGTTTATTTTTTTCTCCATCGTGCTCGTAGCATAAAACACCCATCACTCATATATTGCTCCCCCAGTCAAGACAAGGTTCCGCAAACAACGTCTTCGGCAAAGACGCACCGGCCCCACCGCTCGACGACCACTTCGACCTGCACGCCGAATCCTACTCTTTCGACCCCGATATTGCCATGGCCGGCAATCCAGAAAACGACGACGACGACGAGTTGAACTTGAAACCGGGACAGGTGTTGGGTGGTGTGATTCCGGTGTCGAGGGCGGCGGGGCGAGGAGGGGATCATGATGGGAGTGTGACGCTGGTGAGGTATGAGGATCCAGAGCAGAGAGACGAGAGGAAGAAGTTGATGAGTCTTTTGGGGGATCCGGTTAGTTCGATGGAGGCGAGTGGGAGTGGGGTGGGGAAGGTCAAGGGCGGGAAGACGGTGGATGCGAAGAGGGGGAGGAAAGGTGGGAAGAGGGCGGCTGGGTTTTGAGAGGGGTTGTCTGAATCTGTGTTGGCGGTAAAGCGAGATTTGAATCATGAAGAGAGACTGGGAGGTGGGCAGGTGTTTTTGTTTACTTGTTTGTTTCTGTGGGGACACGATAACTATGTCAGGAATTTAGAGCATGTACGTTATCTTTTCGCTAAGTATGTCAGGGTTCAGTTATCGATTTGTTACATGGACGGCCAAGGAAGCACTGATGATACTCTCTTCAAGTTCGACCACTGACGATTTCGATAGTGTGGCGGTGGCACCGACGATGTAGCCAGGGCAGAGCTGGCTCACGCGTTAGGGCCGAACTTGAAGCTTTTAATTCGATTGTGTTCCTCCTTTTCTTCTGGTCCGCGCTGCTAAGTAGTACCATCGGACCGCTGTATTGCAAGTTGAAGAGACGGAGGTAGCCGCGCAGCCGTCACATACACCCGCTTTAGAGACTCGGTTACCAGTCTGAGATTCTACGCGTGAAGACGTGTCATACGCTCACGAGCTGGAGTTGAACCAGCCTATCATCGAAGACATCAAACGAAACGACCCGGCAAAAAACACCTACGGTCGCAGTCGATCTTCTACTCAAGCTATCAGAGGTCTGCACTGATGCGTCTTCATACACAGATGATATCTAGTACCCCTATTTTCTAACATGCTTAGAAAGGACAGTTCCTTGAGCACGGAAACGGAACGTCTCATCATCCTCTGAGTTAGTGGCATCACACCAGCATGTCTGAATACATTTTGCGCTGCTGCGGAAATATACCAGGCACTTCGAAGATAGACTCTGTGCACTGACTCTGGTCAAATGAAGCAAATTCGATGTTTCGACTATCGATGACTTGCTCTGTCCTCGCGGCCTGAGTGGCTCGACTAGTACTCATTGCGAGCTTTGTTTGTGCGTGATCGTTTGCGACGGGAAAAAATCGACCTTGCATCGACGGGCGAGTATCATGACAAGAGACAAGGCTTTGTATTCAGATCAGTGAGATTCCCAATTGGTTCCTGCCTGCGGTCAACACTGATATCGTCATTGTGCAAACAGTAGGTATGGATTGTTCCAATCATGTTTGGTATTACGGACCATCATCAATCCCAATCGTGGTTATGCATACGAACTCCGTAGAGATAATGGCCCACCCTCGTACCCTCTTCGTCGTCTTCATTGAAACGGTATTCAACCCCCCTTGATAAGCAAACGTCCTCCAGCACTCCAACGCTCACATCAAACTCTGGCATATGTTTCCCATAATTTCCAGCAATTACATTTAACTGCCTCAAGCGTGGCAACGACCCTTCCGACCGAAGCACTTGGAGGAGTACCGCCGCTTCATCGTACCATAATCCATACGTCAGCTTCTCCAGTGCTCGATATCCAGTTATGAAGTCGATAGGCGGTATGTGTATCGAGGTCGTCCTGGCGAGCCTCAATGCTCCCATCTCTGGGGGAAGCACCTCGCTCATTGACTCCTCTGACCACATCCAAGTTGAACCGACGTTGCTCTGCCCATCAAGATCATCGTCGACCTTGTAGACCACTCGCAACTCTGTAAGGGAGTACGACCATCGTCCCAACGCGCTTCGTAGAGAGCTCGCCGTGAACGCCTCATCAGGCTGACCAGCGAGAACGAAGAGGCTCTCCAGGTTTGGGGCGATTATTGACAGAGCGATGATATGAATGTCTTGGAGGTACTGACAGCGGAAGCTAAGCTGTCGGAGTCGCGGGCAGGCGTTGGTCCTGATGGACAGGGCTGGAGGAGGTTTCAGGCCAGCAAAGTGATCCGATTCACCTAAAACTTCTTCGGTAAAGACACTGTCTGTGAATATTTCGTGATCTTCATCTTCCCCTGCGCAAGTGATTCCCTCCCAGATTTCCGCCTTGCCAATCGCCTCGTCTTCAATCAACACGGCTTCTATGTTGGGCCACAATTGAGGCATGTTCAAGAAGTCCTCCATTCCCGCGAGAGAGTAGCCCGTTTTGTGCGAAAGTCGCACACTTTTCAACTCCGCCTTCCCCCTCATTGCTTCCACCAGTCCCTCTAGGCTGTTTCCTCGCGAGTCACTGGCGCTGACCCAACCCGAGAGGTCCAACACCTCTACTCCACCACAACGCCTGATCACTTCTGACAGCTGTTCCGTTTCGACGGTGTTACACCAAGGCGAAGTAAAGTGAAGCTCTCGGACGATGGACGCGAGATATGGGTTGTTCTGAACGGCGTGGAGAAACGTGGTCGCTTTGAAATATAGGCGTAGGAGACCATGTTTGCTACTGGGGGAGAGGTAGACGCTCTTATAGAGTTCGTGCGTGGCGACGGCGTGCAGAGACTTGCACACGAGCGAGAGACGAGGAAGGACTGGGTTCGGGTGGGATGCGGATGGACGAAAGTCCTCGCACATAGAGATAATATAGAGTAAAGTTTCGTTTGGGAGGGAGTCCATGCTAGGCCTTGCAGTGGTCATGATACTGTGTGATTAGATATACGTCAGCCAAGCGCTCTGTCTTCATTCCTGAAAAATCGTGAGCAGACATAGACTGTACATCGTCGGTGCATACGCATGTCAATGGCTATGGGTGACTGTCCTAGATCGTCATCATTGCCCAGCTCGCAAGGGGCGATGTTTCTATCGATAGGATAGCAACACGTATCTCGAGTAATCTTTTACTCCACAACGTCGCAGAGAATGTTAACACACGATTCCCATGAACGGCAATGCACACCATTCGAAAGCGGCGTTGGAAGATAGAGATCTGCGTCGATGGAGCAGTGACACTCAATAGCGGTGATTCGCGTGAAAAGAAGGGAAATTTCTGCATCACTTCATCTTGGACTGACTCGTAGTGGTCGTATTTTACTTGTTGTGTGACTGTCGATGCACGAGCAGCCAGGTTGGAGACCACAACGGTGTCCAGACCCCAGCAGACGACCAGTGCCAGAGATCCTCAGTCAAGAGGGCAGAATCTATGGAATCACCTTGTGAAGAGATTAGTGTCCTGGACGAGTCTGTGAAAGATGGAAATGAGATCGCTTATATCAGCCTGAGGCTCTGAGCAGAAGTGATCCCACGAAGCGCCACACTTTCTGAGAGAGTTCAATCTCCGATGAAACATTCGGTGCAGGATAACTTGAATTTCTTTTTCTCTCACTCAGCTCGCCCCCATTTCTCAGCGCTAACTTCCGTAGAAAGACATTCATCATATGAGTATTACAAATTCATAGCCCAGATCGTAAATCCCTCGCCAATTGCAAGGATGATCATCATCAAACGGTCGACCGTCTCAGCGGAAGCACCATCCGTTCTCCATGCCAGCACTCGCCATCTGGGCTTTGCTGAGGCAGACCCGAGTCCCACCGCTCTCGCAGTAGTAGGCGTCACCGGAGAAATTAATCTTGCAATTATGCGACGACGTGCGAAACTTTGAGCGCGTGGGGTCACACCTTATAAGTAGTTTGCAATATTAGAGAGGCTCAGTATCCGTTGCGAGGTGGAATAGATAGCAGTGTTTAGCATACCCTTTCTTCACGAAATCATTATTGAGCCCGTCTACCTTGCAGTTGATCGCCTGAACCTAAAAATGCACGAGTGAAAAGTCACTTAGAAAACGTCTATGAGTAGATGCGAATGAAGAAAACGTACGAAGACGTCGTCCTCCAATGCCTTCTCTTGTGTCAAGAGCTGTCCCTTGGCGAGTTTGTCAGAGTCCGTGCAGCCTGACCTGCTGTCGAGCTCAGTATGGGACGATGCGGAGGCGATGGTGAAGAAGAGGAGCGCTGCACAGAGGTAGATAGGTTTGAGTGCGAACATGATTGCCTGGGTGGATGGAGCGGGCAGTAGTAGACGCGGTATCGCACCTGTATATAAGAATTTCGTTGGCCAACGATAGTAATAGCAACGTACAAAGGTGAGCCACATTATTCCGTTCTGCGAACCGAAGTAAATAGCGTCAAGTTCCTTCCCGGCAATGTAAGAAAGAGGAAAATGAATATTGGATGAAGCACAAGCGAACAGTGACCAGTTGTCATTGAACATTTCGGATGAAAGCTTACATATGAGTAGAGTGTATCAGACCGTACGGATTGCGGCTCTATGAACGCACTGAACCAGTCTTATAAGCGAGGAGTGTATACTGAAGATGCTCCGAGGCGCAATCTGAGTGCGCCGTGATAAATGATTATGAGCCAGCAGGATATGCTCGGAGGAGCTTCAGTGCATCTTCTTAGGCATGTTCTCAGCGCCCCAGAGTCGGCCCGAGCGGTGTGCCAGCCTCATATATAGTCAAGCTTATTATCACTCGGACCCTCTCGCTCCTCATTCAGAACCTAACAACAACAACCACACAAGTTGAAAGAATACAGTGAAGACACCGTACGTACCGTTCCAAATCTTCAGTCATAGGCTCAGAGTTGACACACTCAGTGTACCGCAGACGATGACAACTGAGATCACAACCCCAAGCTCTAGGAGCGCGCAATGGCCGTTCAATGTCGCCAGCTCTACTGGTGCTGAAAATTCAACTCTCCTACACGCTCTTCTCGCTGCAGAGAGAATCGACGAGCTCTCCGACGCCGAGAATCACACCGCCGTCGAGCGTTATCTCAATTCAGAGGGCAAGGTGGATGAACGGGGAAGAACGACCGCAGGAGTGATGTTTTGGTTGTACCCGACAGGTCTGAAGGGTCCGTACCACGTCACGGATGAGGGGAAGACGGAGCAACACGGGACTCTGATTACCGTGGAGAGCGGCGTGCTCGTTGAAGAAACGATGAGGAAGCTGAAGGAGGTAAAGGTGGACGGAATTGCGCATGAGCATATCGGCGTCGCTTGACCAAATTACTCGTCGTGCTTTTCGATGCATCAACAAGTGGAGTAGTCTTTAGGTGGCATTGTAGGAATTAACGAACGTAGTGGCATATGCATACCACACACGGAGACCGACACTCTACATTTCCTATGGTACAGTTGATGCACATAGCCTGGTGGAATGAGATTTTTTCCAGAGTCTCTGGAGAGGAGGACCAAACACCGAATGGAGGGCAGTGAAGTCAAACCTGGAAGGTACATCAGCTACCTATGTGAGGCTCTCCAGACTTGATCTCAGCTCCTGATACGACACGGCCAGTCCGCTTTCTAGACCACATCTAGCAAAGGCAATTATGGAAGCTCAATGATGGTCGAGCATCGTCAGTGGGTCTAGTAGCATCATGTCGATGCGCTGTCACTCCAAACCAACGACATCAGACTCGTGAGGCTTGCCAGAGGCTTCCACTCGACTTCACTCAGAACCCCAGCCTCCCACGATATTCTGATAGCTTAACGGTAGAGTTCCAGGTCGAGATTTAAGCTACCATATTCAGATAAACAAAATTTGCCTGGAGGTGCTGCCAGTGGTTCGAGTACAGCGAGGCGGAGGGCGTGCCTTGCAGCTGTTGAATTTACTTGTAGTGACCGTGACGTTCGTTGGTCCTCTTCCGGCAAGCACCCGGTGCGAGCGAGTATGGGGGAAAGGTTGTTATTTGGCTGTTAAGCTAGACGTTCTTTCCTCACCGCAGTATTCTAGGAATCGGATTCCGAGTCTGCTGTCCTGGCCATGGTGGTTAGGTGTCACAGTGCCACAGTCACGAACGCGTTGGATCACGCCGAGACGCGTCATGTGACTGTGACCGTCGCGTCTTCGCCGCCGGCAACTAGAAGCAGTCGCGACTCGCTGATCCTTCCAGTTTCCTTCTTTCTCTCTTTCCTCTTCTCTCTTCTCCCCCTTCGTCGCAGTACATCTCATGTCTGACTCCGGGCTCAGAGTGTTTTCTGAATTTTTTTCTCATCAACGCAAGCAGAGTCGTTTGATGAACCAACCGAGGACGTGCTGTGGATTATTTCGCTCAAGCCTTCAGGCGTAGTCTTCAAAGCGGTGAGATTTTTTCCATGTCTGCCGTGCGAGCGATATTACGTGCCTCTAGTCCGTTCATCGGCTTTCCTATCATACCAGACTCCATCATATGTGAGCACGATCTTCGAACCCTGTATCAATGTCTCTGAGTTCTCTGTACGAGCGGTGGAGGACGACATTGTACCAAGTACTGTCTGGCATCCAAAACAGACGCATATATGCTACTCAGAGCGTATACAGGGATATATGTCAGACAAGTATAATACGTGTGCCCTCGATGCATATATGCACTCTAGACTTGATTATTCTTGGGCGAGTCTCGGGGAAGTGCTCCTGTCTACTGTTTTCCGATAATGTCGTATATTACGCACCCTCAGACTTTGAAGTCTATTCTGATCAGCGCATCCTAAGATGCACTGATACTCCTTGGCATGTCTTCGCAGCCTGGGCCATGACTGCATTTGAACTTCACCGCAAAAGACAGCCTGCCTAACCCATCCAGACAATGTGAACAGGCTCCAATATATGTTGTGCTTTTCCCTTGAGCTCCTCTATGCTTGTATGCGGCCCGTAGGTTCTTGTGCAGGTACATCCTGTTGGTCAGTGCTAGGTTAATGCTTTGCGTGGCGCCGCTGTGGTCACTCGGGGTCCTCGGATTGATACAATAGCAGATCTTAGATTAGGTTCCACGACCCTCGCACGAATTCCGTTGCGTCATCCATTTCCGTCCACTTTCGCCACTTCGCCACATCTCACGGCCTCGACGCCCCGTCGAAACCACATTCCAGGCATCCCGTCGAACCGAAAACGAACGCAGACCTTCCCCATCGATTCTAGGACTTCATATAAATGTTCGCCTGGAAGCCCAGCAACCCGCCCCAGATCAAAATTGTACGAAATTCGATGCAGATGGTAAAGGAGTCAGCAGATCAGCGGGCGTCAGCAGACGCTATGCGCCGAAAGCGTCGATAAATTTCCGAATCCTTTCCCTGTGCAGCTGACTCTGCGTGCCTCTAATTTTGAGGACGCTCGAGCCCAATTGGTTTGCGAAGTGGTACAAAACCGCGCGGGCGTCGAGCGACGAGCGAGCAATTGCTGCCCGTTTGGTTCTTCCTGTCCCTCGTCGACTGTCTGTCTCTCCGTGTGCCTCTTCGTTTTCTCGAGACTCGGACTTGTCGACACGGCATCGGTACGCTATATTTACCCACAGTCCGTTGCTGAAGCGAGGCTGACGTAGATCGGGTATATAAGACCTACGGACGCGTCTGACTTGCTCGACGGTCTCCGCCGAACGAACCCACCTTCGTTTCGTTTCAAGGACACACCATCCACGCTCGTTCATCCCTCAGAGCATCAATCATGGCATCCTCTTTTCCTCGTCTTCTCTCCGCTCTCATCCTTTCTCTGTCTCTCTCCTCCACTTTCGTCTCCGCGGACCTGACCACTGGCATACCTGACACCGCGCCTGCCGGATATGAAGAATGGACCTCACCCATCGTCCAACCCGCAAAATCCATCACAGGCGACGGCGGCTGGGGCCCCGCATACGCTAAAGCCAAGGCCTTCGTGAGCGGCTTGACCCTGGAGGAGCAGGTCAACTTGACCACTGGTGTCGGTACGACGGCGCGGTGTGTTGGTAATACGGGCGAAGTGACGAGATTGGGCTTCACGGGATTCTGCCTCCAGGACTCTCCGTTGGGAGTTCGAGACACGGACTTTGCGAGCGCCTTGTGAGTTATTTCCACTCCACGCATTTCCGCGTGTCCACCCCGCTGCGCATGCATGACTTGTGCATATGCCTGCACTCTGATGCGTTGTTCATTTCGCTAACATCCCAACTATTCCTGTTCCTCATTCTGTCTTTCTCGACCTTAGCCCCGCCGCCATCAACGTCGCCACGACATGGGATACATCGCTCATCTACAAACGTGGAAAAGCTATGGGTGAGGAACACCGCGGTAAGGGCGTCAACGTCGCTCTTGGGCCCATGACGAACCTCGGACGCGTTGCAGCCGGCGGGAGGAATTTTGAGGGTAAATTTTATCTCTCTCTCGTATGGGGAATTAAGGATTGTGACCATGCAATGAACGCTGACCGTTATTGCTGTGGTACAGGTTTTGGCGTCGACCCTTTCCTCAGCGGTGTCGCATCCAGGGCGACCGTGGATGGCATGCAAGACGCTGGAGTCATTGCTTGCGTCAAGCACTAGTGAGTTCTGCTCTTATTTCGTCCTGTTTTCTCTCCCGTCGGCGACCCGAGGAGCCCGCAAGGCTGGTGTGGTGGGTGCGTTGGGGTTTGGAGTGGGTACGAGTTCGATCTTTCGAGCTCTGCGCTGGACAGGGGCTGACCCCCCTGTGCGAACGGAGGAAGCTCGGTGTTGGAAAGCGGGGAAATTTGCAATCGGTCTTCGATACCGACGAGTGGCGTACAGTGGCGTTTGTGATTCGTGTGGCCCTTGTTGGGCATGTCAGTCCGCATTGCGCCACGAATCGCGTTGAATTCCTCGTCTCGAGTTATTCTGATCGTGTTTTCCTCCTATTTTCCTTTCCACCCGCCCGAATAATATTAATTATGCGTAACACTCATCCAGCATCGGCAATGAACAAGAACACTTCCGCGGTGGATCCGAAGCCGCTCAAGTCTACTCCTCCGACATCGACGACCGCACGATGCACGAGCTTTACGTCTGGCCCTTCGCTGAAGCCGTCAATGCCGGTGTCGGTTCCGTCATGTGCAGCTACAACAAGGTCAACCAGACGCAGACGTGCCAAAACTCGAAGATCATCAGTGGAATTCTGAAGGTACGATCCTTCCTATCTGACCCTTATTGTTGACGTATTCTGATCATGTTGGTCGTACGAATAGGAGGAACTCGACTTCCAAGGCTTCGTCGTCTCTGACTGGGCAGCCATGATCAACGGCGTCCAACCCGCGCTCGCCGGCACAGACATGAACATGCCAGGTTTCATGGCCTACGGCCAGCCCGACGAACCCAACCCCGACCAGACTAATTCATCCTGGTGGGGTTCTGCGCTCATAGAATCGGTCAATAACGGTTCCGTTCCCGCTGCTAGAGTGCAGGATATGGTCGAGAGGACGATGGCGGCGTATTTCAAGTTGGGACAGGACTCCGAGGATTATCCGGAGGTGAACTTCAGCTACTTGACCGAGGAGACGGAGTTGAACGGCGTGGTTGTGAACGAGCATGTTAAGTGAGTGTTTTTTTTTCCTTCCCTTGTCGTTTTGGAGAGTACGTTCGGTTTGACTGACTGTTTGGTGCGATATAGTGTCCAAGGAGACCATTACAAAGTCATCCGCGAGATCGGCGCGGCGAGCACTGTGCTCTTGAAAAACACTAACGATACCCTGCCTCTCAGCGTTGACAAAATTAAGCGTGCGTATTTTGTGTCAACCCCTTCTTCAAGGGTCGTGCCGTCGTTGACCAGCATTTTTTTACTTGCAGGCCTCCTCATCGTGGGTTCCGATGCCGGTCCCAACCCTGATGGGCCCAACGGCTGCAGCGAGTACGTCTACTAGTTCATGCTTTACCACGTCCTTGATGAGCTCATCGTGTGTGTAGCCGTGGTTGCGATCAGGGTACACTCGCTATGGGCTGGGGATCTGGAACTGCCAACGTCAGTCTTCTGTTTTCTCTTCATCCGAGTAGAGGGAGGCTTACCTCGTGAGGCGCGACTCTAGTTCCCGTACCTCATCGACCCCTTCTCTGCCATTCAAAGCTTCGTTCATAGCCAAGACCCGACGACCATGATCGAGGCCATCTTCAGTGACTTCAACCTTGCTCAGGTCAACACTGTGGCACCTCTCGCAGACGTCTGCCTTGCTTTCGTCAATGCCGATTCTGGCGAGGGTTAGTCTCTTTCCTCAATGAATCCGTTGATCTCCTTCGAGCTCACTGGGTGTGTGTGATCAATAGGCTACATCACCGTCGACGGCAACGCCGGTGACCGTAACAACCTCACTCTCTGGCACGGCGGCGAAGCCCTCATCAACGCCACCGCATCCAACTGCGCCAACACCATCGTCGTCATGCACGTCACAGGCCCCGTCCTTATGGAATCCTGGATCGATCATCCCAACGTCACCGCAGTCCTCAACGCTGGTATTCCCGGTCAGGAGTCCGGTAATGGATTGGTGGACGTTCTGTTTGGTGGTGTGAACCCGAGTGGAAAGCTGGTGTATACGATCGCGAAGGCGAGGGAGGATTATCCCGCGGATGTACTTTATGACAGCGATATGGATGTGCCGCAGATCGTGTATAATGAGACGTTGAACATCGATTACAGGTGGGTTCATTCTTTTCTAGATCCGTTCTTCGTGCAAAGGCTGAATATTTGTTGTGTTGTGCAGGCACTTTGACGCGAACAATATCGATCCCCGCTTTGAGTTCGGATTTGGTCTCTCGTACACCACGTTCGAGTACAATGGCCTCAACATCGTTCCCTCGTCGGGCCACAGCCGCAGACAGGAGGCTTCTTCGTCCATTTCTGCTCTTCCCTTGTCCCCCTCAGCCATCTCATCCTCTCCGTCGGCCTCAGCATCGTCTTCGGTAGTTTCGACGGACAGCGTCGTCACCTCCACGGACAGCTCATTCTCTTCTGCGAGCGCTACCGCTATCTCTACCGACACCTCTTTCTCCGCCAACGCTACGACCTTCTCTGCCACCTCGACGTCCTCATTTCCCAGCAACGTCACCTCCACGCCAACTCTCTCCATCTCCGCTTCCGCTTCCGCCTCCCTCTCCCTCAACGCTTCCTCCACCGGCTCTGCCCCACCCGCCATCTCCTCCCCCGCCCAAACCAACCCCGGCGGCCCAGCCGCCCTCTTCGAACCCCTCTTCGAAGTCTCCTACGCTATCACCAACACCGGCAAAGTCGACGGCCACGAAGTCTCACAGCTATACCTCTCTTTCCCGGCCAGTGCCGGTGAGCCCCCGAAGGTGCTGAGAGGGTTCGAGAGAACGTGGATCGAGAAGGGGACGACGGAGAATGTGCAGTTGACGTTGAGGAGGAAGGATGTGAGCGTGTGGGATGTGGTTAGTCAGGAGTGGGTCGTTCCGGAGGGGGCGTTCACGGTTGGGGTTGGGGCGAGTTCGAGGGATTTGAGGTTGACGGGGACGTTTGTCCCGAGTGGTCACTAAGCGTGCCAGGTCAAACTCAGAGGACTGGACTATTTTGCTGTGTTGTGTTGTGTTGTGTTGTGTTTTCTGTTCGAGTGCTGGTGATTGCTTGTGATACATTACCGAACTGATTTTTTCTTGATGCTTAGTACTCTTTTCCCGAGACTTGTCTACTCACGAGTCCACAAAATGACAGACTCCTCGCCACTGGACTCTTCTCCCCTGATTAGCGACTCTCGTAGTAACATAACGCGATGAGGCCCCTGGACCTTCCGAATCCGTTCTTTCTAGTAACACCCAAAAAGCTGCTTCGTCGCGATGTCCATTGTCCATGGTGTAATGCGTACGAATGACTACTACTATTCCCAGTGTGTGTGTGCTCGTAGTCTTGTCATTTGGCTTTGACTGTCGGCCAGCTCTTTCTTGGTAGCGGACCCCGTCTTGTTTTTGGACGGTGATACGTACTTATAATGCATGCTCGCTCCAGACTGCTTTATTTTAGTTGATGTCTTCCGTTCACTCAGCAATGCATCAGTGCCGAGGTGATTTGGACAATGTGCAGCTCGCCATCCAAAGACCAAAATGGACTGGCCCCCGAGTCGCTGCCCTGAACTTCTGGACAAGAAGGCAATGTGCATATTTGTGTCATCGACAGGTATGTGTCGTCCGAGTATCCGCCTATCTGAACCATGGACTCCTTACGAGCCCTTTCTCTTTCTATGATTATATGATCAGATTTATCTCTTCCACATCGACGCTCAAGGGCCAATGACGGGTGCCAGGGTGGCACGAACTTGGCGACCGCTCCGACGGTGAACTAGTTTATAGACCACCAGTGGTAGTAAGCCCACGAGGTTCACAAGAAGTCGAAGGGTTCGTCGAAAATTTCGAGTTGGAATCTAAGGTTGCCAGCAATGCCGCGGACGAACTTCGCGACTTGATGCTTCAGAAGATTCTACCACTGGAAGTTTGCAATGAACCTTTTGGGAGGAACTAGCGGACGCTATTTTTCCTCATATGAAGGCAAGGAAATGA
Source organism: Stereum hirsutum FP-91666 SS1 (assembly GCF_000264905.1). Lineage (NCBI taxonomy): Eukaryota > Fungi > Basidiomycota > Agaricomycetes > Russulales > Stereaceae > Stereum > Stereum hirsutum. Next base: position 557,692 of record NW_006763132.1, read on the forward strand.
TCATGAAGAGGGTGTCATGGGTCCTAGGGTAGAAGTGCTTGTCCCAAACAACCCAGAAGGAGTGGAGAGAGCACCCTAACACTCTCAACCACTTCCATCCAAGCCTCCCTGAGTCATACTGCAACTCCACCGCGTATGTTCGTTCAAGATCTACACCCTGGTCCAGACAACGTCTCATAAAATGCTTTTCGTCGGGAAGTAGAATGTCTCGACGTCATGACATTGATAACTTAGAACGCAGCTTCATACATGAAGATCCAACGAAGCGGTAGAACGCTATAATGAAATCATAGTTACACCTCCCCTCACCACCTAGCTATTCATAGATAACGTACAACATCTTCACGAAGTTCAATCCTCTCTACTTCTTCTTAACAAGTCATCAATGAGCACCGTCACTTCCACCTTTCAACTTCCCATTCTCATTCTCATTCGAAGGAGAGATGGAGAGATGGAAGGAGAAAGGATGGATCAATCGAGAACTGCGAGCCTGAGGCCTAGAGCACGCCGTCAGTCCGAACAGCACACTGCCCAAGATCATGCTTAATTAGGCCTTCCGCCTTCGGGAGGATATCCTACAACCGGTCATTCAAGCAGTCAGCTCGTGGACACAGTGATGAGGTGGGGGGATTCGACGAAGAGACATAGAAAGCGTGGGATTCGGCGAGGAAGGACGTACGAAGTCGAATATGCCTAGCGGGAGGGCGAGGGTGACGCATGCGTTTGGAGAGTCGACGACGGCGCCGACGTGGGATTCGACGGGGGCGGCGGAGAGGAGGAGGTCTGGAGCCAAAGCAAAGAGGAGAAAATATTGATTCTGGGTTAGCTTCGCCTCGTGTGATTGAATGGAGGCGAGGACTCGGATGTGGAGAGAAGGAGGAAGGGTAATGTCGGATGTGGAGAGAAGGAGGAAGGGTAATGGAGGACGTACACGATTGCTCGCGAGCTAGACCAATGTATATATGATATAATGAGTGATCTACGTTAGAGACGCGTCAAGAGGATGAGGAGTTACGCACTGAATCCGAGCTATATAACAAAAGCCCAGCATCAGAAACATTTCTTCGATAGAGAAACAAAGACAAGGATGAGTCAAAGCATACCTTCATGAGATACGCAATCGCGTTCAGCGCGGCCTGTTTATACGCCACCGTCGCATCCATATTATACTGCTTCCCGTCTCCATCTATGCAACCCCACCCCACCGCGAGAACGATATCAGCTTTCAACCAGCGGATAGAGGATATAAGAGAGGAGAAAAACGCACGGATGTCAACGCTGATGCCCTCGAATACGAGTTTGGAGGAGTACATCGGGTCGATGGGCGAGGGCTGTGTGCATCATCGCACAAACGGAGGGGGCCATAAGAAACACACCGCGCTCGAGGGCACGGGAGGAGAGAGACGTACGAGGAAGATGGGCTGCTTCAACGCGAATTTCTCCACTCCGCCTTTGATAATGGACGTGCTGAGGGTGATGATACCGGCCTACACATACACACACACGCAAAATCTTCCGTCAAACCCATTCCACCTTCCATCCAGATTGACTGGTAATGAGAATGGTAAGACGTACCATCTCGATAGCACCGCAGAACGATAGTTCACCCTGTTGACAGACGAGAGTGAGTGATTGACAGCGTTGTGTGTTGGGGGGTGAGATGGGACGGGACGTACATCACCCTGCGAGAAATGCAAATCTCCAACCGAGAGATTCGCCCCATCCACAAAGACGGGGAAATAGCACCGTGAGCCGCGCGAGAGGTTCTTGATCTGTATCGTATCCACCCACACACCCATATCCACACCCGCACCATCAGCACCACACCATTCGACTGAAGCGAAATTGGAAGACAAGAGCGTGGAAGGACGAGACGCACATCACAATTCCCACCATGTTCTCTCCCGGGGATCGTCCTCGCGCCCTCCGCCGCTATTTTCTTGGCAACTTCTTCTGGGAGGTTGTCTTGGTCTACGTATGCACCTGTCGGGAGAGGGGCGAACGCGACCGCGGGGACTGGGTCTGTTGTGAAGGGAGCCACAGTGGCAACGATCGCCACACCATAGTAGAGAATAAATTTATCAGCTCGATGTGTTCTCAGATCAAAGCCATCGTATAAGGATACGAGCGCATGGCTGGTCCGATACGTTCAGAAAGGTTCAGAAGAAGGAAAAAATACGCACCAACCCCCCCATTCTTCTCCTTCTCAACTCTAATCAGCTCTCCCTCGCGTTTATTCCACGTAGCGAGGAGCTCGGCGGACGGCGCGGTGCCGATGAGGCCGGGGTGGGAGACGCCTGCGAAGCGGACGCCCTGTGGGTGTTGGTGGAGGAGAGGGAGGGGTGTGTTGGATTAGTGGAGGAGAGGGAGGGGTTGGGTGAGTGGGATGTGTGGGTGGGTGTGAACAGGGTGAGCGGGTGAGGGAGAGTGGGAGTGAGAGTTGGAGTGGGAGGTTGGGGATGGGGTTGGAGTCAAGATTAGCGTTAGAGTTTTAACTCAGGTTGGGAAAGGGATGGGGGAGGTGGATGGAGGAAACGGCGGATTGGGGAGTGAGAAGAGGGGGGAAGTGAGCGGGGGAAGAGCGGCGACCGCTTCATAGGGGGGAAAGAGCGTAGGGGCGGACAGAGGGCTGCAGGGTAGACAGACGTACGGGAATATGACGAGACGTAGCATACACGCCATGGAAATCCCAGATCGCCTTCGCCGCGCGGGATTGGAACTCTTTCGCTGTTATTATTTGATGCCACCCCGAGCATGATCATGATCAAGATGGTCAGCAACACGAGGAGTATATATACGAGGAGACCGAGAGACGGTTTGCGGGAATTAGGGAGTAGGACTAGGAGTGGCGGGGTGTGGCAGTGACAGGACAAGAGATGGATGTACACACCGAAAAGTCCACCACCGTTATTCAGCTCGAAGATGCCCTGCTCGTAATCATCGTATTGAGTCAACCGCAAAGAGGAGAAAGACATGATGTGATGTCACGCACCGTATATCCCCACGGCATCTTCTCAAACGGCGTCACTATATAAAATTCATTTCAGCCCATCCATCTTCCTTTCTTCCATCCATCCATCCCCGCCCAACCCATCTCATCTCATCTCATCTCATTCCATCCCACCTCACCCAAACAAAGGAGTAGAAATGCAAAAAAGTGGAAATAAGAGGGAAGGAGCGAGAAAACAACGAACCGTCCAAAATATCCACAACAAGACAATCGCCCGGTTCGGCGCCCTCGACGGCCACGGGCCCCGAGAGGTTATGGATCTTGGTCAGGTCGACGTCGCGGATGTCGTCGCTGTCTGTTTTTTTTTGTGGGGTGGTAGGGGTGGTTTGGTGTTGGGGAGTTCGGTTTGGTGATGGAGCGGTGGTTTGGTGTTTTGGTGGTTTGGTGGTTTGGGAAGGGGGGTCACGGTTGTTGGGGGAGGGTTTGGTGACGGAGCGGTGTTTTGGTGTTGGAGCGTTTGGTGGGTAAGCGGTGGTGGTGGTTTGGTGTCGTTTTGGTGTCGTTTTGGTGTTGTGGTGTCGGTTTATTTGGCGCGTTATGTATACCCCGATGTGGACGTCGATGTGAAGGTAGAGGCGGATGTGAAGGTAGAGGCGGATGCGAAGGTAGAGGCGGATGTGAAGGTGGAATAGATTTGCACGGTGAACGTTAAGAGCGAAGTTCATTTTAATTAGTGAGCCAACGACGGTTCAGAAAACGGGGAGGGTAAGGACGAGACGTACTATCGTTGTTACCGATCTGAGCCCCCGTCCAGTCTTCATGGTCCCACACATGCGCCATACCACAGCCGTCAGTCTTCAATCAACAGGGCTCGGAAAACGGAAACCGGAGACGGCAAACGGAAGGTGGAAGGTGGAAGGTGGAGCAGGAGATGAAGAAACGCACCGACACATTGGATCTTGAACACCTCGCCCGGTTTAACAGTCGCGAACGGGGGGATATCGGGGCTTTTCGAGTGTCATCGTCATCACCAGATAAACGTTAAACAATCAATGGTCCACGAAGTACCAGTAATCAGTTGGGTGGGAATTAGGGAGGGAGGGAGGGAGGGAGGGAGGGAGGGAGCGTCGTGCTTACTGCCAGCGATTATGGATGCCCTGTCGATGAACCGTGAATCGTTAGCATAGCATTGACATAAGTTCGTGCAAGGACAGGGTGCGCAGGATGGAGTGGAGGGGGATAGGGGCTTCATGAGGAAGGACGCACTTTTTGTTGATCTGCGGGTCTGTACACATCCAGGCCGAACGAAGTTCATTCGCACAAAGCATCAAGAGGAGAGATGGAGACGGAGACGTACATGAAGGGATCGACCTGGTATCGGGATGGGAGGAAGTAGAGGTTAAGGATTCAGCTTCGTTGATTCAGAGGAAATGGATGGAAGGAAGGGATAGGATAGGATAGGATAGGATAGGATTATTATAAGTGCCCCAGCACACACCTCGACAACTGTACGATGAGGGATGGAGTTCGCTTTTGTCGCCATGTTCTCAGTAGCAGTATCAGTCTCAGTTCGTGCGACGAGGGTAATGTCAATAAGCAGACGAGCCAGACAGCCTGCGAGCAGATGTATACGTCGAGGGAAAGACTAGGAGCGGAAGCCCGTCGTCCCTGGTACTGATGTTATAGACTAGAAAGGAATAGAGTCACAGCGCCCACCGGCGAAGGTTCACACCATTGACAATGATTTGGGTCCGTGGATGGTGCTTATCGGAGAGGAGGCCGCTGAGAGTTATCTGCATCGGATTGGTACGCGTATCATCATGGGTTTGCTCGAGTCCGAGAGCTGATGATGTCAGTATTTCAGTAGAGAGGATTCCTCTTCTCATGCGCCGAGCGGGTGAGCGGGTGAGAACTGAGCCCAAGGTGAAATACAGGAAAAGCTTCAAGATATCGATGGTGCATGAGAGCTTGGGAGCTTGGAAGCTTGAGAGCGTCAAGAGAGATAAGACAGACTCGGAGGCCGAGCGAGATGGGAGGGTCAGGAGGGTTATAATAATTGTACGCAGCGACTATGAGTATTGAGGAATCAGGAGTTTTGTCTTGTGTATTTATACTTTTCGTATATAGAGTAATGATACCACAGAAGAGACTTGAGCTGAAGGCGTTCTCGAGATCGGTTCAGAAGGTGGTGGCAGGAGATAAGTTACAACATGAATACACGATAATATCGATGTTTCATGATACTCGGGGGTGTATATCCAGTCTGAGAGAACATAGAACAACACTATCCAGGCATCTATGTAGTCTTCTGCTGTCGTGTCTCGCCTGAAATGATGGTCGTTGCACAGAACAGGGGACAATTGCAGGTGGGTGGCACCGACGGGTGGCGAAGCTCGGGCCAGATGCAGCGACGTCAGAGGAACGAGGAGCCGGTTCAATTCTTTACTCAGACTCTCCGCCATCACCGACGACGACGACGACGACGACGATAATGTCTTCCTCTGCTTGAGATATCCTCGTCGGCCCTCAACCCAGTTACTCGCCATGCTATCATTGTCATAGACGACCCTGCGAGCTACGAGCGCACCCATCCATCCATCTCTCAATACCATTTCTTGCAAAGACGCCACACATACTTCCCTCCACCTTCCTCATTTCCTAACAATATCACTCCAGACGAACAAACACACACTGAAAGCCCTACCCAACCGACCATGGCGTACCAATCGCGCCCGGAGCCCATGAACGCCTCCCCCAACCACCCCAAAGTCAAAGTGAGCATCACGCTCTCCGATCCTACCTTCGTCGCGGGCGGAGCGGTGACGGGCAAGATGGAGATGGAGTGTAAGACGGATAAGGGGCTGGGTATTGGGATTATTATGGTGGAGCTGTTTGCTGTTGAAGGTCTGTTTATCCTTCTTTTTCGTTTTCTGGTTTTGGTTTTGGTTCTGTGTGTGATGGTGTTATCGCTCGGTTTTGTTTTTGTTTTGTTTTGAGATGGAATGTGAGCTATGCTTGGTGCGTCGTTGTGCGTCGTTGATCCTACCCAAGGCTTCAGCGTCGGAACTGTATACGCATACATTACATGTGTTGCATCTGAAATCCTCTCTGGAGGGGTCCATTCCGCGATGACAAACCTGCATGCGACGCTGTCGTAACAGGGTTGAATGTAGACATCCTCGAAAGACATCTCCCCTTTATGACCATGCTATCACGCATTGAGTCTTCCTTCTCGACAAACCCAGTTTTTGAGCCTTGTGTGATCCGTTGTGTTATCGCACACGATGGATCCGCTTTAAACCTCGACTACTCTTTCGAAAATCCTTCGTGCCCCACACGACTGTCCTCCCAAGTGCTGTCATTTTATCCTTTAATGTTGTGATTGGAGTACTTGGCAATGATCTAGTTGAGGGATGATCGTCCCATTGGGTTTCGATTTCTCGCCACACTCTCCTCCCTCACAGGACCACATACTAACCCTCCACATCTGCTCATGCACAGAACTAACCTCCCGAGACCACTCCGCGACCTCACACTTCCTGCACTCTCGCCGGCTTTTCCAAGGTCCCGGTTTACCCCCTTCCAACGCCGTCCTGCCGCACCCTCTCCCTCTTCCTGCTCTCCCCTCCTCGCCACCCAACGCTTCTACACCCTACGATCCCGCCCTGACAGGCGAAGAACCCGCCCCCCTCCCAGCACACTACTTCCCCTCCCGCCGCGGCTCCACCACCTACCTCTTCAAATTCCCACTCCCGCCCAGCTCGCCCTCTTCCATCGAATTCGGGAAAGGATTGGCGAGGGTGAGGTATGAGGTTAGGGCGACGGTGGGGGTTGTGTGGAAAGAAGAGAGGAGGTTGGTCGTGGTGAGGAGGGAGGTGGATGTTGTGGAGGGGTTTAGGGAGGTGCGGGGTGGGATGGAGATGGGCATAAGGGAGGGTGGTGAACGCGATGAGGGAGAGGATGCGGATGCGGATGGGGAAGGAGGAGCGAGATTCGGGTTGATGGGGAGGAAAGAGCCTGAAGGCGTTGTCGTGGGCGAACATGGGAAAGTATGGGTGCACGGGCGGGTCGTGGGCGGGTTTATCATTGCGGGGGAGAGCGCGTGTGTGGAGTTGATGGTGAAGAATCATTCGGGGCGGAAGGTGCGTTCATACCCCATCCACCATCCACCACGTATCACATATCCACCAACATTCGGGTGGTCGGCTTGGCTAACAAACGTGGTCGTTGTCTGTTATCGCGTACACGAACAGAACACATCCCTCTCCCTCGCACTTACTCGACACCTACACCTTCCCCGCCTGGCCTCCTCTTCTTCTTCATCTTCCCCGAACCCACAAGCGCAATCACAATCACAGTTGCAAATCTCAGATACGCTCATGACCGTGAATTTTAAAGGACAGGATTACGTAGCGCAGCCAGGCACGGAGGGACTCGCGATGCTCGTTTTTGATGTACCGGGTGGGGCGAGGGGGGTTAGGGGGGGTTTGAGGGTTAAGGGTGCAGGGGGTGGTCAACGCGGGGTGCAGGAGGATGGGGAGGATAGCGTGCAAGAAGAAGAGGAGGAGGATTTCGTGGTGGTGAAGGCGGGAGGAGGGAAAGGAAAGGGTATGGTGAAAGGGAAGGGGAAGGGGATGGGGAGAGAGAAGGGAAGGAAAGAGGCGTTGTTTGAGGTGAGGTGTATGTTGGTGGTTAGGCTGGGGATGCCGCTTGGCTCGTGAGTGCCTCTTTCTTTCTTTTCTTCTCGGTCCACGATCTGTTTTCGTTCCGCTTTAGTTGGTGTTGATGTTGACGTTGAGGCTGACGATGGCTTTGTATCTGTGTTCTTGTTGGTGTTGTGGTGTGTACGCGAATACAGGAAAGACATCTCGCTCGAAATCCCCATCACGGTCTATCACCCCCTCGCGCTCCCGCCTGTCCCTCCACCCTTACCTCTCCCCAGCCCGAACACGCATATGTACGACCTCGCTCGTTCGCCTGGGCCTTATCCACCTACGTCTCCTGGACCTTACCAATCTACGCCTACGTCTCCCCCTCCCGGACCTTACGCGTACCCACATCAACCTATGTCTCCTGGGCCTTACCAGCCTACGTCTCCCGCGCTATACCCATCTACGTCTCCCGCCCCCGGACCCTACCCATACGCACTCCCCCCAACATCCGACCGCGTCGCATCACCCTACCCGAACGGTTACCCTAATCCTATGACTCCGCCTCCACCTCTATCGCCCCCGCCCATGCAGCCACTCATCCCACAGACGTATTATGACCCGGCGACGAATCAGGTTTGGTTCGTTTCTCCTCAAAGTCAATCACCACCTCCACCGCCATATCCAGCTTCGCCTTCGCATGCGTACCAACAATCACAACCCTACGCCACGCACCAACAATCCTACGCCACGCACCAACAACCCTACGCCGCGCACCAGCACCCAGGACACACATCCTTCTCACCTCCCCCGCCACACTCACAGCAGGGATATTGGTATCCGCCACCACCTATGGATGGAGCGCAAGGTTATGCGCCGTTTGCGTTACCATCGCATCCACCACCTCCATTGCTGCCCCCACGACCGTCGAGCGCGGGGGCGGGGGCGGTGGGTTCGAGGGGGATGGGGATGGGGATGGTGGGGAATCCGGTTATGAATGTCGGGATGGGGGTTTCGGGGCTTCCACCTGTTCAGAATCCGATGGAGATGACGATGCACAACATCGGTCCTGTCCCACTCGGATACCAGCAGCAGCATTCGCATCAGCGTGAATACTCTGGAGCAGGAGTAGGAGCAGGAGAGGAAGAAGAAGGCAAGGGCGAGCGCGCGTCGCGGATCTCGAACCATTTGAGGATGACGAGTCGGAGTCGGGGGAGGAGCGTCAGTCCGACTTCGCATCGGTTCGCTCCTCCTGCTACGACGGTGACAGTTCAGCCTTCGGGAGGTGGTGTAACTGGACCGTCGGTGCCGGTGCCGCCTTCGCTCGTCCCTGCGTCTGCGTCTGCCAATGGGAAAGGGGATGGGAGGACGGGGACGGGGACGTCGCCGCGCGAGGCGAAGTTGCATCTGTCGCTTGCGAACCTGCCGCCGCCGATTTCGACTTCTGCCTCTGCCTCTGCGTCGGGCCATTCGGGCTCACCGGGGCAAGGACAATACGGTCATAGTCCACGAAGCCCACATCATTCACAGACGCAAAGCCCAGAACTACACTCCCCCAGGCCTATCCCATCGCCAAAACATACAGTCAACGTCAACGTGGATCCTTTCGCGCACCAACATTACGCCCGCGGAAATGAGAAGTACGCGTATTCGATGAGCAAGAGTGAGAGGGTGGAGATGTTGGAGCAGTTGGCGGATGATATGCAGGGGGTGGGGGAGAGGTTGAGCCTTGATCGTGCACGGGAGGAACGGGAGAGGGATAGGGAGAAGACGTTGCCTAGTCCGCCTGTGCCTACGAGGGATTATAAGGACAGGGAGACTCGGATTCGCACTCGGGCGAACGATATCTTCACCACGGGCGAGAAGGTGAAGGTTGACGCTAACACTGGGGAGGGCGCACACGATAGGGATGGAGATGTGGGGTTATTGAGCGTCACGCCAAAGACGCCGACGTTATCTGCGTTGAGTCTGCTCAAGCCGCCGAGGCAGAGGAAGACGAGTGGCGGTGGCGGCGGTGGTGATGGTGATGGTTCCCCGAACGCTCTCAACCCACTCACGCCCATCGCTCGTGCTACCTATATCAATGACGACGTTCCGGGACTATCAAGCTCTTCACCTTCAAAACTTTCCGAAAAGCATCTCTCATCACCTCGTTCATACACCCACCTCGCAGCATCTCTCAAGCCTAGAAAAGCAGACGAACAAGAACACGAACTCAGCGGCCTGGACGCCCTCGAACGCCGTCTGCTCGCGGACGTAGGGACACGTAAACTAGAGAAGGAACGACGGGCGGATGTGAGGAGCGTTATTTCTGGTTTGCAGGCGCAGGTGCAGGCTGCCGGTGGAGGAGTTGGTGGAGGAGTGGAGCCGATCAAGATACCTACACCGGTGGCTAGAGGAGGGGAGGGGGGTCCAGAGGACGTTACGATGGATTCGGCGATTTCGAGCTTGACGTTGGGAGGTGGTGCGGAGGGGATGGGGATGGGGATGGGTGGTGGGCTTGGTGGTGCTGGTCCGGGCGTCGTCGATGTGGAGATGGGAGGGGTGCGGAATTCACCTTCACATGATGCGGTTGTCCCTTCTGCTTCTGGTGTTGGACCTTTGGACGTCGATGCTGATGTCGAGGACGATCATATTTCGGAGGAGAGGACGCAGAAGCAGGGACGAGATGGGCATTCGAGGTCTGGTGGATCTGGGGAGTCGGAACGGGGTGCATGGACGGCGAAGAAGGGCAAGGGGAAGAGTGTAGCTTCCGAGGGGAAGAAACGGAGTCATCGAGATAGAGATAGAGAGAAGGATAAGGAGAGGAGGAGCGGGAAAAACTCGAGGAGGGAGGGTAAGGAGGGTAGAGAAGAGAAGGAGGAGGCGGTCAGGCTGAGAAGAGCGGCAAAGGGGAGGGTGGCGGAGTGGTTGGGGAAGGTCACGCCAGTGGAGGTGCCGGACGTACCACCGCTGGAGGATCTGAACAAGGGTGGAGGAGGGGTGGGATCGGTTCCGGTCTCACCTGCGGTTGTATTGGGGACGTTGCCCGACCTTGGAGGAAAGGCTGAGGAGGATACTACAGCGAAGAAGCAAGAAGTGGACCCGAAGACAGTGGAGGAACCATCGTCGGCGCCCAATCCTCGTTCATCCGGATTCGTGCCCATGGCCACCATTCGCGCTCGCCAGTCTGCTATCCGACAGGATCCAAGTAACCCTCCGAATTCTACTCCTCTTTCTCCCCGTGCTCGGTTCGAGGCTGCGCTGGCTGCCAGTGCCCCTGCCCCAGCACCCAAGCCTCATCATATTCCGCTCCCGAAGAAGCTTCCTCCTTCAGTGCAGAACCTTTTCCCTCCGCCGCGACAAGGTGGCCCAAAACAGGCTACAGGTTTGGATAGTGCCGTGAGCAAGTATGATGTGAGGTCCGCGAGAGGAGGTAGGGGAGGCAAAGTCACCCAGGTCACGGCGATTTGGTCTTCGACGGCTGGTGACAATGCCGATGCGAAGGCCTCGACACCTGCCCATGTCGCTACCGTAGGAAAGCCGAAGGCCCTCGTTGGCGACAAATCCGACAAAAAGCTCGCGACGCCCGCTCCCGCTGTAGGAAAACCGAAGGCACTCCTCGCTCCCTCGAATCCTAAAGCGAAACATTCTTTGTCTTCGACACCACCTTCTGGTGCCGCAGCCGTGAGGAAGACACCGTCCCCGTTGGCAAGTCCTGTTCCTACGGCCAAGTCAGCTTCTGTTCCTGCCAGTGTGTCCAACTCTCTCGCCACACCTGTTTTGTCGTCGACTGCTTCGTTGGCGCGAGGTCCGGGCTGGGGACGAAGGACTTCCATGCCCGTGCTGTCGTCTTCACCAATGGCTAAGGCCTTACCGATGGTGACGGAAGCCTCTGGAGGTGCTGGGGAAAGCGATGCGTTGAAGAATAACATAAGACATGAGGAGGTTGGTAACAGTGCTGCTGGAAGTGTGGGCGTAATCGGGCAACACATGGCGTTTGGGCAGGCGAGGCTAAGGGAGCTCATCAAGAAGTATCAAGGGCAGGCTGCGTAATCAAGGGATTGTATTTCTAACCGTGACGGTTTGTTCGACGTTTTATCCCTCTCCATCTCCTTATTTGCCTGTTGTGTGTTTCATTGATACCACGTTCACGACCTTTCTTTTTTTGCGAGGACCATTAGATCTGTACCTCTGATTTCTGGCTCATGGTGTTATCTCGATTCGCTTTGATTCCTGGATAATTTCGCATCTGTCTCTATATATACGCATCTGCTTTGGGTTTCGTTCTATTGACTTATCCACTTTGCTCTTTCGTCCTGTTGCATAGTATGACCTGTTCCCCTATTTCATTGGTTCTGTCTCAGTCCTTGTTGCACTTATATTCCGGATCACTTACGACGACTTACGAATGACACGACTGCTCTATCCAAGACCCATGTAGCGTTTGCCTCGAACCTGGTTTTGACTGCATTTTCCTATGAGCCTTTGTCGTAGGCCAGCCATCCTCAACGCCTAGTGATTTTCCTGCATTTTCCTTGGCTGACGTATCTGGGAAGTTCGAACTCAGAAGCTTCTGGGTGCGTCTTCTGTCCCGCTTTCCTTTCTTTCATCACGCTGACGGGCCGCCGTGGTCGAGGAAATTGTCAGGATCGCTACGTTTCTGATATTCCTTTTCCGACGAAGGTCAATTATCGGTAATGAAAAGAACCTCGCGGTGATCATGTCCTTTAGCAAGTCTCTCACACCGGTTCTTTTGGGTTCCATTCCTTTTGCGAGAGCCCGTGAGCATCTTGTTCTCTTCCCGTCATAGCAGCTTCTTCTCAATTTTCCTCCTTCCCTTCCTCGGCACCCGCTCATCAAGTCGCTTTTTCCCCGGAATTAACAATGACGGTCCGCCATCGGCTCTCTGGTGCTCTGTCAGAAACCTTCGGAAGACTAGATGACGGCGCCATCTCTTCTAGCGTGCCACCGTCATGCTCTTGTGTAAAACGAGCCTCAGCCTGTGAACTCCTCCTGCTACGCCACTTGCGCCACCAATTCATCAGCGCCCCTTGCGCGGCCTATAACGCTTGGTATCGTAACCTTCCAACTAAAGCTAGCTCAGAGCTTATTATTCCTTTCGTTCCGATATGCTTTTCGTAACGACGCAGCATACGCTCACTGCCGTGATTGGAGAGCGAAAACGACGTGAGGTCCTAGCTCGGAAACTCAAACTCAAGCTTGAGCCTGCCCTTCTACGGTGCTGTCGGCCGACATTTACCAAGTCATATGGTTTGATACCTCCTACGTATTGAGTTGAAATCGCGGTGAACGTATGGGCCGTAGTTGCCACACCGTACGGAGGCGTTGTTCCACGACTCGATATAAACTCGATATCGGGTGCCGCGAACCACAATGGATGTTACCTACTATACGATCGCGAGCGTTCAACCGATACTCATCTCCTGTGAACCGAACTTACAGCAGCACTTGCTTCTCTCTAGATTTACCTCTTCAAGTCACCTGAGTTGGTTTTTCCCCCAAGCGATGGACGTTCATCGACGTTCAATAACTACTCTTTGGGAGCGGCTTCACAACCGTATTTGTAGCCTTTCACCTCAAGACTTGGTGCCCTCGCACATGATTTAATTGACTACCGGATAGGCCCTAAGATATGGAGGAAATGCGTGCTCGACAATCTTTACAGCACTAGTCGTTGAAGATCTTTGCCTTGGTATCCGTGGTGAGTTTCTTTCGCCATCACGGTCTCAGAGTCTGATGGCTAGAGATTCGCTAACTGCGCTCGACATTCAAGCGTCGCTTCCATCGTATTCATGCGATAACTTCCATACAAGCCCCGTAGCTTGCGAAGCCACCTCAAAGCCTCACATAATACTGCACCTTTGAGGGCTTCAAGAGGGGACATAAGTGGTCTCTGATACAGCACATGAATATTTGAGTGCTTGAGTGCGTTGAGTCGCTCTCTCGCCAAAGAAATCCTCAAGAAATACCGTCGGGATGATCCTGACGGACCCAGTCCCGGGGCCGGCCGGTGTTTGAGCGAGCTGTCGCTTGGGGTGGCCCTTGATGCGCCACGCATGACGTACAATCAAAATGCCGGCAACTTGTGCATTCGAAATTCGACCCGTTCCTGCGTTTACCTCCGTATAGTCGTCTAATCACCGATTAACCGTCCAGCGTTGCAATCCGTGCTCAGGCGAAGCGTTCCGATGCACTCCTACATCGTCTGGAGCGCTCTCGAGCTCAAGCTCGACATCGTCGTTGACAACGCGCATTAACGATGGACCTGATCGTGACCGTGCTTTGCTCCGGGTGAACCCTCCCGCCAGAAGAATTTCACAATTTAAGGACTACCCCGATGGATACCCTCAAAGAGAGAGAACGCGGAGACAGAAGGATCCGTGCCTCTCTCACCCCACGCGACCGGCGACGAGATCTGTGAATTAATTTGATGTGAAGCCTTCTCGCCGACGAATCTAGACGAGCTTCCAGCCCCTTTCCTACTTAACCAATGTCAGCACCATCACTTCCTCCCTTCTCTGCCCTCCATTTTTCACGACACGTAGCGTGCTCTCTTCCACCATGAATCCCGCCTCTAGCAGCTCTCACTCAAACTCAGTGTGTAGCCAATGTCTAAACTTTTGATTGCTTCGGTACATTGACCTAAACACCATTGTCCGACTTTCAGTTTAGACCTCCCCCATCCACTCCTCTACAGACACGATTGCCCCTTCAATTCGTAATTATAGGCGGGGGCATATCTGGTCTTGCTTGTGCTATAGGTCTCAAGCGTGTTGGTCATAATGTTCTTGTACTGGAGAGTGAAACAGACATTTATCACGTACGTAGAACAACCACGCTCCTTGCGCGGTCTCGGGCTCATATTCAGCTGTGGTCAGAAACCTGAATACTCCGGAGGGATGAGGATGCCACCAAATATGACGAAGATTTTCCGTACGTCCAGTTCTGTATGGTTGTCTTTGGTCCCGAAATCGATTTTCACATGTCGCTAGACCATTGGGGGTTAGGAGACCGGATCGAGAAGATTGGCTCGGTATCGGAACGTGTCCTCATGTCGAGACGTGCGTATACTATTTTACTCCTCTCTTATACTCCGATTTCTTATAGTTGTCTGCCCAGTCGGGGACGGAGAGCCTCTAGGCGCTCACAGATGGGACGCGGAGATGTTGCAGGAAGCGGGTGGAGAATTCACGTTTGTACATGTACGCATCTTTACCTCTTCGCATCCCAAGTCGCTCCTGATCCTCCCTTCAGCATTCTACATTACGAGAAACACTGTTCGAAATCGCGACTGAGCTTGGCGCTACTGTGCGGACGCGTTCGGAGGTCCTGTCAGTTGACGCCGATGATAGCCTGGTGACGCTTATTCGTGATGGCAAACGGGAGACTTGCACGGCGGACGTTATTATTGGCGCAGATGGCGCTCATGGGATATGTCGTCTACAAGTAAGAGGGCTTCTCGACATTGGCCAACCAACGGGTCTCATGATGTTCAGGTGAGTTGCGGCTAGATGATTATACGACGTGGAGGACTTTCAGTACCGTCTCTGGATCCCATATCCGCTTTACTGACTGAACTATTCTAGTTCCGTCATTCCTGGGTCGGCAATGCATGCGGACGCAGATTTGCGGCAGTTTCTTGAGACCGAACTGGTACGTCAGGAATCTATATTTATACATATTTTGACTGAGACATCGTCTTTTCCTGTCAGTCGACGCAGTATGTGTGGTTCGGAGATAGTCATTGTGCTTTGTGTTTCCGAATAGTAAGTCTCAATTTTTATCAGCTCATCAGGGTCGAGTCTCACGAAAAGTACGTCCAGAATAAGCAGGATGACTGTGCTTTTTATTTCTACGCCCCGGATGAGCAAGCGCGAGATGTTTGGGGTGACGTTGTTCCAATAGAAGATTTTGTGCGGCATACGGTATGTGCAGAACCTAGGTTAGTCATTTCTATCACGGTAAAACGACGTGCTCTGATTGGGAATTATATTTTGCGGCATGACATGTAGGCTACGAAAACTTGCGAAACTTGCGGCACCGAAACGTATAAAAGTCGTTGAACGAGCAAACCTGGAAGACTGGGTACATGATTCAGGACGAATGGTCCTCGTCGGAGACGCGGCCCATCCATATCCCGTACGTCTTGACACTTGATCAACCATATTATTCTACTCCCTTCATTCCTCCGGGGCTACCAATGAGTCTTAAGATCCTTTTCATTCCTGAGAGTCCGTTACTGCGATTGGTCTGACAACGTAACATCTCATTGGCCAACAGCCAGGAGCAATTCAAACGTGGGCCATGGCCCTCGAAGATGCCTCCGTCCTAGCGAAGTTATTCAGCCATCTACGCACACACGATCAGATCCCATCGTTTCTATACGCTTTCCAAGATCTACGACAAGCTCGGGTCACCAAAATCCGCCTACTCGACATGGCAAATATACAGTTCATGACTATGCCCCCAAGCGAAATGACCTGTGGACGCGATGCCGCCATGCGAGCCAAATACGACGCTGGCAAGGATGTACTCGGTGGCGATGATGAGGATGGCAACGTAGCCCAGTGGGATGAGAATAGGGAGATCTTCGGGTACGACGCGGAGGACGAGGCGGACAACTGGTGGGTGGAGTGGGGTTTGTTGAGGGAGCGTGCCAGAGAGGGGAAGATTGAGATGGAGGTCGAGCTGAGTATACAAGTTGAGTCGCTGTTGCAACAATAGATTCCGTTGCTCTCAGTTCGACTTCGTAGCCTCTCCCTCCCTACTGCATGTTGTATTTGTTCCATCACTATACTATATTTCATCTTTGGGTTTTATTGAACAGTAATCCTGTTTGGATCATCTTCCGGAAATTTGACAGATGTCTAACATCTCTTTCCTCTCTAGGCTAGAGAAAAAGTTGCTCCTCAATGACCGCGGACCCCTCTCCTATAACACGTGGACGGACAAGTGTACCTTACAGACCACTCCACTCGTATAATCCAATTCTTCCGTATGTAATTCATCCTTGATGTACCATATTTTCTCTTGCCTTTTGGGCTCCGTCAGGAGTTTTGATTTGTATCTGCGGTTATTTCCCTTCCTTCTGCCCCATCAATTCGACAGACGACAGGCGTTTGGCCTAGACTCAATCTCGAACTCTGTGCCAGGTTGACATGGGGAACTTTGTCTTCCTCACTGGCCTCGCGGACTGTTACCAACGAGCCTCCCGGAAGCCGATTAAACCTGGTTATTCCTATGATAGGCTATCACTCTCACGGATGTTGACACGTATTAATAACTTTCAATGGCTGGAGCAGGTCGTAGAGCAACCTCGATCGCTGGTCCTTTGCAAACATCCTTTTCAAGCGACCCCTTCAGTTTCGAGATACTACCACTACTGCTGCTCCAGCCTTCGACTTCAAGCTAGCCCCATACTTCCCTATGCCCATCCAGTGTAGTCTCTCGGAGGCCGTACACTGGTATGGCTTTTGCTCCATGGTGGGAGGGTAGGCTCTCCATATCCGATAAGTTCGCGAGCGAGCACCTGTACATGTCGTCCTTTGGCTTCGTTTTCTCCGGTCGGGACTTTTCGGGGCGCGCTGATCCGAGTTTCTGAACTCTAACCTGCTGCTCCAAGGTACTACTGTATGCCAGTCTTCGTCTCGGAAACCAGCACCATACGAAAACCGGCGTGTCAGGACTGGCTCAAGTAATCTTGTCCTGTTGAGGTATGTGAGTCTTTCAAGCTCAGCCTCCAGTAGAGCTGAAACCGTCTGCCAACTTGAAAGTGGATGCGGGTTGATCGATTCACTTCTAACGATCCTTCCTTCCTCTTTGCTGAGTTATCGTATCCCTAGTTTGAGGTTGAGGCATGTCCCACGTTTACTTTGACCCGGTTGTCAATAGTTCTTTGCCGCCGTTTTTGGCAAAACTTACACGTGCGAACCCGAAATTATTGGTATGAACCGTATAGCACGACTCTGAGACTAATTTTGGGACATCACGAGCTCGTTTGAGGCTCTCTAGATCTGGCTCCGCCTATCTCCTTGTGCATTCTCGAATCACTCTCCCTGCCAACCACTGCCACAGTTGAGTAAATATGAGAGACGAAGATATCAAATACAATACACTCAGTCCAGTGCTCTTGCCCTGATCTGCTGTTCCGCTCTTGCATACTTCAAGATACTCGCCGACCGTCAGATCACAAACCTCTCGTTAGACTCGTTAAGAACACCGACCGACTCCCTCCACTTAAGCTGCACTGACTTATGGGCAGTTTTTTGTCATGGATCTTCCTCACCTCCTTGAATCACCCTCTATTATTTCAGGTTGGGCAAGTGATAATGCTGCATTTGAAGTACTTATGATTCACAATCCATTGCAACCCCTCCTCCTTCCATGGGCCACACTGGTGCCACATAGCCTCTCTCCCTTTTTTCTCTCCAGTGGCCTCACGACAGCGCGTGACTCTCATACCTGCTCATGCGATTAGTCCGTATTCCTTTTTGAAAGTGCAGATATATACACTCCATGTAGAATGGGATGGCTAGTGTCCCCTCATAGATGGTTCAAGTGAAGTAAATAAATTATCACCGAAATTATCACCGACGGAGGAGTCCGGGTCAGGTACTGATTAGATTAGATGACTTTCATCCCCCGATGATATCTCGTTTGCTCCCGACCGTCATCGGACCATCACTCTGCCAATCATTTCGAACAGATCACCGGTCAAACGGTCAAGACTGCATCTATTCAACACCTAAAACTAGAAGAGCTGCTTTGACTTCTATGTATACCGCGGTCGAGAAAGACGAAGGTGCCCAGCCCTCTAATAACAGGAAGGCCGACGAGCTGGCATCCCTGGCCTCCTGGGACCGCTCATTTATGGCTCATTTCGTGGTTTCCACTCCGAACGATGTCCGTTGCCTCGGTCATCGAGCTAAAATTCAAATAATGCGGCCACCTATATTGAACTAACCCATAACAGTAACCGATGCTTGCACCAACGCCATTCCCTTCTTTGCTCTCCACTTTTCAGCACGCGTAGAATGTCCGCCTCCTCCACCATGAACCCCGCATCCAGCAGCTCCCGACCACGCCCAGTGAGCGGTCATTATTCTTCCTCTTGTTTGCTTCCGTTTGCTGACACTCGTGACTCGCACACTGTCATACGACCTCTAGTACAGACGACCTCCATCCGTCCCGCTTCAGACGCGGCTGCCCCTCCAATTCGTCATCGTAGGCGGGGGCATATCCGGCCTTGCTTGTGCCATCGGTCTCAGGCGCGTTGGACATAATGTTCTTGTATTGGAGAGCGAAGCCGACATCAGCCACGTACGTCGAACAGTCCCGCTTTCTTACTGTCTATGGCTCGTGTTCAACTCTATTTCAGGCCGCCGACTTCTCTGGTGGGATGAGAATGCCTCCAAATATGACCAAGATCTTCCGTACGCTCGACTCTCTCTGCCCTTCTGGAGGACAACATTGACATTTACATGTCTCTAGACCACTGGGGTCTGAGTGACCGGATTGACAACATTAGCCTGGTTACGGATGCCGTTCTCATGTCAAAATGTGCGTGCACTCTATCTCCACTCCTATTTTGGGTTCTTAGCTTTATTTGTCCAGTGGGAGACGGGGACATTCTAGGGTCTCATAGATGGGTCGCCGAGTTGTTGAAGGAAGCAGGTGGTGAATTCGCAGCCGTTCCCGTACGTCCATGCTTTGCTGCTACTGGTCCTCCTCCATTAACCATCATCGTAGCACGCGACACTACGGGAGACCCTCTATGAAATTGCCACAGAGCTGGGCGCTACTGTGCGGACGAGTTCAGAAGTCCTGTCTGTTAACCCTGATGAACGACGAGTCACGTTTGTTCGTGGTGGCAAGCGCGAATATTGCCTGGCGGATGTTATAATCGGTGCAGATGGTGCTCATGGGTTATGTCGAGTGCAAGTGCAGGGACTTCTCGACATCGGTAAACCGATGGGCCTCATGATGTTCAGGTACGGCTTCTTCTTTCAGAGAAAACTGGCTAAAGCATGAGGGAGGGTACGCTGACTTCAATCGCACCAGTTCCGTCATTCCGGGTGCTGCAATGCGTGCGGACGAAGAACTACGGCAGTTTCTGGATAACGAAGTGGTACGTCAGGATTATTTCACGGTGCTTTAAACGGTTTATGGTCTGGTCCTCAATTGTGGCACCATTTCTTCCTCTAGTCATCCCAGTATGTGTGGTTCGGAGATAGCCATTGTGCTTTGTGTTTCCGAATAGTACGTCTCCCTCTTTCCGACGCACCAATCGAAGTAGAGGCTCACGAAAAGCTTCTACAGAACGCCGCGGGCGACTGTGCTTTCTACTTCTATGCTCCAGATGATGGGGCGAGAGACGTTTGGGACGATATCGTACCGACAGAATACTTCGTTCGTCATACCGTCGGTGCGGAACCCAGGTCAGTCAAATTTCCCACGTTTCGGAAAATGAGCGTGCTCTCATCCGCGATTTGATTTTCCATTTAGGTTACGAAAACTCGCCAGACTGTCAACTCCAAGACGCATCAAAGTCGTGGAACGAGAAACTCTGGAGGACTGGGTGGACGATTCGGGACGAATGGTCGTCGTTGGAGACGCGGCCCACCCATTTCCTGTACGTCTTCTCCCCTCTATCGGCGCTTGTGCTTCCGAATAGTTTCCGCGACTGGATTCCTAATGTACTACCCGTTCTATCCCGCCAACAGCCAGGTGTCATCCAAACATGGGCCATGGCCCTCGAAGACGCCTCCGTACTAGCAAAATTATTCAGCCATCTACGCACACGCGATCAGATCCCATCATTCCTTTATGCTTTCCAAGACCTACGGCAAGCTCGGGTCAAAAAAATTCGTGAACTCGATGTGGACAATATCCATTTCATGACTATGCCCCCGAGCGACATGACGCGTGGGCGCGATGCCGCCATGCGAGCCAAGTACGACGAGGGAAAGGACGTACTCGGTGGCGACGACAGCGACGATGACGACGGGAACGTGGCACAGTGGGACGACAATAGGGAGATTTTCGGCTACGACGCGGAGGACGAGGCGGACAACTGGTGGGTGGAGTGGGGGTTATTGAGGGAACGTGCCAGGGAGGGAAAGGTCGAGATGGAGGTCGAGCTCAATATACAAGTTGAGTCGTTGTTGCAATGGTTGTCGCGCTGTGCCCTTATGTTGCGCTACATAACTGCACCATTTTTTTCGCTTATCTTTGAGTGTTTGACAAGACTCTGACGATCTCATCTCATCTCTTTATCTTTAGGCCACGGAAGATATTGCTTTGACATCCTCCCAGCAGCACGTGGACGAACGGGCATCGTAGAGGACATTTTACTCGCCGATAATTCGTCTTTGGTTCACAGGTATTTCATCTAAAATCTATACCCCATACTTTCTCGCTTGTGGTCTTCAGTAGCTCCATCAGAAGACATTTCTGTGCGTATCAGGAATAGTCTCTTCCCGACACCATATGGCTTGACATTATACCGCGTGGAATAGTAATAATCTTTGTCGTGAAGACCATTACATTGCGCTCGGGGGAGAGCTCGTAGATTCTGCAGAAGCACGGAATACAGCAGACATGTTAGCCGCTGCTGCTTATTGCTAAAGCTCACGAAAGCCACAGCGGGGAAAGAAGGTCATCGGCCCCGCAATGGTGAGGCCTGGGCGTGCCTGGTATAATGAATTTTCGTCGAAGGTCACAGTGGGACAACGTGGACTTCAACCTTACCATTATGCGATGCTCATTATGGAAAGTTGAACGGCCACCTTAGGGCTTCACGTTCTCGCGTATGCGCTTGCCAGGCTGCATGAGGCCAACGAGGACAGTAGTGTCACATACGAGTTCCAGACTTACCTGCACTAGCGACTTCCTCAGGAGCCATTCTGTCCTGTCTGCTAACCAATGGCCATGTTACTTTGAGATCGTGGCTCGAGATCATCGTAATCAGATTCTGTGCGTTCGCTGTGGACCAAGAGGGATCAGAATCTGCAGTGCCACCTCTTTCCACCTTCGTCGAGTGCCACCTGGCCTGCGCTTCGGTCTTCTTCGGGAAACCAATTCCAGGGTCATGGCCTAGTTATGACAAGGGGTCTGGCCTACCAATTTGAATATTGCTCTTTTCCGAGGCATTCATGTTCGACGGTGGTAAGCCCGGTAAGCGCAAGCTCTTCTCGTTTACCACCATCTCCCACTACCAATACTTACAGCATAAATACAGGACCGCTTACAGGAATTGTTCTTCATCCTTCGCGCAACCCTTGGACGGTCCAGGTCTTACCCCATGGAAATTCGAACTTGGGAAGGAATTTATTCCATCGAGTTAGACAGCGGCCAACCTAAGCTGTTTTAGTGTAAAGGTATGTCCCGATACTCGTGGTGGACGTGCTTTCGAGGCTCCCGGATCGCTTGTCTTTCTTTAGTTAAACTTGGCGCCTAGTGTCTCGCGTCAAGATTAGAACGTTTATCCCACCCAGTCCACTCATGTTTTCGTTGTTTGAATTCCACGATTAATAATACATTCTCGAATCTCTTGAGCACTATTTATTGCCCTGAGACCAAAATGGGCGACCCATCGTCATATTTCTCGGACTTGACTTCAGGATCTCTACGGTTGAGGTCGCGTAGTTCTTCGCGCTCGGTTTCACGCTTTCCTCTTCTTCATTGTAACAACTTCATAACGACTGCTCATGATGTACTTCACCTCGACGCTCCGGTCCATTGCTCTTGCTACGCTCGCCATTTCTCTCCTCGTTGCCTACAGGTTTATTCAGCGCCGACGAAGGAATCCCTTATGCCTCCCTTACCCGCCTGGTCCGAAGCCTTTGCCACTGCTCGGAAATATATTCAACCTTCCGAGTGAATACATCTACAAGGTGTTCACAGACTGGGGTCGCGAACTCGGTGAGTGTCCTCATTGTTTGTCCTCTCTGCTCGGAGAAGTTTTGTTGGGATCCAACGACCTACAACTTTGATGAAGGCTTTGCCTACGTCGGTTTTGCGACTACGGTCGGGTTACTCGAAGGGAGAGCAGGATGTTATCTCTCTGGCGTTTGTGAACCTGCTTACCCTGAGGCCCGGGACCGAAGCGAGCCGTCTCCATTTAGACGCTCCAAAATACTTACCCCTGTTCTGCGACCCAGAGCCTCCCATGCAGGCCAAGCTGACCTTGTATATCTTTGTAGACTCTGATATTATCCACATCGAAGTCCTCGGAACACATGTTATCGTACTCAACTCGAAAGAGGCTGCAGATGACCTTCTCGACAAGCGTTCCGCGATCTATTCTGACCGGTGAGGCACCCCGAGTTTTCCGAACTAGCTGTCTGAGACCCTGACTATTTCTTCCCTACTCTTCTTAGACCCCGCATGCCTATGATGAATGAGCTGTAAGCTCAGTCATGCCGTGATTGACTAGTATCATGATATCTGACCATCTAACGCAACGTTAGCATGGGGTTCTACTGGTCCCTAGGCTTTACGCCGTACAACAACTGGTGGAAACACTCCAGGAAACTGTTCCACCACCACTTCCAACCTTCAGCCTTGGTCCGGTTCCGACCCAAACAGCTCAAGGCCGCACACGACTTCCTGCGACGCCTTGCGGACACACCTGACGATTTCCGGGATCATGTTCGGCTGTAAGTTGCTCCTTTCCTTGCGGACAACTCTTACGGCCAGCGCCCTGACTCTACGGAACCCTTGATTGTCGTGATGTGTGGCGCGATTAGTATGGCAGGTTCGGTGATTATGGATATCTCCTACGGGCTAGACATCAGGACGCACAACGATCCGTATCTTGAAAGGGCTCAAGGGGCGCTCGATATCATCGACAAGGCCGGCAATCCTGGTTCATGGCTCGTCGACCTGATTCCAGCCTGTACGTACCGTGCACGTCATCTCCTTTACCAACATTCTCCATTTTCTCCGCAACACTTGGTGCTCATGCCTGGACTACTTGACAGTGAAGCACGTCCCCGAATGGATCCCTGGCGCAGGCTTCAAGCGTAAAGCCCGTGAATGGCGTGCCTTCGTCGACCATTACTGCTCTGCCCCCTTCGACTTTGTCAAAGACTCGATGAACAACGGCACTGCTGTCCCTTCGTTCACCTCCATTGCATTGAGGGACATCAAGGGTGAACAGAATAAGGCCTATCAGGAGGAGATGATCAAGAGCATTGGAGCGACAATCTATACCGGTTCGTGGTTCCGTGACCTCGATTGTAGCTCTTCTTTCTGACTTCTTCCTCGTGACTCATCGACACAGCTGGCGCGGACACCGTGAGTCCTCCTTTGATTTGACATGTTGGTGTTCGTTGCGGTTCATTTTACTAATTACTGGGCGTCGTAGACAATGTCCGTCCTGGCGACCTTCTTTCTGGCCATGACAATGTACCCCGACATCCAGAAGAAGGCCCAGGCCGAAATTGATTCCGTCATTGGCCATCGTCTCCCTGATTTCTCGGACGAACCTCATCTGCCCTACTGCTCTGCTCTCATGAAAGAAGTCCTGCGCTGGCACCAAGTCGCTCCGTTCGGTATGTTCATACTAAGTCTTGACCCCGTCTTCCGGTCCAAATATGAGAGCTGAGATATCGCTATTCGTCACGCATACAGCCATTCCTCACCGTGTCATGACCGATGACTTTTACAAGGGATATTTCATCCCGAAAGACTCCATCGTCATCGGAAATGCCTGGTCTATCCTCCACGACCCCGAGCTCTATCCTGACCCCTTCACCTTCGATCCCCACCACTTCCTCTCCAACGACCCTGACTATCCCATCGACGCCAAAGCCCTCGCAGCCGTAGATCATGCGTTTGGGTTCGGTAGACGTATGTGTCCCGGACGATGGATGGCTATGAGCTTCGCGTGGATCACGATGGTCAGTGTGTTAGCGAGCTTTGAGGTGGGGAAGAAGGTCGATAAGGAGACGGGAGAGGTGAAGGAGCCCAAGGGGGAGTTCTCGAGTGGCATTATGGGGTATGTGGTCCTTTCTGCTGTCATTCTTCCCGCTCTGTCTGCCTCTCTTCCGCGGTTTTGGGTATGTAGGCTGATAAACCTTCGTTTCGTCTTTGTAGTACCCCGATGCCTTTCGAGTGCAGTATCAAGCCGAGGTCTAAGGACACCGAAATGCTCATCAGAGCCACTGGCTAAGCTTTCGTTTCCTGCCATGAGTCCTCGTTGCCGACCTGACCTTCAACCACGTATTTCCTTCCTGTCTATATCTTCCATACTCCACAACCCATCCATTCTCCCGCCTTCCTGTACTCATAACTGGTTGAAGGCCTATATGACGAACGACGACCACGATTCCGAACACCGTACTTGATGATAATGACAACTTATGCAAACCACACTTCTTGTCCATCTTCTTCTCCCCCTTTTTTGTACCTCTTGTCAATTCACGAATTCCTTGTACTTCTTCTGTCCACCAAAGCTTCATTTATCCGTAGGTCTTATTCATCGTGTCAAATCCTTACTTTTCCTTCGTGTGGATGTGTACATACTGTACATGTTATGACTTGTAAACGTGCTTACCTCCACCGGTACCCAGATCCCGCTCCAATCGCCCACGACGATAGAATTCTTTCCCGCTTCCTACTTTTCGATCGTCATGGTCCATTGCAGGCATGGACGGTCGATGCTCGATGCCTCGGAGCCCACCAATCTCCTGACTCATTTTCACAATCGTCGATCGTAGGAGGGAAGAAAGGTTAAGATCGAGAATTCAATTTTGAACACTCGAAATCCCCGTCCTCGTGTGAGTCACCGAAGCCCTTCGACTCTTCCGGTCTTCCAGCATCTCGCGGTTTCTCGACCGACGACAGCTTCCCGAGTCGATCCCGTCCTTCTTCTCCCTTCGAGTCTTCCTTCCTTCTTTCCGACAATTCCAATCCATCCACGTTTCCCTTCAACTGTCAACATGTCACCATCCCGCATCTCTAGCCACTACCCAATCTTCCACGTTCCACGTTCCACTGCACGAATCTTTCACCCTTCCTTCCTCGGTCCTCCCAGATCCCCGACCCATCTGAATCGACATCGACGTCTCCAAATCTCATCGATTGCACTTTAACTTACCGGGCTCGACGGGCACTCAGCATCGTACGTAAAAAGAAGACAACCCCCTCTGTATATTTACTAGCATGAAAAAAGTTAGTCTGCGCTACGTCACGGTAAGTAGTCGATGGAGGCGAGAAATCACGGAATATACCAGTGGCCATAGCCGCCGGCTACTGCGTATGCAGCACGAGGAAGTTCTCGAGTAAGTACATGCATATGATATCCCTGTTAGAACGAAAAGAAAAATGGACGTACATTGACATGTAAGGTTGCGATCCTCTTGGGGGATGAACATGGGCGGAAACACCCGACCAAAATCTTGAGGTGGAGGCGTGTGCTGTCAGAACTTCGCCGTAAGAGTCCGTGTCCACTGTGTCCGTTTCGTTCGGAATACCGGCTGCACCCGATGTATCATTGGGTCGAGGACACTACAGGCCAAGTGTCGAGGAACGTCGAAGCGCTCTTTAGTTTGCATGGAAATTGAAGGCAACTGACCGGAGACACCGAAAGATTCAGATGATACCTGCTAAGGCCGAACGAAGGATCATGGTCAGGCCGCCCAGCCCGTATGCATTCTCGAATGTGCAGTGATTTCTCACTTTCACTAGGAAGGAAAGGGATCTAAATCTAAGATATGTATCGACTATCGAGAGGGTATATGCAATAGAGAGAAAAAGTACGTTATCCACCGAATTAGACCAAAACGAAACCTCTTCCAAGCATCCGATGTCTCGGAACCTTCTTGGGCGACCAGATCTGAACACGAACACGAACACGGATGAGCAGGTCCAAGATCAAGAACCAACAACAGGAGAGGCAGCCACAGGGGCCACTGCGAAAAATAGATCCGTCCGTTACCTCCGTTTGCTTCCGTCCCACATTGACAGTCCACTCGTCCAAATCCATCCACCCCTTCATCCGTCCTTCCTTCCGTCCGCCCACCTACATATGTACCCGCTGATTCCTGAACAACAATCCAAGCAAGCGCACCCACCAAACATGGTCAGATTAACACCTCCACATTCACGCCAGCATCCCGCGCTTTACGACATCTTCACCACATGTACGCAGGTACCTCCTACATACATTTGCCCTGGATTCTGAGTCTGGAGTCTGAGTGGTCGTCTGGTTGTCTTCGGCCCCGGTCCATAAGCTAAATATGTATAGATGCAGGATGTGGTGATGCGACGAAGACAGAAGACAGGCCGTGGAGAGATTCGAGATCAGGGTTCAGCACCGCCGATAAATTCCTCTTCGCATTTCTTCCTCCCTGTGTATATGACAGATAGATAGATAGATATGAGCCATCACGATCGTCAGCTTTGCGTCCGAGCGAGAGAAAGGGCAAAACAAAGCGAAGATGGGGAATGATGAACGGGACGCCCGAAGTATGGGAGGGTATGATAGAACGGCGGGATGAGGGGCCGGCGGGGCGAAAGACGGGAACAAGTTAGAGGACGGATCGAGTAACGTACCTGTACTCAAACATAACCTGCACTCCTACGAACAGACAGGCACACGTCCCGAAGAGAAATCTGAGGCCTGTAGCACACCACACCACGACGCCACATCACGCCCGTCACCCAAAAAGAACAGAAAAAAACACAATGAGTGATTAGCATCCGAATGACACGAAAACGATAATCAAAACGTGTCACGTCCACCCAGAAAACCTCAAGAAAAGAGAGAAAGAACGCCTGAACAAAGAAAGAAAGGCCGGGAACGCACCTTCCCAACTCCCCACCAACCTCCCCGCCACCTCCCTCGTCCCATCCGTGCCGAGCACGAACCCTACGAGATTCGCGCCCATCATCATGAGTATGTTGACGACCCCACCGAGTGCGCACAGGTGTCTGTAGTACGGTTTTTTGGGCAGCTGTGATATTGAGAAGATGAGGGCGGGTGGTGGTGGTTAGCATGGCATGGGACGATATCGGCGAAATTGGATATAAAAACACGAAATCTGGGGATGAAGCTCGAACAAACGGGCACGAGGGGCCTGAAAGACAATAACCAAAGACGAGTGAGCAAAGAGTTCAAACTCACCCCGACCTTCCTCGCCCCCCATCCAGCCAGCACCTCCGGAATGACAAACAGACTGATCAACCATCCCCACGCTAACAGTCTAAAACTAAGATCGTGCCAGAGCGCGACGAAGGAGAAGACGAGGAGCGTGGTGAGGAGCTGGTGGGAGGAGCCACCGAGGGGGATGTAGATGTATCTGTGTGTTAAATATCCCAACAAACAAACATGACAAGGAAGCGGATCAGCCAATGTGGTGGACATGAAGAAAGGAGGCGAAACGAAATGTTGCTCGATAGGGAGCAAAGAATAGAGAAATATAGAGATGCAGACGCACCGCACGATCCAGAGATTATACGACCGATGCCACGCCCTCCAGAACCCAAGCGTCGAATAATTGTTCGCCACACAACGGACCATGTTCTCCGGTGGGTCGATCCCGTCCAGGAGCGCCCAGAGGCGGAAGAAACGCCATGGTAGAAGGAGCTGTCGTGCGTTTTCATCCGTTCGTGAATGGAAGAGCGAAGGTGGGTGGGTTTAATTGGGTGAGGAGCACCGTATTTTCGGGGTCGGTGAGTTCACGAGTCGTCGGTTGGTCGGTGGGCGAGATCATCCGTTCGTAGGGGACCGAGGCAAAGCATGGCCGGGTTCGCGAACATTTGACGTTGGTAGGCGAGCGAACGGAAAGTCGACCACGGAGAGGTTTTACGTTATGCACATACAGATGGCGGCGAAGTGGACAAAGGAAAGAAAGAAAGAAAAGAAATCAGCCTCCGAACACCTCACTCTCACTCCGAACACTCAAAAAGGAACAAGAAAAAAATTCCCGAATAGAGGTCGATAGGGACAGAACGCCCACACGACGGTACGAGGACCAACCAAAACCACGAACAGCCGAAGACGAAGACAAAGATGAAATCACCAGGGAATTCCAATCCGTGCGACGATAGACGACACGACTCCACTCCCTCTGCGCAAGTAAGGCGCGCGCGTGTGTGCGAAGGAAAGACAACAACCCCCACCAAACCGAAAAAAGAAAAGAAGATAAAAAACTAACCTTCATCCAAACAAAAACCAAATTCCAAAACCCCACCAGCGCCACCTCGCCCACACTGTCCCCGGCAAACGCGCGCTCGTCCTTGATGGCGACGACGTACATGTAGTGGAGGATGAATTCCATGGAGAGGAGAGAGAGGAGGAAGCGGGTGAGGTAGAGAGGGCGGGATTGGAGCGGGAGGGACGCTGGGGAGGAGGGTGGAGAGGGGGAGGAAGAGGTGGAGGAAGGGGTGGCGGCGGTGGTGATGGGAGGTGGGGAGTAGATCTGTGGGAGAGGAGAGACGAGAGGTCAGTATCGGACGATGGCGCCGTGGTCGGCAAGATCGAAGGAAGATGAAGAGCACAAAGCAAAGTACGTGGACAGATAGATGGTGCGCATATGCGTATAAGGCCTCTCTCAAGAGGGAGAACGGGGCGGAGGGCTGTAGTAGTACAAATTATCGAGTATTGGTGCTCGCGCGCACGAAAGGTCATTTTCGCCATAAGATGAGCACAGAATAACACAAATCCTGAACATGGTGCACTGCACGTCAAAAGTACGCGTCCGGGGTACAAAAGAAGCCACCGTCTCCGCCTATATCTATATGGTCAACCTCTTCCCCATTCCTGCCTTTACGCCACGCCACACGCTACATGTCACATAGCACTGATCTCACACTTCAGAGTCAGACTCTTCGCACCTCCACGTCCACGACTATCTCACGCCCATTTATCCGCTCACTCTTTCGAGAATCAGCGAGCGCGGTTCAAGAAACGTGTAGCACCAACGGGGACATGTATACCTGTATTCGCGCGCACGACAGAACAAGCAGCAACCGGAACGACGCGCGTTTCGCGGCGCTATGTAGATGTGAATGTACGTCTGGGAGCAGAGCAGACGGAGCGCGGGGAGCGTCATGTGTAAAAAAAAACTCTAGTCCGCTCTCGGCTCTCGAGCGGTAGGCAATAAAACGTTGACGCTCCATCGTCAAGAACGTTATATAGATTGCTAGTCCAAATAACGATCCACGAAAGAGCGTGTCTCTCTTGAACAACTCGAACCTCAAACTGAACAGACCAAAAAAGTATGCTCGCAATATGTGCGTGCGTGTTTCTCTGTCTCAAACCGGCAATCCATGCACGTCGACCGCAAACCATGAAACACAGACGCAAACCTCAAACCCAACCAAAAAGGAGCACAAGACGCACCTGCCACATCCAATCATTAAACCCCATAATTGGGCCCGCGATATACAGCGGCGGATAGAGCACGTAGGCAAGGTAATTCGCGAATGTGTACGTGGCGGGGTCGTGTGGTGTTTTTGAGCGGGCTTTGTCGGATTTTGGGAGGGAGATTGGGGATGAGGATGCGGGGGTCTGGAGAGCGAGAAGGGGAGGGATGAGATTGGTCCAATGGAGGATGATATTATGAAGGAAGTACCTCAGACGTGCAAGCCCACCAATAATCCATACTGAACGCGACGAGCCTGAGCATCGTGATATTGAACGTGACGTGCCACCGCGGATACACGCCTTGCCAGCTGTCCTACCGGGCGTACCACACATCCATCCACGATAGTCAGCACAAAACAACGGCTACGAGAGAGCCAACGCCAACGCACCATGAACGCTAGCCGAGGCATGATAATCCCCCAATCATACCCCCCATACTTCTCGTTCATGAACAGCACCAAGCCATTAAACGCCCACATCGCGCCCACCACCACTTTACCCATCGCCTTTCCCTTTGCTGCCGCGGTCCGAGGGGCTAATATGGCCAACGCATAGTTCCCGCTTAGGATGGCAAGTACGAAGAAGGCGGAGGTGCCGTGGAGGACGAAGATGAGGAGGAGGGAAAAGAGGGTGTAGAATGGGAGGAGGTGTGCTCGTGAGGGGTATGTTTTTGAGGGGGTGGAGGGGAGGGAGAAGGTGTAGAGGGATTTGAAGGCGAAGAAGATGGAGAGGAGGAGGGTTAGGGCGGGGATGTTGGAACGGAAGGAGCGGTATTGGACGTCGGAATTGTCCTGTACCGTTACAGTTGATATGGTCAGGTCTGCGCATAGTGTTAGTAGAGAAGTAATAAACGTACGAACGGCCTTCCGAACATCCATCCCTGTGCTAGTCGACGGACATATAACGGAAAATTCGGATGACTCGCTGCAATATCCTATCATAATTCAGCTTCTGCTATGAAGGATGAGGAAGACGGCCTCGACGCACGCGAACTCAATCTAATAGGCACCCACACCATCCACGGCACGACGACCGCAAAGACGACATAATACAGCATGAACTCCTTCGTTCGCCACCTCGACTGTCCAGGTCCCCTCTCCGCTCCATTTCTCTCGCCTTTCGCATTGGCGTGTGGCGGGGCGGTATGCGAGGAGGGTATATCGACCGTGAGGTCAGTTATCCAGAAGCCGTCTTTTGTTTGATTTTTACGTTGAGATGGAAGGTTGTCGGTTGGCATTCCTGCTGTTGCTGTTGTCGCTGTGGAAGCGCTGTGGAGGGGTAGGAGGTGTATATTGTCGCGGTCTGAGTCTGAGGGTGAAGGTGCAGGACCGAGCATACGACCGTTTGGATTAAATACTAGATATCAGAGGCTGAGAGAAAAGCAAAAGCGAAGGTTTAAAGAGAATGTTTGTATGTCTTATGTCAGTGAGGTCAGCATTCCAAGACCGTTGAGTGAGTGATATGCAGAGTGAGTGATTGGACGTGTTCAAGCTCAACGGTGCCACAGCGCGACGGAGTCGCGTAACTTTGGTCCGAAAGTGGCCAGAATAAGCTCGATTCCCATCCTTAGACCGACGACGAGGCGGCCATTCCGACCTTGACACAGGTACGTATAAAAGTAACTTTTTGGGTGCTTTTTCCCCGCCAAAAAAAGGTGCGATCCGTGCTTTAGCTTTTTCCCACGCTTCACGAAAGTAACTGTCGTTGCTTTTGGTGTGCTTCGCACCCTGTACACAGGCATTGTCTCGTCAATGAACCACGTTTTTGTAAGACAGTGTAGTTTCACATTCGGCATCAGCAGCGGTGCCAGCCTTTACCCAACCTTTACCGTTCTTGGTGATGACTGCCCGTGCCGGTTGCGCCCCACGGTCGTCATCGCCAACAACGACGTCGTTCAGCGCCGTCAGCTCGTATTGTTGATGTAGCTTCCTTCATGCAGAGTATACTCCCTGAAGCAGTGCTGAGGTCGAGTACGTTTGTAAGTGCGATATGGGCAGTGATCGCCCCCGTTGTCGTCGCTGTCACACCCGGCACAGCTCCCCCTTTGAAAATACAGTCATGACATATCTTCTGGAGTATACAGACAGATTTAGGCTGCCCAAGAGGTTCAGAGCAACGGTGCCCATATGTGAGAGGTACTTTAGAGAGATGCACAAGGTGGACTTAAGAAAAGCTGGCGAAAAGCAAGAATGTGAACTTTTATGTCACGTGCCGGATCGACAGCGACGACGACGGCTATGAGAGGCCCTATGCACTTAGAAGAAAAACTCAAAAATATAGAAATAATACCCTTGTAGCATACAATCTCAGTGGACCTTACCTAGAAGCCTTGCGAGAGAGACAAGGCCACAAGCGACATTGAAGTCAGGAAAGCAAAAGCTAACTTCAGCACAAAAGCTAGGAAAAGTTAACTTTATGGGAAAAAAGCAACCAAATAAGTTACTTTCATAGTAACCAGGCTTGACACAGAACT
This sequence comes from Stereum hirsutum FP-91666 SS1, assembly GCF_000264905.1. Taxonomy (NCBI): domain Eukaryota; kingdom Fungi; phylum Basidiomycota; class Agaricomycetes; order Russulales; family Stereaceae; genus Stereum; species Stereum hirsutum. Next base: position 590,142 of record NW_006763132.1, read on the forward strand.
TCCACCTGACTCGCTTGCCTAGAAAAGGCCCAGGGTACATCACTCCAAGTCTAAGAGGTAAAAAATGCCAAGGAAAACACGCTAACTCCTCAGAGCTGTACTCGCACCAGCGTGTCACCCCTAGGTAAATTCGTCCATTTGAATGTGAGGCACTACCGCTGAAACATCAAAGGTAACACCCCAATCGCGACTATTCGTTCCCTGACTTGAATAGAAACCGTAACGCGTCATTATACTTACATCGTCCCACACAAAAATTGGATCAGTGGTCAAAGACCCTTTCACTACACCCCTCCGAGCTGGAGTCGAACCAGCATCTCCAGGAAATATGATATAAACACATTTGAATTCGGCAATTCTTACCGGATGCTCTACCAGTGAGCTATCGGAGGGTTCTTTATGTGAGTGGTCCCAGTATAAGTATACGAGTATGGATGCAATGAGTTTTATGCCCAGGGACGAACCCGGATTCCATCGTGTCAGTGCGGAAATTTCTGCTAACTGGGGAACAAAAGAACGCGTGTGTCGTGTTAGAATAGCCGTTTCTTCTGCTTTGAACAGCTCGAGCTCCGCACCACTCACCACATCTCAGTGTCCTTCAGATTGACCCTGGACTTCCGCCATTCTAACCGTGCTTCCAGCTCCTTCTCAAGCGCGTCAAACTCCGCGCCTTTCTTCTGAAGGGGCCTACTTGTCGAAGCCGGAGCTCTTCGTAAACTCGAGAAGATCTTGAATACCGTGTCGTTCTCACTGGCAGTCCCTTTGTGCACCATCGACGTGTCGTGCATGACTTTACAGCGTTCGGCTCTAGACTTGATCGCCTTTGTCCGTAATGACGCTTGGCAGCTCTGCGCTTGAGTGGCGTTGATCTTTTTGATACCTACGTCGCGCGCTCATGCTTCAATTACAGAGCACGATTCTAACTCGATTTTCGTCCCATTAGTCCTCCCGGCCACGTCCACTTCAACAATCTCCAACAGTGAATCATTGTACGGAACGTTCCTACAAGGCCACGACTTTTGGTGCTGCTCAGTAAAGATCCGCTTCCAAGGCTAGAGTTAGTATCGCCCGGTCTCCGAGTCAACGGCTTGTTATTTACCACTTGTTCTCAACGTGATCCCGTCTTACTTCCTGGGCGCCGCTGTAGCTATCCAAAAAAAACGCACCAGAATCCTTCTCGTCGCTTACAATAATTCTCACCTAGCTGTTGCTCTACGCAGTGCTTGGCCTTTGTGTCCTCCACTGGCAGGACGCATAGGAGAAGTCTGTTGGCTCTTTATGTGTTGCAGTTTATGGGAACATGGTGAGTAAGTATGTGATCTATGCATGATCTGTTTAGCCTCGTAACCGCGCTGCTGTTTTAAACGCTCTATCCATTCATGGAAAAGAAGTGTTACGGCTTCGAAAGACAGATACTTATCAATAGACGGACCTCAACGTGAAAAACTTTTCCGTTGACCTCACCTCCTCCTCTTGGCGTCTATGTAAATGTGTTCACAATTTACTCTGCAAGCTCCACTTAAGCAATCCTTCTATCACTACATTTAGAACCCGCACGTCAGTCTATCGACACACCTCGAACGTTTTGAATGGCCACATGTTCAGTGTGTACTGCTGATACTCCTCGCTCACAACTGCAGCGATACCACTTTTGCTTGACTTTTTCTCATATGGGTCATTACCGGGGATACGCCCGGTGCATCAGGCATTATTTCTCCACCCTCATTCTCGGCGCTTTTCGACGCTATTCTTGTTGATGGTGCGCATGATTCATCCGCTTGTGCTACTTCATGGACTCGCTATAATTTCATTGTGACTCGCTATGACTGCCTTCGGTTTGCATATATAAAGCCAGAGCCCTGTCTCCCTTTCGCCCTCAGGCTGTTTGCTATACCCCTTCTCACTGCTACCCCTAGTAAGTGCCGCTCTTACTACTGCCTTTTTCTCTGCGATCCTGTACATTCTGAAGGATTCTTCCGCCTCGACACAGACCAGGTCGAACCCTCGATATCACACAGCACCAGTGACCGTTTGAAATCCCTGGTGAGCCGTATTGAATTACATCGAATGTTTCTGCCATTGACTCTGGCCTCAAGTCTGTCACTGCACGCTCTGGATTTTTCGATTGAGACTGGCGAAGAGAAGTGACATACATCTATCGTGGGCAGCCCTAGAATACCGTTGATTGCTGTTTGACTAGTTCGACGTAGTAAGTGGACACAGACCAACTGCTCTCTTGAGAAGTCCTCTCAAAGTGACCTCGGTCAGCTGGCCGTTGTTGTAGACTTCCTTTCCCCGATGGCCTTACCCGGTATGTACAGATTCTATGGTATTCTCTGTTCAGATGATATTGAATCTCCCATTTGCAGATTACCTACAAGAGCTCAATACGTATCTGCAAAGCCTACCAGGGAGACCGACCATTGGCTGGAGCTTTACCATGGCCGGCCCCTCTAACGCTCCAACATACACAGCCTATTTGAGCAGTATGTAATATCCATCTCGATTCGAACCCTATTTTGAAGAGACCTATGATACAATACTGACCCGCTCTCCAAGTTGATGGAATCCCTTTGACCCAGGGTATAGGCCCGTCCAAAAATGTGCAAAATATGCTGCTACAAAGGTGTACCTCGAAGGGTCTGGACCTGTTGAGACCTTCCTTCCCTAATACGGTCTCTATCCTATGCGGCTCTATTGTGGTCTTCGCGCTCTTGCGGCTCTCATACCAAAGAGTCTGAATAGCGCCGGTACACTTATATATTCCTAGCTAGAGTTTTAGAGAGTACCTAGAGCTAGTAACACAACCACGGACACGAAAAGCATAATCACTGGGAAAATATGGGTGATTATACAAGCGTTTTAATGGTGAACTGAACCGACATCGTAGACGATCACGCTGAACTGACCCAGGGTTCGAAGGCCATGCTCGCATATGACGCAGTCTAGTATGTTGAGATATCACTGGACGGCTTCAAGGCCCACAACATCGCTCGCACCACAGACACGCGAAAAAAAAATGTCGCCGTTCACTTTGAAGAGAACGTCCGGAGAATTGACCGAGTCAAGAAGATTCAGTACCGTGCGAGATAAGTAATGCCCTCACTTCCACGGTTGGTTCATCAAATGGCTCTGCTTGCATTCATGAAAATAAACTCAAGAAACGGTTTGGGCCCGGAGTGTAGACACGATATGTACTGTGACGGAGAGAGAGGAGGGAGGAGAGGAAAAGAGAGAGCGCAGGCGACTTGAAGGTCAGCGACTGCTTCAAGTTGCCGGCGGCGCAGACGCGACGGTCACAGTCACACGACCCGTTTCAGCGTGACTTCACGCGTTCGTGACTGTGGCACTGTGGCTCCTTGAGCCTTGTGTAATGTGTTGACTTGGTGTTGACTCTGTTGAGACGTACGTCGCAGTAAAAAAGAAAAGGTCGTGTTGATCGCCGCTATGGTTAGATGACAAAGGAACGCATGCGTTACGCTAGAACAACTTTTCCTCCTACTATGAACAGCTCATACTCCGCACCTCTCTCAACATCCCGACGTCGTTCCGCTGACCGGGTGCCTCAACCGTTCTTACCGTGCTTCGACTCCTTCCCAAGGGCATCAACCTCCACACCTCCCTTCTGCAACCGTCACGGCCTCCTCTTCACACCACTGATGGTTTCCCCTCAAGGTATCGTTTCCGATAAACACCACGCGCCTGTTCCCAAGCAAATCGCAGTAACACTACCACAGGCACACACAGCATAATGACGGGGAAAATCTGGATGGTTATACAAGCGCTTTAGTTAGTAGCCTTTCCACTAACATCGTACAATGGACCATCGGGTCACGTTGATTTAGTCGGTGATGCTCAGTACTCACTTGCCCCAGAGTCCAGTCCCGACTATCCCTGCCGTCACCACCAAGTAAATGAGAATTCGCATTCAGCGTAAGTTCGTTCGAGACAATCAGCGCTGTAGGCAGCAATATCGAGAACGCGATGCTTGCTCTCTTGAAGATCTGTAAGAGAACGTAAGGCTCAAGTAGTAACCTTGCAAAGAAAGAAAAAATAGCGAAGATGAATAGGGAGAAGTATATAGGTAGGAAAAGGATCCCCAGAGCGCGTGGAAGTAGAGATCTGGCAGTCGGGGCTCCGATGTGTGGAATTGGGAGTAGGAAGAGTGGGGTGAGAAGTCCCATCTCGACGGACGCGTAGGGTTTCAACTGCTCGGGGAAGAAATGGAATAGGAAAAGCGAGAGGCTATCGAGTAGGGCAAAGAAGACAAAAAAGAAGAGACAGATGTATGATATGGTGAGTGCGGCGATGCGGCCTGTCGTCGTTGCTGTGAGATGGGAGCCCAGGATGACGAGGACCGTATGTGGATTGCAGGCTGGATCTGCACCGAACGTAGACGCGTGGCGCCAGACGAACAGTGAGAAAGCGATGGCGATCGCAATGACGGGGACGCCGGAAAGACGCATGATGCGCATGGATTGGTAGAAGTCGTGTTGCTCTTTGGACTTGTACGTCCTCCCATCCAGGTCTTTCAGCTTCACGACCGCGTCCCCGAACATGACTAAGAGTGTGGCGAATGCGTGGAGCCAGAGGAGGATGGAGACTGAGATGGCGAGATAGAGGGAGAGTTGGTCTTGGTGGTTGAGTGATAGGGCTGAGACGAACAGTGCGAAAGCAGTGATCGTCATGCTCCAGTATGAGGCGTTGTTATCCGAGACGTTGGGAAGATACGAAAGGAGCACTAAAATGCACGTTGAGCTGAGGATTCAGGTTCCTTCAAGGCAAATAAACGGTGAGATGAAGGAACGTACAGGTTAGAAATGCTTGCACATAAAATGCCACACGCACGCCGATTCCGGTAATATCTAAAAGGTTTAAAATTGAAGACGATGGTTAAGTATTTCAGTCGAGTGTTTGCACAATTGCCTGGAAACACACCTGGGTTGTCCCGTAACAACGGAGAGCAAAGGCTGGTAGTGTTTAACACGGACTCTATCATAGGCATCGTATGAGCGAGAACTCGAGGGGTGTCTTGGGTATCGACATCGCCGGCATCTTGTACTTATACTCTCAGAATGAATTTGTGATACGTACATTCAGCAAATATCACCTCGCAATCACCGACTCTGCCACCTATTAATAAATGCTTATGAAGAACGTCTGATGACGGTGTATCCAAAAACGAAAATGCCTGAGCCTGATCATCGAGCATTCTCTCAGGCTCAGCGCTAGGAGGTCCAGAGCGAGCAATACTTACGGTGCTGTCATAGCTCTGTTCCGAATTCTGAACAAATGCTATACTCATAGCGTCAAAAACGAGATCCAAAGATCAAGATGGAACATTGGTTGCATTGGCGCTAAACAGACGAGGCGGCCCTATCAGCTCGAGGTCAGACCCTCGGTGAAACATTGTCCGAGGAGCGTTGATTCAACGAACAGCCGTGTCGTATCAGAGCGATGCACCTGTGAGCCTCTCGCATATCGACGGCGGGTCAACGTCGCTCCCCCCCTCTGACGTTAGAACGCGCCCGGCGGTGTAGATCGACGACGAACATCGTATGCGACCTCAACCATAGCATAGGTACAGCACCTTTCATTCTATTCGTTCGCGCAGGGTACTGGCCATAAATGCTACAACCTGAGGAAGGGAAAAGATTACGAACCCATCCACTACATCTGAGCTGGACTCGGACCAACACCTCAGGTGGCAATCAGGTGGATTTCGTTCAATCGAATGCGAGATACTCTTCTTGTCTTCCTGATCGAGACATCCTAGAAAGTACTTATTATAAGTGGATTGAAGAGGAGGATGAGTTATATCGATGCTGCCGGGTCATGTAGAGGAGTTTCCGAGAGCCCACAAGGGAACGTCGAGTCGAAAAGAAAGGGTCGCCGTGATTACCACTGGTCGCTAGAAAACAAAATGAACGCGTGTGGATTTTCAAATTGTTCAAGCGGCTTATGAACAGGCCGGATACAGCCGAGATCCTCCTTCACTTGTACCCTCTCGCCACCACTGTGTCCCAAACAGCTCCTCTATGCCGTCCTGTACTTAAGCTTTGTAGACCATATCGCATCTATTCTTGAGCTCAGATGTACTTATTTAGGCTGGGTTGGAGATAACTTAAAGACACTGGAGCGGCGAATTCTTTTTTCATCCGCCTCTGACGCGCGAGAAATGGCGTACAGACTGGACCAGATTGCGCTTTGCCTGAGAACTCGGAGGGCGGGGCCCCGCTATGACTATTGGCTTGATACATAGGCGTCACAACTCGCCCCTCAGGCTAGTTTTCCCCTTATCCTCGTAAACTCGACTAGTGTACCCAACCATGCCTGTCGCTGCAGGACACGATGTTCAGACCACTATGAACTACTATAAACCTCTTGACGGTGGAGCAGAAGCCCCCTACCTCTACATCTACGAACCTCCTCCTGGCGTGGAAAAGACGAACATTGGACTCCAAGAACGTCCGGTTGTCGTTCACGACGTTCGCCACATGACAATGGAGACCGATGCGTCGCTTGACGTTCATGGATTTCGATATGTAAAGCGGGAGAGTGCAGAGAAGGAGTTTGTGGACGAGGAGAGGATTCGGGATGTGTATTATCGAGAGGCTGAGGAATTGCTGAAGCGCGAGGTCCCTGGTGCGAAGAGCGTCTATATTTTCGACCATACCATTCGGCAAGTCGTCTCATTTGTTTATTGATCGTGCTCCAATACTGATACCTTCATACTGATACCTTCATACTATCACCAGACGACTTGCAGAGGATCCGGTCATGAGAGGTAACGGACGTGGCCCGACTGTACGGTCGCTTTTCCCTGCACCCTCCTCTCATCACGAGATCTTTCGTTCAATGGAGCTGACCGTCTGTCTTGTCTTCCTCACAGCAACGCGTCCACGTCGACCAAACCTTCGAAGCCAGCGCTAAACGAGTCCGTCGCCATCTCCCCGAACGAGCCGACACCCTCCTCCAGTCTCGTTTCCGCCTCATCAACATATGGCGTCCGATAGCCAATCCCGTCGCACACACCCCCCTCGGCATCGTCGACTGGCGTACCATCGACCCCTCGCGCGATCTCGTGGCTTCTAGACACATATATCCGACCTTCGAAGGCGCTACATTCAACGTCCGGCCAAACGAGAACCACAAATGGTGGTACATGTCGGAGCAGACGCCGGATGAGTGTTTGTTGATCAAGTGTTATGATTCGGAGGAGCGGGATGGAGTGGCGAGAGCTGTGCCACATTCGGCGTTTGTCGATCCTGGGACTGATGAGGGTAAGGCTAGGAGGCAGAGTATCGAGTTGCGGTGCTTGGTGTTCGATACGGAGTGAGGAGGCATAGGAGTCGAGAAGGAGATCTGTCACGGTGAAGTCATTGACAATCTTTCATATTCTTCAATAGGGGTTTTGACTCACTTTTTCTTTCTTTCAAAGCTTGCACGTTTATTACCGGTGTATTTTATCTTGAATCGTGCGACTGTTTTATCTTTCGGTTTCGTGGAAAATGCAACATTATTTCGCCTATTGAAGAGCTCGAGAATGACTGTTGAATCTGCCTACTGTATGCCCCCTCCTCGTACATATATGATACCACAAAACCACAGTATACACACCATACATTCGAGCACAAAATACTCATACTGGGGAGCTTACTACAATAGACAGCAGTGGCTCTTGCATGATTAAGTATTAGAGCCTCAAGTGCAATGTTGGCTGCATGGGCCACACTCTCACCGTGACGGGCCACGTGGAACAGCACAACGGCGCTTGTTCAAGCGACGGTACTGCGGCAGACTGCGGCCTTTTTCGTGTCTTTTCAACCAACAGCATCACCTCATTCAACTCACTTGAGGCTCTTCCTTCGAGCTTTCATCTACGGCCATCACTCCTATTATAGGTTTATCTCGTGCGTATCTTCGTTCCACGCCAAACTTCTCGCTGTAGCGGCTGAAAATTTCGTCTTCTAGGTGTCGTATCCATCCGTCCCTTGTGACACGACATTTTCGAACGCGGTATGTAGAGCACTCCTCTCTGTACGCATTGTTTGTGTTTAGCTTATACTGGGCGCAACTTTTGGGCAGATTAGTGGGTTAGCAGAATGACTCTAGACCTGCAAGGGCTTGCGGCCCAGCGCGAAGCCCTAGACGCTCACCTTCGCCTCTTGGCATGCGAAAAACGCTCACTCTCTGAACGCTATAACAGCTTACTAGCTGTTAACTTCCTTCCTGTGGAAATGCTGTCAAGGATTTTCTCTGCTTTTGCCAAGGACTCATCCACCAATTCCTCACTACTACGCGACGTTATCAGGCTCTCACACGTCTGTCGTCATTGGCGGCAAATCGTGCTGAACATGCCTGTACTCTGGGCAAGCTTCGATATCGACGGGGTTGGGAAGCACGAAGTCCGTCATGTAATTTCCGAGCTTCTTCAGCGTTCGCAACGCGCTCCCATCCGGCTCAGCATTGACGTCTCGAGTTGGATGGAAGCCTCACCCCGTCGCGCCGTCAAGGCCGCATTCCAAATTCTGCACCATCTAACACACATTCGAAAGCTCTCTATCGTTGCTGGTGAACATGACACTACCGAGTGGTTCGAATACCTCAGAACGACACCCGCGCCAATGTTGGAGAAGCTCAAGGTCTGGTGCTGCGAGACCGCGCCGTTCCATATCCCTGACACAATGTTCAACGGCGCCGCGCCCCAACTTCGCCGTCTTACCCTCTGCATGTGTCGCATATCACCTGCCAACGCTCTTCTCGCCGAAATCACACAACTCAAGCTGAAGCATTGCCTTGGGGAACTTCACTACAAGGAGATGCTTCCTGTCCTTGCCAACATTCCACGACTGGAGAACCTCCTCATCGAGGAGGAAGAATCAGAATTTATGCCTAATGATCTTGATCTGGCCGGGCGAGCGCGTATTTCTCTTCCACGCCTCAGAAAGTTAGAGCTAAGTGGCCCTGTCCCGTTCATGGCCGCGCTCTCCAACCACCTATTGCTTCCATCGTCCGCTTCCATCATCATTAGAAACGAAATGGATCCATTCCATGACGACAATGTGTTCCTCGAGCACCTCGTTCAGACCGGCATCATCCAAGAACAAGATCCCCTGCGTGCACTCTATGTCTGCGGTAACATATCCGCCAGCACTTTTCTTATTCAAGGATCCCGGACAGGTCCCTATGCTCCCACTCTAAATGCCATCTCTTCCGACCTTCATATGCGATTTGAAGATCTGGGTCATTTTGACCGTTCCTATATCCTGACCACGTACCTCTCGGCCGCGAATCTGGATCGCTTGGAGGAATTGGAATTGTGCGACCTACTTCCCGATGTGCCATGGAGGGCGGTATTTGCGCGCATGCCGAACGTACAGAAACTTACTCTCGGCGAATATGCCAACACATGCAACATTATCGAAGCACTGATGCCACCATCCAATCGCAATGAGATAGACATGTCGTCGACGGGCGCCGCGAGCAATACGGGCACCAATGTTCCCCTCCCCAAGCTGTCCTGGATCGGTATCATGGGCAGTTGGGTGGATCTACTCGACAATGCGGAGGAGGAGTTGGGGGAGTTCTTGGAAAGGTTGGAAACATGTTTGGGGGCGCGTCGCCGGTTGAGGGCCGCCTCAAACCCGGTGGCCACTTCATTTTCATTCATTCTGCCTGATGACGTCGATCTTAATATAGTTCAGGTGTTGACGCGGTATAGGGATCAGAGCGAGACGTGGGTGGGTCGAGATGTTGCGGACGGCGAAGTCGATGAGAGTGTGTCAGCGGTTTGAGTCCGTCAGGACGAAGATACTGTTCGTACTTATCCGAGGTCCGTAGCACCAGTACGAAATTGAAGACAATAAGCTAATAAACATAAATAGTGTGCACCAGTAGCCACCATACCTGTCGATCCACGGACGCCTCTGATTCTATCGGAGCCTTTTGCCGCATCAAGATCTTACTCCATACTTCGTGTTTGTCTCCCAGTGCCTTGACTTTTAACATCTCCGTCACCACGCGATAAGAAGACTATAGCCGTGGAATGTGGGCAACACCCTGTCCACATTTCGATCATTGCCTGACATGGTCTGCAAGAGCGACTTGAGATGCGAACGGAGTCCAGCTGATAACATTGACCCTCCAGATCCGGTTCTGATGGTATTTCAGTGATTTATACTCCTATTGACGACGCAGAAACCCTCTGAATGAGAGCTATCGGCCTTCGGGGCGATATCCCTTGACGAACAAGATCACAAGAAGACAAAGCGACAATATTGTCGCATTTGATACTGTCTATCAGTATGTGTCAACGTGCCTCTATTCTACCTTCATCATCTTGACTGGTTTTGAATTTTCTCGTTAGAATGCTCAACTTTACAGGCTTAACCCGTGTATATTTTAAAATCATAGATTCCTCTCGCGACGAGAATATCTTCCGCTCATCCGCATGGTGGTCCTCGATCCAAGTTTAGTACCTGGAGGAAACAGTACTCGTCGAGGCATAACCGAGAGTTGAGCATTGCTTATGCACTGTTCATATATACCACACATGTCGTTCAGCCCCGTTCAGCCTGTGCTAGGCCCCGAAGGCTGTCTACCCCGGTTCATCGATCATCAATGGCCGTCAGCAGTGGCGATACAGTGCAGGTCGATCTTCATATGCTCTCCGTGATAGGACAGCTCGAACTCGTACGCCCAAATCTGAGAAATTTGGAGACACTCTCGCGAACTGGACGTGCAGAAACGCTTCCTCTTGGTGTGCTCCTAGATCACATTCTGCCATTGTCTGACGTTCGAATCGAGCTTTAATAAGGAACCATTGCAAGCTACGTGGGAGGGCCATGCGGGTATGACTGCCCTCATGCGACCAGCTACCATGCATACGTTCTAACAGCCCCTTTACGCGAGACAGGATATAGTCACCGGAGACCTCGGAGCCGCCACAATAATTTCGACGCAATCGTGTACTCCACGTAGGTCTCCCGGCGTGTCTGCCTTGAGATTTGATAGACACGCCCATGCCGCATGCAAAGTACGCTTTGAGACGACGTGTCAGTCTCCAAATGGCCAGTACAGATATAACACGAAACACTTACCTATGGCATGTTTACTTACTGCAGATCAACACGCTTTTGTTTTGCGTGTACCTCAAGGTCGTACTTATATATGCCAGAGCACTATACGGTCCTCCTTACGCTCGTTTGCGCCCTTCCTGAAAACTCACATTCACATCCACCTTCATCACAACCTTCAACGTCGACATGGGTAAAGGCCACAAATCAAAGAAGAATTCGGCTGCAAGTAGAAGTGGTCCTCGAGCAAGAGCCGTTCCTGCTTCTAGTCCGCACTGCCAGACCTTAGAAGAAGACGGAGTCACCCAATGCTCGCTACGCGCCACACACGGATATCCACTCCACGACCGTTGCAAAGCCCACCACCAGCAGTATCGGAACACGTACGCATCGTACAAGAAGGCATCCTGTATCGTCGACCGGGTCAAGGGAAGTCATACCATCCCCACGAAGAAGCAGATTTCCCAATACACGATTCACCAAACGCTGGATAGGGCAGGTTGGATGCGACTATACCTGCAGGCGATGCGGGTTGAGAAGATGGGACGAGAGATGCATATGAGACGTTTTTTCGCTAAATGTAAGGTCCTCCTTCTATGGCTCAGCGAGTGATCCAACGTGAGCTGACTGCTCCGCTGCGCGGATGAATAGCCGACGACGCACATACATGGCGGGTCAAAGTGCTGGCGAAGCAGATAGTGGAAGCGGTCAAAACTCTGGACGCTCTACAAGCTCACGCGTTCAGGATACGGACATCGGGAGATCCTGAGCATGATTTGATCAAGGAGCTCACTTCTCCTTCCCCGCCGATCGATGAGTGGACCGATGAGAAGCTACCACTGTCTACTCAACGTGCTGTCAATCAAGCCCCGTCCTCTCAGGGTAGCCCACAGCCTCTACCTCAAACTACGCTGAATGATCAGCCGGTCGGACGACCCCGAAGAAGAAGACATAGACCTCGCCAACCTGGTCATCAGAGCGTAAGTTATAGTGTCTCTCCCCATTATCAGGAGACCTCCTATGCTCATGACCTGATTGCGTTGAAACAAAGTCAGAAGGAGAGACGGCGCCTTGCGAAGCTCTGCGCGCGAAGAAGTTGGTTATTCGCCGTGAACGCGACTCGCATGAATGCTTGAATACATCGTTGGAATCGTTTATGGAGTTTGTGAGGGAAAGGTTTACGTTGGGGACCGAAGGTCTTGGAGCGCGACATGCGACAAACATGCAGGATGATCCCAAGTGAGTTCACGATTGCGATAATCTTCGTGACTCTTGGCTTTTCCTGACTGTATTTTGATGCGCTGCTAGTGGGGAATCATCGTGCAAGGTTATGTGAGCCATATCAGTCTGGATGATATATTAAGTTATGTCGTACTGTTTTATGTCGAGTAGTGGGTAATTATTGGACGTGGTAATATTTTCGACTCGCGGCTGTGTCAGATTATCTTTATGAAGGAAGGATACCAGGGGTCTACTACTTATCTGACCGGGGGTGGAGGGCATGAGTAGGAAACAAGCTGGAGATTGCTCGACTTCGATGTCGGTGTCGGCGTCTCGAGAACTTGTGAATGGCCGGAAGGAATGGAATAAAGCGCTGACTTGTTGCTGAGTTGTCAGCATGCCACACCCTCGTCAGCGAACGTGGAGAACGAGAAGAGGGAAAGGAAGTGGAACAGACGAAGGAGGAAACTCCGCTCGGCGGGACGCTAGCTCCGACCTCGGCAGGCTCGGCCTGTACTGCGACCAAATAATAAGCTTCCGCAATTCGCCGGCTCACCGGCCGGCAGCTTCCATTCGATAATTGCGACGTTCAACATTCTCACACGTCGCCCACCGAGGCAGTTGTGGGGGAGATGCACCCCCCGTGAGGCATGCATTCGACCAAGTGGGAAGCAGCCAGCAGCATCAGAATCTTCGCAGCACGGGAATCAACAACTTCGCCGGCCTATATATGCACCAGCGCCCTTGAGTCCGTGCGCCGATGACTCTCCATTGCTCCATTCTCCTCGTTACGCACCCAGCCCACGAAGGTGACGGCAGCTCTCTAGCGAGTCTTCACACCGAGCAGCCATGTCAAACGAAACGGTAGACATTGAGGTCTCCAGTAAGACTCTACTGTTGTAGGTACTTCTGTCTTTTGCATCGAAACGTCACTGACAGGCAGGGCTTGATCTTCACCACTGCCACCTTTGGGGACTTAGAGTGGGCCCTGTGGTGAGCGCCGTGCCACAACGCAACGCCTCTTGATCGAATCTGACGTCCATGCTGTTCTATCTCACCTCGATAATATAGCTCATTGGCGGGTTGTTCAGCTGGGGGCTGTTCGGTAAGTAAACTTTGGGTCTCGTAGGGTTTTAGCCGTGTTTGGCTCACATTCGTTCGTTCTGAAGGTGTACTTATGCTCCAAGTGTGTGCGTCACCGAGTTTTAGTCACCATAGATGACCTTGAGGACGTGGATAGGCTGACTATCACTTCTTACCGACAGATATGTACTATCTGGCGTTCCCCGGAGATAGCAACCTCGTTCAATTTACAGGTCGGAAAAATAGTGTTCACCATACTTTGCGCGAGTCGAACTGACGGCCATGTCTCTTTGCTTCCAGTATACGGAACTTTTGTGCTCGAGACGTTCCAGACCATAGTCGTCACGATACAGGCGTGGAACCTTCTCTGCGCCGGATGGGGACAAGAACAAGCTCTGCTATCGTTAGGATGGGAGTACTCCCTCGTGCCTATGGTCTCGGGCATAGGTAGGACGCACTTCCTGTTTAGATCTATCCCTCTTCGGCCTCCTGGTATGTCACGCTGAGACTGACGTGGTCGACCTATCCAGTCTCTTTTTGGGTGCAGAGCTTCTACGCTCGGAGGATATTTGTACTGAGTAACGGCGATCGTAAATGGCAGGTCATCTCAATATTGGTTGTTCTTGTAGGGTTTTCGGATGTATCTGCGTTTCGTATAATACAGCTGACGTGGGTGTATAGGTAGGCGCTACTCAAGGCTTGGCCGCCTTTGTAGGTTTCAGATCCAAACGTGACAGATGCAGGATGCACATTCACCCAATATTTGCTCCTCCAGGTCGGTGGAATCCAGATCTTCTTCATTAGTACAGTTGAAGAAATATTCCACTTGTACACTACTGTTTGTGTAAGTAATTGTATCCTTCAATATAGACTCCCAATCTCTGATAACCTCGATACAGGTTTGGCAGAGCGGGAGTGTCACCTGCGACACATTGATTGCTATCAGCATGGTGTACAGGGTACGAATCACTCCCTTCACCTTCTCGACACCTTGTAAAGTGTATAGCTAAGCCGCCGCCACAGTTACACGACGCCCGGAAGCACGCTTTCAAGTCGGATAATCAGTCGACGGATAAGCTGTTGTCGAGACTCATCGCACTGACTGTGGAGACTGGATGCCTGACCGCATTCGCCGCTGTGGCGAACCTCGTATTCTTCCTCGCACTGGACACGACGAACCTCTACGCAATGATGTATGTGCCGATCCATCTTTCTCCTCTGCCTTACACCCTTATAAGTTGTTCATCGTCTCTACAGGGGATCTATCATCTCCAAACTGTACACGAACTCGTTGATGGCATCCCTCAACTCACGAGCCACTATCTTCCGGTCAAGCGATCGTTCCATGCGACATCATTCCTCCCCAGTCGGCACCGTCAAGTCTACGGCCTTCAACTTCACCACAGGAAATCCTGCAAGTCGAATGACCCCCGTCGTAAACCTTGCATCATACACGACGTCAGATCGCGGGACACAGCAGCATATAGACATAGACGAAGAGTATGGCGTGAAGCCACCTAGCGTAAGCAGCACCCACCTTTCTCCGACCTGTCCTTCTTTCGTCGACGAGTCTTCATATCGGATGAGTCTATGCTCAGCTGCTCATGCTCGTGTGGATATTAACGCTCATGTTTGGTATCTCGTTTCTCTTTGACCTTTCATAGGAATTTGGTGATCCCGCGTTTGGAGAGAGTTCGGGAGAGCATTCGATTCCTATGCACGATCTCAGCAAGGTTTCTGCTTTGTGATGTGCTTTGCGTTTCTTGTCTGTATGTGGCTATTAGGTTCTGTGGGGATGAGCGGGAATGAAAGGACAAAAGACGGTCGAAGTCTGGGATCGTGTTGCATGGGTTTTTTTGGGTGTCATGGCTCTCAGTTGGGGGACGCGCCGCATCCTTTATTTTTATCTTGTCTTGTTCGCTGTATCTATAGCCTTTATCTTGATGTACTACTCTGTCGTGACCTCAGTAAAATCTGCATACCACCTCAAAGGTACTGCCACCGTCCCAGCGCTCGATGAGTCGGTGTAGGTCTTTGCGCAGAGCAATTTCAACAAGTGGCGATTACTTAGACAGGGGACTTATCGGTTTGGAAAATGAATATAAGGAATAGGGTTATCAATTATTTACGGCACCGGGCCGGGATAACATCGATAACGTCCATATCAGAGTCTTTTCCTCCTTCTCCCGAGTGCGACTTGCGCGGATGCTCGTGGTCTATCTCGTGTCGTCCTTCTAAATTCTGCTGGGGCTTCTTGAGGCTGTATCGTTGATGGAATTCCCTTTTCCGCTCCTTGAGCGGCGCCTCACTCAAGGCGGTCTCAGCGTCACTTGTGGATAGTACAGTCGTCCTCACGCTCTTCCTTTAGCTCTTGTCTTTCACTCTGTGTAGACTTCAACTCGAGAGCTACTATGTCTTTGTGGAAGATCCCACTCTTGCTCTCTATTGCATATGGTTTCCAACGCGTCCTCCACCCGCCCAACGTCGTCAAAAAAGAGGGCCATAAGCGCTTCACCGACTTATGGACGAGGGATTTCATTGCATGGGGTCAGTTCGGCGGCAAGGTAGGCCCTTCTGTCTGTCTATTTTCACCTCCCCGCACGGTATCCGAGTCTTCCGTCTGCCAAGCAATCCGCGTAGTCCACACCGGATAATGGATCCTACGATACCTTAGTTGACCAAAGTCTTGTTTCGATATAGGTCGCTGTATGGTTCACATGCCTTGGAGAGGTCCTCGTAATCTGCGCCAGCCACGAACAGCTGCCCTACTCTCATCATATCCTCAATATCCTCTCGCATACCCCAAAGGCCATTGAGCCTGAGACGATCCGCATAACGTCGTCGTTCCTCGTAGGATGGATCACCACGATGTTCGCGATCCTCGTCCGTCTGGCTTCATACCACTCACTCGGACAACTCTTCACGTTCGAGCTGTCGATTCAAGACAAACATAAACTGGTTACGAGTGGGCCTTATAACATCGTTCGCCACCCGAGGTCAGTTGGTCAACGATTATCCATTTTGTCTGCTATTCATCATTTATTATGGTGCCTTTCGTGACCTTTGAACGCTCATTGCTTGATGCAACAGTTACGTCGGCAGCATTGCCATTCGCGTGGGGACTCTGATCGTAGCCTTCTGCCCTGGCTCATGGTTATACGAATGTGGATGGCTGCGTACCATCCCAGGCCTCACGTTTCTGACGCTCTACGTCGCTTGGGATGCGTATGTCGCCCATGGGATGGTTTGGCGCACGGCGCAGGAGGATAAGGTGCTGCAGAAGGAGTTTGGTAAGGATTGGGAGGAGTGGGCGGGGAGGGTGCGGTATCGCTTGATCCCTGGAGTTTACTGAACTCTCTCGAAATTCGGAAGGTTTCTTGATTTGAGTTTAGCGCTTAGGGTCGCAAGGGCTTTGAGTCCGTACTCTATATGGTTCTCCTATGGTTGCCAAGAAGAGTCGCTTGGTTGATGCAGATATTCGGCTCTCAAAGTCCGCGGCTGAGGTACTTCTTTCTTCAAAACACCTCAAGCGCCTCGTCGTCTCGTATCCTCAGTCAAGATGTCTGGTACGGTGTCTCTTCTCGATTTTTAACGTACGTGCCTTCGCATTAGCTGTCTCACTCACTCGGTAAAGTCGACTGAGCCATAATCACTACATACGTACACCTTCCAGCTATCAAGCCTCTCAAGACCTCATGCATGTTCCGAATAAGATGGCCGAAGCGCCTATCAATTCTGATATCCCTCTTTGACGCAAACTTTGACACGAGAAGTCGATGGTGGAATCCCACATCGCCAGTCTTCTGATGTATAGTTTTCTTTTCCGAGGACGTGACGGTTGCGATTGTGTGCGCAATCGACTAGTGTTCTGCCTCTTCGAAGGCAGATATACGTTGAACAGTACTTCACGAAGGCAAGGAACAAACAAAAGACCATGTGTATCCTTGGCCACAGGACCGATGGCGGCTCAGCCATATGACGACGGTACGTTCCAACAGTGTAACCCCCCTTCTCGTTCACTCCCACAACCACCCTCGTAGAGCTTCCTCTTCTCCATCTAACTCTTGCTTCCTTCGTCTACTTTGTCGGTTGACCCGGTTGGACTGCGGTCCTGCCTGTGTACAGACACGAGATAAGCTAACGACAGATACCATTCACCATGAGCGCCCATTGACAAGGAACGAACTTGTTATGTTGACGCCTTCAGATATAGGGTAAGACTTACGCAAGTTGGAAGAAGTTAAAGCGGGGTCGATATGGTCCCATGCTCCAAGCTGTCTCCATACCTGCCTATGTTGTATTCACACCGCTGCTCATTACTCCGGTTGTATCCTGATGTGAGCCAGCTGTCCTCCAACATCGCGCATCGTGGTGACTCGTACCTTTTCCATCATTAACAGTGCGAAACTCTTGGAGCTCCACCTTCTATCAGTACAGTGAAATGGGCTGGAATGGCGCTTTGCTTCCTCCAAACAAAGTCAGAGGACAGGGCCAGTTATCAACTGAGTTCTAATACAGTCGGTACATGGGCCTATAGCCGGCGCATTGATCAGGCCGCCTTGACAGCCAGCGGTCTGACCTCTGACCGACTTCAGTTTAAGATAGCTCTTCATTCCTTCTGAACAACTTCTGGCTTTCTCTTCGTCTCTTGTGCCCCCTCTTCTATCTTCCGCCATTGGGCCGCAAATCTAAGACAGGATCGACCATGATGGAATCCATCGTCCCTCGCGAAAGTCGTGCAGGTTCCGGATCAAGCTCTACCAGCATTGCGAAAGTGGATGATCCTGAACATGTTCGTGAGGTAGAGACCGGATGGGTGAAAGAGGAGTTGGACTCGGGAGAGATAGTGGCGATACGGGATCCGGATGATTTCCCAGATGGTGGGATACAGGCTTGGTCGGTTTGCGTGGGGGTATGTGTAGTATTTTACATTCTTGACGCATCTGTGGCTCAGCGATCGATTTTTACAGGCTGCTTGTTTTAATATTGTAACGTGAGGTCCACTTTTCGTGCTGCGACAAGACCGCACTCACTGAGACGATGGTTGATCATGCTTTCCGAAGATTCGGTTATGTGAACGCTTGTAAGTCCTA
This sequence comes from Stereum hirsutum FP-91666 SS1, assembly GCF_000264905.1. Taxonomy (NCBI): domain Eukaryota; kingdom Fungi; phylum Basidiomycota; class Agaricomycetes; order Russulales; family Stereaceae; genus Stereum; species Stereum hirsutum. The sequence goes on from NW_006763132.1 coordinate 608,617, forward strand.
ATCATCATCGCTACTCAGTTGTCAGACTACCCAATCTAATTGAAGTTCAACAGGGGGAGTAAGTTGTGTCTAGCACACAATACAGATATCCTAGCGAATCTGATCTCCAACTATCAGGCTTTTCAGATATATTATGAGACTGTCCTACTCAAAGGAACCTCAGCCTCAGTCATCGCGTGGATTGGGTCTCTACAGGTTCACCACCTCTTCTCGCCTCACTATCCTCTACTCAAAGTTGACGAAAGGCCTACAGGCCTGCCTAACCTTCTTGGTCGCCGTTTTCGCTGGTCGCCTCTTCGACATCGGATGGTTCAAGGTCCCCATCCTCGCTGCTAGTCTCCTTCTGGTTGTAGCCACAATTCTTGTCGGAGAGTGCACGGAATACTGGCAACTATTTCTATGTCAGGGTCTTGCTACGGGAGTACGTTTGGCTGCCTCTCTCTTGTTGTCTCCTTTTCTCGTGCTGAAAAAATGTGGCACCGGTGTGGCGTAGATTGCTACAGGAGCGATATTTGGCCCCGTCATGGCTGTCCTATCGCATTGGTTCAAGCGCAGACGTGCCACTGCACTCGGTGTCCTCGCGTTCGGATCGTCCATCGGAGGAACTATTCTTCCCATCGAATTTCGCGATCTTGAAGTCAAAATTGGGTGCGTGGTTTACTGACCAACAATACCTTGCAGGGCAACTAACGAGCCCCGGTATTACAGGTTCAAATGGACTATGCGAGCATTCGCCCTGATCCTCTTGTTCTTCATGACAATCGGCAACCTCGTATGTTTCATTTAATTGAATCTATCCCGTTCCTACTCATACATATCGCAACATTCTCATTACAGTTGGTTAGGCGGCGTTTGCCTCCTGTTAAAGTTCAAGGAGGAATGTTCAATCCAAGCGTCTTCAAGTCTCCCGCTTTCTGCATGTACACGGCGTCAAGCTTCGTGGCGTTCCTTGGACTCTTCACCGGTCCGCTCTTCAACCCGTTTCCTGTCCATCGCTGACCTTTGAGATCATTGACGCGATGTTCATTTAGTGCTCACTTATATTGGTGTAAGCAGTCCAGAGCAAGGCGCGAGTGAGAACATGGCATTCTGTGAGTACGACAAACATATGGACGAACCGGCTGATTGAATTGGAGTCGGAATATCATCAGACTTAGTCTCCATAGCTAACGGTGCTGGTGGTATTGGGCGACTTGTGTTCGGTGTTCTGGGCGACCACTGGGGTAAGTCGAGACTTTCATAATCCTACGCTCACGGGGCACAAGGACTGATGAACCAAATACGACGTCGGCGCGATGCGGCGTGCGTTCCGCTGATTAGGTCCTATGAATGCCATGGTACCACTGACGATTCTGACCGCGATCACAACATATGCGTGGCCCTTCGTCTTCGGCCAACCCTCACTCATTGCTATTACTGTATTTTACGGGTACGTGCCCGACTGTCGTCTCTGTCTTACAGTTCTCTAAGACTGTTTGACTTCATCTTGTACCACTAGTATTGGCTCACAAGCCTATATCGGCCTCCTTCCCACTGCCATGATCAATTTTGGCGAGACCGCGGACGTAGGTCGGCGTATGGGCCTGTACATGTCTCTCATCGCATGCAGTACTGTGGTTGGTCCGCCAATTTCGGGCGCTATTCTTGAAGACAGCGGCAAGTTCGATGGGGTTGGGGCTTGGGCAGGTTAGTTCATCCATCTGCCGGCCTATAATGAAGTTGATATGAAGATTCATGGTTATGTTTATAGGTTCAATGATAGTGCTGGCGTTGCTTCTTTTACTAATCACGAGATACCTCGTGCTTGGTAGGTTTTGGGGGAAGATTTAATGTCCTGTTATGATTCTTTTTTTGTTCTGTTATGTTGTACGATGAAAGACTTCTTCTTCCTCTTCTTCCACAATAGAATTTACACGCAGCGTTTTCAGACACTGGTCAAATTTCGGCACGACTTGAATCCCAGGGCCCCAGGAAAATCGTCTGACTCAAACACGGGGACACATTTCAACCATCGTTTGCGTTGCATTCTGCAACCAACACTTTATGCAGGGAGGTTATATCTGAGCTATATCTGGTCTCAATTTCAGATTGAACTCGTCTCTGGGAAGTAATGGTACGTTTGAATAGTCTCACATCGCCTGAACTCCTCGGAGGCTGGCTCGACAGCCCGTAATGCTCCACCATCACATCAACAGGCTGCTTCATCTTCACCGGTTCGAACACAGAGCAAACATCAATATTACTGTATACTTTTTGACGTGCAGTAACACTCTATGATGATCTCCTTGAGATGCTTCATCTTCCTACTAGTCGGCTCACCCGACCGCGCATCGACCACGAGAACTGACACATCCACATCAATTCCCTCGCGAGGTTCGAGCTCTTTCAGTATATCGATAGTGGTCCTGTTCAGTGAGTAAATGCAGGTTAAGAAATCGCGAAAGAACACTCACCCACGTCTTCTTCAGAAGCTATCCGTGGACTTTCAGAGCCTTCGAAAACAATCTCATGTGAGTGGACGATATATGTATGAGACGTACAGGATCAAGGTTAGCATGGTCGATCATCATGTCAAGTCTTGCAGCTTCGTTCAGAGCTTCGTGCTGAGACCAAGATACTCTGGTTCGGGAATGTTACTATCATCTCCATGGGCCGTGTACCTCGGCGCCCCAAGGTAGCGGTCCAATATCAGAGGTGTCAAGTGTAGAAGGAGAGTGTTGGACGGGGAGACATGGCACGAAGCGAGGGTGAGACGACGAAGCGAGGGCGAAAGACCATTAAACATCATGTCAGACGTAGTGTACGTCGGTCTCTACCAAGCCAGATACCGAGTAGCGTCGGCACCGGAGTCGTCTAGAGGTATTGAAAAAAAGATGCACATATCAAGTTCAGCCTCTGCCTTGATAGAAGCTCTTGAATGCGCGCTAAATGGCTGGATATCGAGGCAAATAGGTCCATGTTGGCCACGTTGGTGACGATATCAGAGTACGCAGCCCAATTAGCGTCTTTCTTGAACGTTGATGCGAAGGGTAGCCCACGGTACCTGCCATCAACTTTTCCACCACTGGCCACATACATGAGACAAAGTCAATATGGTTTAGGCCATGTTCATAGGGTATATCATGGGCAGAAGCGAGGTAGTGTCTTTCCGGGGAGGATGTGAACGTCCAGTCGACTTTTATCTAGAGCAGGGAGCGCATTCTGTTCTCAGAGAGGTGTAGTTGAGCATCTTTAGTATAGCACTGCGACCTGTTTCGCTCGAGGCTAGAAGTTACATTCCCGTCGGTAATTACCACTTCATGAGTTATGTAGAAGCTGTTCACGGAAGTGTGAGAGCACGGATGGGTTGAGGACGTAGATAGCAGGCTCCTGCCTTCTCCAAGAAACCACTCTGCGTCGTGTCCTTCCCAAGTGATGAGGCGAGAACAAGACCAGAGCCCCCTGCTGTGATGGTAAGAAGTAAAAAACGGTGAAGAACTTCAAGATTCTTCCAAGCGCGTGTTGTGGCGGTGGCAAATCAACTCTCTCACGAGTTCGCTGGGCCACAATCGTTTCGCGAGCTACTTATTTGAATTATCATGTTGATAAATTCAGCCTACATGCACGAGGGAAAGTAGTCCCACATACGGTGAGACCTCGCTTCCGGAGGCCGAGTTGCTCACGGCCGACAATCTCAAGGAAAGGAAAGGAAAGAGTGGACAGAAAGTTCCATGGTTGAATATCTGAATCTGTAAGCTCCTATCACAAGAACCACTCCTTTAGACCATCTCGATCACACTTCCATATTGCTCTTCAGGAAAGAAGCCATCATGCATCATGATCTTCCGTCAATCAACATCGCCGCGTCACAACCGTCACTTCGGAACATCATGCCCACGAACGTGGAGCGAGAGCGATACTGATACCCTAGATTTGAATCGTGGACCAGCGTACCTCATGTAGAATGTCCATTCACATTTCCATTGCAGGACATGATATGAACACGCGGCCGAATATACAACAACATTCAGAATGTACAAACCGTACTCAGAGATTTGCGCGGCAGACCGGCAGGTGGAAGGGCGGAAGGTACAAGAGAAAGGCGAGACCAGGAAACGCCGCGATATTTCAGAGTATCTAGAGTTTGGGGAGAGGAATGGCATCGATCTTGACGAGGTAGTCGACCAACATACCCAACCAGGTGATGATGCCCATGCGTCCGTTCATGTCGAAGAATCCTGTGGTTGAGACAATCACCGTCAGTCGCCAATCCAAAGATGAAACGGCAAAGCGAACAATCCATGAAACATTGAATGCTGTACTTACGACCGCAGCTCGTCGGAACTTGGAGGTCGACAAGAACATATTGATAGATGATGTGGGCGGCGGTGCCACCCACGCTGATGACGAAGTAGTATGGTGATTGACCGTTGAGGACTCCAGCATAGGCCAGCATGCTGACGAACATCATCGACAGAGCGAAGCATACGGGACCGGCGTAGTCACCAAGCAGAATCGCCGCAGACTTGACTCCGACCTTCACGTCGTCGCGCCTATCTTGGCATGCGTATATTGTGTCTACAAGTAAACGAAATATGTAAGATACGAAAAAGAAGAGGAAAGGGGAATAATATATGGATAAAACAAGCCAAACTGACCGTAATGCATCGTCCAGCCCCAAGTTCCCACCATCAGGACGGCAAGAAGGCGAATATCAAAGCCCCCAGTGACTGCAGCCCAAGCAACGATCAGACCGAAGTTCATGCAGATGCCCAGCCAAGCTTGAGGCAGATGGGTGATGCGTTTCATCAAGGGGTAGACGAGGAAGAGTGGGAGAAGCTGGATTAGTCCAGCAATGAATCTGCCAACGCGAGAAGGAGGACATGAGCATGGGCAGACGGCAGGATGGGTGAGGACGTACGCGGGCTTATTGTAGAGCGCGAACAAGGCGATACCAAGAAGGTACTGCACAAGGAGGTAAATCGACGCAGCACGGACTGAGATTCTACCGCTTGCGAGAGGCCGGCCTTTGGTACGTTCTGTTCAAGAATGATGTGAGTTACTGCCTTGATCTGCAACACAAGAAAAGTGACTCACCAACCCCAGCATCGTACTCCCGGTCAAAGATGTCGTTTATAGTGCACGCAGAGCCACGGACAACCACAGCGGCAGCTACGGATATAGCGAGCTCGACCCAGTATTTTCCCAGAGGCATGTCAGTACGGAAGGCGGCCAAAGTCAAGCCCCAGGCTGACAATAGCGCATGAACTGTTTAGAAAACATTACGATGAAGTGATAGGATACAACGTACCGAAGGGCCAAAACATAAGAATGCTGCCCGTGGGCTGTTCATGTTCATCGTAACGTCAATGGAAGATATCACGAAAGAAGATACCGCACGTGAAGCTCACCTTTTGGAAGCGGATCAGTTCAACATATGGCCTCACACGTTCGGAGCATAGTCCCAAGGGAAAGGCCAGTCTTACAGGCTGCGCCGGTGCTGAGATAAGTGGAGTGTGCGCGTCAGCCATGGTGAAGTAGAACGCGGGGGTTGCGCAGTGAACACAGAATGTGGGTGGGCGACTTGGTCTCGAAGGAAGTTCTTCTATACGCAGAAGCCGTGATCTTTATACGGGCAGGGATTCGGTAAAGTGATCCGTGGGATGATAGCCCGGCTCGTAAATGTAGCATGGTGGGTTGGAGCGTCGGAGGCGGGAACGCTTAACCGACAGGGTCCTGTCCTGTCCTGCCTCCATCGGTGATCATTGGCAAATCATTTCGAGTCTAGGAGACGAGCAAGATCCAGATACGGATACAATCTTTAGAGAAGTGACCGTGGCCAGGGCGGCCATCTCCATTGGTTGATGTGGAATTTCTAGCAGTACATGGCAAAGTCGACAAGAGGTACAAAGAAGTCAGACTGTCCAGAGAAGACACAATTAGAAAACGACAAACAATACACGGGAAGAAGCACCGAGTATTAGAACTTCTTGCCGCCATCTCAGCAACAGACGGTGAAGTCCGACGGACGGGTGATCAAATACGAAAACAACCCACGCCGATAAACTTGTGGAACTCGTCTTCAAACAAGGTTTCTCGTTCATACCGTATAACACGTTTAGCTGTTGGAGGGAGTCGTCTACGGGACAGACTGCCTGAAGTCTATGGGTAAACGGCTGCAATGTCGTGGAATAGTTGGCATGGCCTCCCTTCAAATCTGTCTCACACGTTCTCGGAGAAACGGTCAATGAAAAATACCTAGATTGGTCAATTGAAGGTACGCGGCAAAGCATGAATTGGCCCTCGTGGGCTCGAAATATCGACGATCTTCTGGAAGACTTCGAGTAGAATCGCGATATGTCGTATAGATAGGCCCTGGATGTTTCAGTCAACACGCTGGGGCAACCAGGTGCTTCCTTACAGACGTCATGCCTTCCCCAGCAGTTCTCTGACTTTCGAGAGGACAAGGTGTCGTCTCACCTGGGCTAAGAGATAGACACTTTGATGATCAAGGCTTTTCGTATGACACGAGGTGTTTGAGAATATGATGTGGCCAACAACGAGGATATTTACCCACGTAAAGCGGCGGCATGAGAATGCCGACTTTTCGTTGGCCATTGCCAAGGGCCTGGTATTCTGCAAGTACAAAGACGTGCGATATCAACCAAACCAACCACTTCGACTTGAGCCTCGGCCTATGTGACTCAATGTAGCACCGAATACGATTGGTGTAAGAATTGCAAGAGCCCAGACAAGCGGTCCTGAAAGAATCTACGAGTGGCGAATAAAAACCCCGCTGACAATCACCCGAATGCCTTAGAGCTTGAAAGTGAGAATCTGATCATGACTGCCACGAACGGACAGAAAACAAAAGATGAAACCTCTCACCGTACTCATGCCCAGGCCTAGTCGCCGTAGCGGAACTCGTTCAAGTCAGTCAACGTCGTGGTGTGAATTCGCAAAAGGGGTACGCATTGCAAACGCATTGCTATGGCCGGATTTTGCCGCAATTTTCCCACATCTCGTGCGTGTGGAAACGTTTCTTCTTTGCTCCAGTCTCACACTTCCGAGTCCCTCCCATGTAAATATTCTGCATCCGTTTTCGTTCCAATGTTCACCAGGCAGCTCACCATCTTATCCACGCAATCATTTCCGCTATAGAACTTGGCAGATTTCGCAGATGTTAGAATGATATAGGCCACACACGCCGGGGACGATCCTTCAAACCTGTTCTGCCGCCTTTTGTTGGCTATCCGTACAAATCTAGGCACCTAACCTATACGCACAGATACAGGGACGGGGCCGTGACAACCTCTGCCGCAGAGCTGCCGAAGCTTGCATCTGTGTGTTTTACCGCCTACGGATAGCCACTGATCATCGATCAATCTCCATCAGTTTACCCTCTGAGAATTTGGCGCCTTTCAGAGCCTTTCTAGTCACATCGGCTTCTGATCGTCTTGCAATCTGTGTCGAAATAAACGAGCGCCCTTCATTTCGATATATGACCGCACGAGAGAGCTGCGTTCCTCAGCTTTAGCTCTCACTCGTACGACCACCACCCATCTACATTCGTGCTAAACTATGCCAATTGTGAACACTTCCGACTTCACGTCCACTTCGTTTGACTACTTGATTGTAGGATCTGGAGCTGGGGGCCTTACTCTCGCAGCCCGGTATGTCCTTTCGCTCCAGCTTTAGCGAGCCTATTGTGGCGTTCCGTCCAGTGCTGGCTCTCCTTTCAGGCTCTATCTTGGCACTAAAAGCCGTTATCTTGGCTTGACAGACTTTCAGAGGATCCCGATGTCGTTGTGGGTGTCATCGAGGCAGGCGAGTATATTCCGGATATGGCCGAAATTCTCATCCCAGGTATGATAGACGCCTCATGAAATGCTAGAAGCGACGCTGATGGAAGTCGTGGCTTCTGCGTAGGTATGATTGGGAGGACGATGGGAAATCCAAGAGTAGACTGGTAAGTGCTCTGTGTGGAGAAGGTTTCTCCTTAGCTTACGGGTCTCGGATTCGTGATTTTGTACGTAGGTCGTTCGCGTCGTCCCCACAGAGCGCCGCGAATAATCGTGTAGTTATTGAGCCAAGGTCGGAACTAGTACCTGAACCATTGTGCCTCATTGCGCTGACATTCTTTTGATGGATAGGGGTAAGATTGTAGGCGGGTCGACTGCGGTATGTTCATGCTAGTAAAAAGGGAGGACGATCTCTGATACCTATGGCTCGCCGATCAGCTTGCTTGGTTGGCTTACGGAAGGTAACTCCCTTCCTTCCATAGACATTGAAATCTAACCTAACGTACTACTCAGGGGCTCTTCTGCGGAATACAATGGTCAGCTTTTCTCTCAATTTCATCGCTACAGATATCAGACCAGTTTTCTCATCATGAATAGCTTGGGAGTCCCTCGGAAACGAAGGTTGGAACTGGTTCGAGTTCCTCAAGTACTTCAAGAAGGTAAACACTACTCGGAACCCTGTTATCATTTTTCAAGACTTGAGAACTGACAATCGTGTTGTACAGTCGGAAACATACTCGCCGCCACCACCTGAAGTCGCAGCGAAATATCATACGGACTACTCGTACGAGTACCATGGACGTGAAGGACCTATCAAGAAGACCTTTCCCCTCTGGCACAATAGTCTTCACACACAATTTCAAGACACATTGGTTGGGCTTGGGGCACCTATGAACCCTGACGGGGTAGATATATCCTTCCCTTCGCTTTTGAACTCGTATATATCCCACGATGCTGATTATCCGGCTTGCAGGGCGCAGGGAAAATGACTGGGACGATCTCGGGGGCATTTTCGGTCGATCCCAAAACAGTAACTCGCAGCTATGCCGCAAACGTACGCCTCGCCACAACCTTCCGTAGAATTTCTCAACTAATACCATACATTATTTGCGCCATGTCAGGAACATTATGCTCCAAACGCCGAACGAAAGAACCTTGTACTGCTTACAGAGGCTCACGCAACCAAAGTGTTGCTGCAGACTGAACCTGATGGATCCGTGGTGGCGAAGGGTGTTCAGTTTCGCAAAGATGGACAATTGTACGAGGTGCACTCTAAAGGGGAGGTCGTCCTGTCGGCTGGTGAGCCTCCATCACAAACAGTTGATCGTCCATTCTCTCAAATAAGCCGCTGGACTACAGGGATCTTCCAGACGCCACAACTACTAGAGCTTTCGGGTGAGTGCTTGGCGGGACAGCTAAAACCTCTTTCTCTGAAAATTCATTATGATCACCTTGTTTTAGGTATTGGGAGACGCCATATTTTGAATAAATTTGGTATTGAGCAAGTCTTGGAACTTCCTGTGGGCGAGAATCTCCGTACGTCTCAGATATATTCTTTCAATACAACGGAGCTCAACGATAAGTATATCGTTTTCGCGGACGCCGCTGTGACATCATAGAGGTTAGTCCCCGGTCGTGTTATTGTGCGCCAAACCCGCGACATAGACGCCAATAGTATTGACACTCGTTTTTCGCTCCGTTTCCAGGAGCACAGTTGGGTTCCGTTCGTTTACGAAGTTGACAGCACCATCGAAACGCTCGATAACCTTCAGAACCCCGACTTCGTTGTTGAGCAGTCCAAGCTTTAGTACGTTCCCGCCTCTTCCTTCTAAGTACTCTGAGATGTGCGCCTTATCATCGCAACGCTACGCCACAGCCAGGAAAAGAAACTTGGAATGCTTTCTTCTATGTCTTCCGCGTACACCTTCTTGCCCCTCCTCAGCCCGAACGGCTCAGACGGCCCAGGCGGCGTCATGGCCTCCTCGGAACACAGCGGCTTCATGGACCGACTTGACCAGTACATCGCGTCCATGTCGACGGGTGAGCCGGAGGAAAAGGGGCAGAGGAAGCAAGTAGAAGTCATGAGGCCCTGGTTCAAGGATCCCGGGCAAGCACAAATCGAGTGCGTCTCCATCTTCCCCTCGTGTTTTCACTTTACCTCCCCGTCGGAGCTCTAGGAAGATGGACGGCGACTGATGTTGGATTGTAGAATATTCCAGCTTCCCGGGTTCTTCACGTTGGAACCCCAAACGCTCCAGCCCAAACCAGGTTGCCACTATCAAACACTGATGGTCGGAATATTGCACCCTCTCTCGCGCGGGTACGTGCACATCCCCTTTGTGTTTTCCTTTTTGTCTTTACATCTCGTCATCTCCCCAACGCTAATATTGTCTCTCCGAACGTCGGACGGCGTTCCAACAGATCTGTACACATCATCTCGAATGACCCTCTTTCCAAACCTAATGTTGACCTCGGCCTCATTCAAAACCCTCTCGATCTCGAAATGCTCGTCAGCGCGGTCAAGTTCTCCCGAAAGATCATCGAGAGCGAGCCGCTGAAAAGCTTCGCGAAAACAAAGGCTTACGACCCGCCGGAGGAGGTTCTAAATGGGGACGATGAGGGGATTAGGGAATGGTGCAGGAAGACGGTGCAACGTGGGTTTGGTCTTGGTCTTATTGTGACGTCTCAGAATACTGATAGTCCTATGAACATGCAGCATTCTACCACCCCTTCTCTACCGCGATCATGCTGCCGAAAGAGGATGGTGGCGTTGTTGACGCCAGCCTCAAAGTCTATGGGACGAAGAACTTGAGAGTGGTAAGTCCTTCGTTCGGCTCTCCTGCCGTATTGGTCCCCGTGTCTGTCCGAGTCGCATCTTGCCCGCCTCCCTGTCCTTTATTTGCTTCCTTTCAACAAGGCGTTTCTTTGACTGACAACGATGACCCTCGTTCGTATCGTGTTTCACAGGTGGATGCTTCCGTGATCCCCGTCGTGAGTCTCTCATTCTCCCCAGTTGTCGTAACTGTGTCGTGTGTTAAACGTGTACTACAGCAAATCTCGTATCACCCGCAAGCAACAGTCTACGCCATCGCCGAGAAGGTGCGTCCACCAGAAACCTGATGACGGCTCACTTCCTTGACCTTTTTTTTTTTTTTGGAATTCTAGGCCGCGGACATCATCAAGAAAGCTCGTCCTGCCGGCGGCTTCTGACTGTGAGGCTTGTCTGTGAAATAACCGAACTCTGTCGCATTCCGTAGGCATCAGGAGAGGACTATAAATCTGGGATCGGTGCCCGGTTTGGTAAGACAAACGGTGCTGGGCCGCGCAACTCAGGCAGATTTCAGTGCGTTTCTTGGCATGGTATACCCTAGAGCGAATTATCTATTGTTTCTGTGGATCAAACAATCTTATATGTTCAACTGTTGTTCATCAGTTTACACTGATCTCTCGAATCTCCAAATACATTCTGACAGCTTCTGACCCCTTCAAACACCAGACGCAGGAGGTCCTCCCGTCAAGCGGCGTAGAAACACTATCAAGTGCGAGGCAGAGCATGGCTGTTACGATGCTCATCATTCACGACCATCATCCGCGCCGACTAAATATGAGCGGTGTGCAGGAAAGCGTTGGAGAACTGGCTAAGTGGACACCGGCTTTCGGCTTCTCGCCGTGCAGCCTGCGGTCTCGAGCCAATACCTGTTTGTCTATGCTTCGTTCTTCCTTGGTTTTTGCTCCAGCAAGTTTATCCACTGGAAGAAAAATATCCACACCGTTTCCCAGGAGTCCTTCGGGACGATGCGGTAGTCATATAAACTGTCGGTTTACTCATACGTGAGAATGGAGGGACTTCTCAATTCATCTTCGACAACTTGCGGGAACGCGCTTAGACTTTTACCACCACAACTCCGAGCATACTTATGAGAATGACCCTGGTGTGTAAACCTTCACTCTAATATGCTTCTCCTATTCTACCTTCCCAGGTTTGGCTGATCTTCCTATTAGATTCAACCCAAGAGAGTCCCAGTGGGATGGCAGCTCATGCAACTTGGGACAAGAACTGTCGCCACGAGGGAAGCTCTTGTAATTGTTACTGGAAAGGTTTCTCAGGGCTCCCTCCGGCTAAGGATGTTGAAATGGCTGAACCGGATGGGCAGGATTGTGATGATTGTGGTTTCTAGTTTGATGTTATTGGGTGGGAGACTGAGGGTGAATGAAGATGAAGTGGGTGGCGGAGATGAGGGGGAGATGCACCTAGAGGCTAGTGTGAAAGGTTCGATGGCTACTTATTGTCCCGATCTACGAGTATTATACCACTTCTTGAAGGGCGTGAAATATGGACATTCTCATAAAAAGCTTCGTAGCAGTTCGTGTAAGTAGATGTACTTGAAGTTCGCTTGATTGTGGCGCAAAGTGCGATGAGTGGCGCAACGTCACAAAGCCTGTGTGACACACTGTGACATACTACTCCAGGAATTCCAGTCGATCTATGGATCTTGCTCTGCTCGACGCTCAGTAGGTCAAACGAGACTTCTGGTCTCGTTCGGTACGATGATCACACAAGAAACAGGCGGGGCAGCAAATATATTTGTGTATCATAAAATAAGCGAGAGTGGGCGAAAGCCCGCCGAAGGCGAGCCTTCCGAATCCCGGCACATTCCGACCTGCTAAGATAATCCGTGTAAGCTGTGGATAGGGAGGGATGGGCAGAAAGGGTGTGGTGGGAGGGATATCTTCACAGATCAGTAGATTGTGCCAGGAAACAGAACGAAACATGGATACCGTGGTTAGTATGCTGAATTTTCCGATATCAAGTGAATCAGTGTTCACACTATGCAAACTGTAGGGAGTGGTGGGTGGGTGCGAAAAAGGGAGAGTCTGAGGACTCTCCGGCTTCAGGCTTCAGGCTTCAGCGGCGAGCAAGAACGAGAGCAGGCGCGAAAAGAGTTGTCACGCCGCTCTCGCTCTCGCGCATCCATAGACCACCCTCTGTCACGACGCTCGTTCCTCGCAACGTCACAGAGTCACATCTATGGATCTTGCTCTGCTCGACGCTCAGTAGGTCAAACGAGACTTCTGGTCTCGTTCGGTACGATGATCACACAAGAAACAGGCGGGGCAGCAAATATATTTGTGTATCATAAAATAAGCGAGAGTGGGCGAAAGCCCGCCGAAGGCGAGCCTTCCGAATCCCGGCACATTCCGACCTGCTAAGATAATCCGTGTAAGCTGTGGATACCCAGGAATTAAGGAGCCCTGTGACGCATCGAGCGAGCACGGATTCCCAAGAATGTAGGAACGGGGTGACGGATGTGCTTACAGAATTAGCGAATTGGAGGCAGCGTGATCCGCCGTAAGGCCTCTTGGAGCTGCGGGTTTTGTTGGATGTATCGGGCAAGGATTTCGGCGTGACGGCGAAGATAGAGGAGAAAGGCTGAACTCTTCCAGCGGCCCTTAACTCGCATAACCTCAAAAGGCATGCCTCGGAGGAGGTTCCAGAC
>NW_006763132.1:625754-784827 GCF_000264905.1 Stereum hirsutum FP-91666 SS1
TTTTTTCTTTTTCGTCCTTTTCCTTCCTCTCTTCCTCTTCGCGCTTCAACCTCTCTTCCTCCTCCTTCTTCTCTTCGTCAGCCCTGACTCTCGCGCGATCCGCTTCGACCCCTGCGCAGCTCGTCATTCCATGCCTGCACCCTCTTTTTCTGCGCCGCCTTCCATACCTCATCCATCTCCTTCACGGCATCATCTAAGCTGAGGCCAGTACCCGTCAAGATGTTTATCAGAGGTGCATATTCCGGGTCCTTGTGGTTGGGCAGGGTAAAGCTGGTCGGGTCAACGATCGGTAGGGCAGCGCTCATTTTTTCTTTTCGCCGAAGGTGTGTAGCCTGAGAAAGAAATAGATATATGTGACAAGAAAGTTTGATTAAAAGGCTCTAGACTAGAAGGTAGGCCGATTAAAGTGCTCTAAGCTATAGAGAGTGCGAAAAAGGGAGAGTCTGAGGACTCTCCGGCTTCAGGCTTCAGGCTTCAGCGGCGAGCAAGAACGAGAGCAGGCGCGAAAAGAGTTGTCACGCCGCTCTCGCTCTCGCGCATCCATAGACCACCCTCTGTCACGACGCTCGTTCCTCGCAACGTCACAGAGTCACATTTAGTTGCCTCGAGGCATGAATTCATCTTGACAGTCATTGGAGTCCAATCGTATCGGCGTTCTCGTTTGTGGCATTATATACTCTAATTCGGGTCTCCTTCTCCACTTGACACTTTGAAGATCAAGGCCGAATCAATCAGTCAGTTCCGAACAGCCCATTTGACGCGTTGCGTGACTTCGTTCTGACCATCACCATGCTCGGCCGTTCAGTGGACGACGTATCGACAGGCTCGGATTCTGACTACTCAAAGTGCGTCCTAATTTATGTTTTGTTGATTTGAACCGAGCTCTAATACAGTTTTATTGCAGCTCGGTACGTTTAGATTGATGACCACTTCATGTAACGTGCTCAGACCGATTGTGGCCCATCATTCGTCCAGTGGATCTCCTGGTTCCTTTCCTCCAAGGGGAACGAATACTTTTGTGAAGTCGAAGAAGACTACATCCTCGATCGCTTCAACCTCACAGGCCTGAACACCGAAGTCCAAAACTACTCCCAAGCCCTCGACCTCATCACCGACAACCTCGACGAAGACTTCCAGGATGACCTCCGCTCGGGGCTCGACATCCAGGCCCGCCTCCTCTACGGCCTCATCCACGCACGCTGGATCCTCACCGCCCGCGGCCTCCAAAAGATGCTCGACAAGTTCAAACGCGCAGACTTCGGCCGCTGTCCGCGCGTGCTCTGTCACTCTCAGCCACTCCTCCCCCTCGGGTTGACGGACACGCCGTACGAGAGCAGCGTCAAGCTTTATTGCGGCCGCTGCGAGGATATTTATAGTCCGAAGAGCTCGAGGCATGGGAGTATCGACGGGGCGTACTTTGGCACGAGCTTTCCCCATCTTTTGTTCTTGGTGTATCCGGGACTCATCCCAGGGAAGGGAGGGCCGGGGGTCGGAGGAGGTGTGGGTGGCGTTCCGGGAGGAGGGGTCAGTGGTGCGAGTGGATCGGCGGCTGGAAATACGAGGGCAGGTAGTACAGCATCGGGTGCAGGTTCGTCGGCGGCGGCAGCGTATGGCGGCGAGGGCATGGGCATGGGTGTCGATTCAGCGGCGAGGAGACGGGTGAGGGAGGAGATCCAGGAGGGCTCGGGAGATGGTATCGGTAGTACGGCTGGTGATGCTGTATCGACGGCGGCGGCGGCGTTGAGGGCGGATAGATATCGTCCGAGGATCTTTGGCTTCCAGGTGAACGAAATCGCGAAGTTGCAGCGATGGCAAGAGGCTGTTAGAGATAGGTGAGTCCTCTCGTTTCATGTCTCCGTGATCTGCTGCCGCGATATTGCACAACTTTCTATTTGCTTCTGGGAATTGGTATCAACAACGTGCTAGCAGTCCCTGTTACCGTGGATGTCGTGCTGATACTTTCCTTGTGTTCTACAGACAGGTATCCCGACTCGAGGAGTACGAGAACACATAGACGAGATACCCTCGTTGACCGTATATAAACCTTCGTTTCTTTCAATGGCGGCACTTTCTCTCGTGCTTTTGGACGTTGCCCTACCTATATTCTCCTCTCTCCTCACTCTTCTCTCTCTTGCTTCTGTGTTCTATTTGTATCGGGCGTCTGTCCTATCTGCTGGACGTCGAAATATTGTTGTGGTTCTAAGCGAGGGTGGTGGTTGTTACTTATACTTGATTGAGCGAGAATGTATGTGCGCTTCCTATCGTCCTTTTCAGCTCCTTCCACTCTTATTTCCCTCTCTTGGAGTTACGGTGGCGCAGAGGTCATTTCGAGTTTTTCCCTTATTTGTAGGGCCGCCGTAAAAACTCGCAGGACCCAAAATATAACCTGGTATCAAATTCACAAGCAGCCTGCAGAGATACACGAACGAGGAGTGCTTGAAGCTTAAGTATACTGTCGAAGTAATATCCTCTCTGGTATATACGACCACATATCCAAGCACCTATTATTCCTTAACGGCATCAACTGGGATGGGGCATCCGACGACCTCAGCAAGCGTCTCATTCCCATACGCACAACTGATATTTATGTCGCGGTAAAAGACAATTCAGAGCCGCTGATTCCTGATGTCCCCGCGAATACGGTCTGTCGTGTCATAGTGTCAGATAATATAAAACCCATCGAGGTCAACGAAGTGTGGCGAGTAAGTATGGAGGGAGGGAAGGGTACGTACGGGCGACAGGAGGAACGTCCCGTCTGGACTAATGTCCACGACCGTACATCCTCGCACCGTCGAGTCATCCTTGATCGGCTCTGCCATGTCGAATAACTTTATGGTCGCACCGCAGGAGATGTCCGCCTATCATTGCAAGCCCCAGGGTACCAGCATCGACGCCGCGTCAATAAAATTTGTCCGGCAGAGCTTGGTGAGCGAGGAAGAGGAGGAGAGTTGACTGACCGCTGGGATGGCGCAGTATAACCCGAACTCGAGAGCACCGTAGGTGAAGGTGTATTGGACGGTCGCGAGATCGGGATTCGTGGTGCAATATGTCTGCATGCCACAACCCAGTTGTTCTCAGTCAGCTTTGCTGTAATTGTTGACTGGAAGAGACGGTGGGTCGGAAAAGGGTGGTCCGAGGGGAACTTACAGAGGATGATTCGGTCAAGTTGAACTCCGACGCATTGGCGATGATGTTGAATTGAGCGGAGGCGTGCTACTGATGAGCCGTCAGGGCCACAGTGGCGAGAAGTATGCTTGCGAACGGGGATCTCATGATAAGTATTGTGAAGAACTGGCAAGTGCCTGGGAAGGAGTAGGACAAGGAGGGTTGATTTTATAGAGCTTGGGACCGACCCGGCGTAGAGAGACCGCACGGAAGCGAAGACTCCCCTGAGAGACTCTGGATGAGTAGACCTGACTTGTCTTGAGCACGAGAATCAGCATGAGCACGAGGTAAACTGAGGAGGCATCGCGGGGAGGTAGTGGTCGATTATAACAGTATCTCAGGCCCATTACGGCTGAGAACCTGGATTCATTGGGTAGACCATCGCCCTGGTCAGGCGTGAGTATATTAAATTTATATGATTCGGAAGATGACCACAGTGGGTGCGTACTAGGCTTCGTAGGGAAGAAACGTGGAGGCATTGTGGGTTTACATCGGGTACGGCCAGCCAGGAGCTATTAGAGAGACCACAAAAATGACTCTGGGAAGAGTTTCTCACTCATCTCATAGTCGGGCAAGTAGAGCGATACTACGTTGGCGCTTGCTATCCACTGCCAGAAAACCTGAGCTGAGATGGTGTGGCTACTCAGACTCCGGAGTCTAGACCGATGCAGAACATAGTATGTTGAAAAACACATGTAGACGCGTCGCACACGCTGAACCTCTTGAGCCAATACTTTCTGAGCGGCTTGTAAGTCCATTCAGTCCAGTATAATAGCAGTCTGCCCAAGCTGGAATAAATTTCCTCGAGAAGAGAGGTATTCGGGAGGAGTCGGAAGGGCCGAGCTGAGCTAGCGCCGAGGCAGAGTTACTTATAGGATCTTATCAGACAAAGATATTTGTGCGGGGATCCTTTTATCTAATCAGATGACCAGGATTCCTCAGCTTTCCCCTCACTCGCCAAACCATCCCCCTCCGCCTCCTCCACCACCACCACCACCACCGCTTCGGCTTCCGACTGTAACTATTCTTCGCTCTCGTCGGCCCTCACAGCTACTTTCTCTTGATTCTCTTTGTGATCAACTAGCTTTCTGGATATCCACCGCTATGTCGACTGCACCATCCAACTTTCATGAGATCAGCTCGCCAGAGCAATTTCAGGAGATTCTCTCCGCCGATCTCAGTCGAATTTCGTTGCTCAACTTCTGGGCACCATGGGCGGAGCCATGTACGCAGATGAACGAGGTTGTGTTGGAGCTGGCGAGGAAGTATCCTCAGTTGTTGGTGCTGCAGGTTGAGGCAGAGTCACAGGCCGATATCTCGGAGAGTTTTGAGATAGAGGCCGTTCCATCGTTTATTATATTGAGGGTGGGTTTCTTCGATTCTTGGGGAGCTATTATCTCACCCAGTGACCTTCTATAAATCCTCCTTTTAATCACAGGGTCACACCCTCCTTGGCCGTATATCCGGCGCCGACGCCGCCACGCTCACATCCACCATCGCCACACACCTCCGTCCCGCCTCTGTCCCTCTCTCCAACACAAATCAATCGCCGGCCGCAGCATCTTACTCGCCAGAAAAAGTTGAATCTCAAGAAGAGCTTCACGCCCGCCTGACGGGTCTCATGAACCAGAGCAAGATCGTCCTGTTCATGAAGGGAAACCCAGAGGTACCGAGGTGTGGTTTCTCGAGAAAGGTTGTGGGAATCCTGCGGGATCAGGGTGTGCAGTATTCGAGTTTCGATATCTTGAGCGATGAGAGCGTCAGGTCCGGTGAGTGAATTTTCATGTCTTTCCGATGCCCGATGTAAGTGTGTGTGGCGAAGTTTGCTGATTCATGTGACGATGACGCGATGTGGCGTAATGCAGGCTTGAAGGAACTCAACAACTGGCCGACGTTCCCGCAGCTTATCATCAACGGCGAGTTCGTCGGAGGTCTCGACATTGTGCAGGAGATGGTCGAGAACGGAGAGCTGAAGGAGATGTTGTCGCAGTGAGCGCTGGGCTCGTTTAGGCCGCCGTTTTTCTTGATATTCGAGATAGATGTTTTGTTTCTGAGGTATGCGCTGGGGTTCGATTTCATGTACTAGCCAGTGTGTTTTCTGCTCTTTGATTATCGTTATTTCGCTGTCTCGCTCCACCTGAGACGTGACCCTTCGCAGACACTTCAAGTCTTCCACTCATCGCGTGAATTATTTGTACATTCTGAGATCCCTCGAGACCGTCACCTCCTCTGACTCGCCCTCTCCCTCACCATTGCCCCTCTTCTTAGTTCTCTCGACCTGAAACTTCAAATAATAACCTGAAATCTCATACCCTTCCGGACCCGCAATCGCAACAGCCTCAAGTCGTGGACATTTTCTAGCCATCCTCTCCACAAAGACGCTTAATGCCTCCCTCGCATCTTCCAGTTCGTCGCTACAGAAATAGTCCTCGTACTCCCCTCCGTCTTCCTCTCCATAATCATCGTAGGAGGGGCCGAAGCGCACGGGGAGAGAGGGTGCTGTATCACAGAGGGGGAAGGTGGAGTAGCCGAAAGAGATCAGGTGGGAGAGGTTACGGGTAGAGCTGAGGATGGTGTCCCAGAGAACGGACTGTGAGGGTGTAGAAGTCTTATAAGCAAGGGTGCACGCGTTAGTAAGAGGAGAGAAGTAGAGACCAACCTGAGTTACATTCGTACTCTCATCGGCCACCTCCCGTTCCCGCTCAATATAGAGGTCTTCACATGGAGGTAAATTTTCCAGAATAAATGGCAAGACTCTCCCTGTGTCCTGCAGAATCGTGAAGCTGATGCTCTTCAGAATCCACCCCGGATCACCGCTGATGTCCGTTGACTCCGTCGCTTCATGGCCACGGACCGTCGCAGCCAAATTGTTGAATGAGTGAGATGATTGAGAATGCCCGCGTTTTGAAAGCTTGACCGAAAAGACATAAAATCCTCTCTCCATGCCATTACCCATCTTCACTGACTTTCTATACAGCTCCCTAAGACACGGGATACTACCCAATGCAAGCTCATGCTTCAAACCATACCCGTCAAGATGAATGGCCTTCAAACTTGGATGACGATCGAAGAATCCGCCACATCCACTCGCGAATGTATCATCTACGTCGCGGACAGTGAGTTCGCTGATCGAACCGAATGTAAGATCGATCCAGGCGGAGGATGTGAAGTATTCGACTTGCAGTGCGTACACGTGTGGGCCTGGCAGCGAGGACTCGGGCGAACGTTGACAAAGAGCGTTCAGAACGCCGCCTGGGAAAGGAGGAAGTCCTCTGTCGAGCTTCAGTCCCTGAACGTGAATTCTCCCGAACGACGTCCTCGCGCAGAAGTCGATAGGTAGATCGTTCAGTTGGCGAAAGTTCTCGAGCGTGACGCGGTCGAGAGTGGGATGGTTATTTATTGCGTTGACGACGGATTCTTGCAGTGACACGTCTGTGTTTTGGATGTCTAATGTAAGGAGATTTGGAGTGCAGGCGAGGATGGAGCAAAGGAGATGGTCGAGGAGGGTATAGGACTCTGTGGAGAGACGATACATGGAATTTGGTAAGACTCGGACGTAGCGGTCGAATGAGTTCTTCCAGCTGAAGTCCGCCGAGCGGTGGGTATCGCGGATAAGTATATGTCTAATAAGTAAACATTGATAGCATCAGTATATATGTACATTGCAGCAATAAGGTTGAATTCTACTTTATAAGCGCGAGCACTTTGTCGTCCTTGAGGACCGAGTTCGTGAGGAGCGCACATCGCGACTCTAGCTCTTCTCGTTCGAGATTTATAACCACAGTCTCGTACAGGCTAGAGTAGTAGACGCTCCGAAACCGTTTGTTTGTCGCGCAAAGACTTCGAAGGGAAGGATCGAGCTGGACGAGGGGTTCTTGCGGTGGGCCATTAAGTGTGAAAAAGGAGAATGGGGGAAGATGGCCCTGGATGGCCAGCAGGGTTTCGTTCGGGAGTGAAAGCATAGACATTTTTATGGTGAGTTGGAAACAAAATAGAGCCTTGGGTCATGAACGGGAGCGAGTACTAGATACGAAGTAGACAGGTGGGATTTATATCCGCAGGACGCGTACGGCTAACGAACGCCGATGTTGTCTCATTCGAGTCAATGAGACTGGTGTGCGAGAATCGCCTCTCAGATTGCAAGCATGTGCGAAATTAGTTTAAAGCGTGCAGAGAATCCTAGCGACGAGAGGCACCATCTACCTTGAAAAGACTGGCGAAATCATACACTGGTGGCGTCCGAGTCCGAGTCAGAGCACCACTAAAGCCACCGTATTGACTCGGCCGTTTACGGCGCCACCGGTACGGTATTTGAACTTACGTAACGTTTGATTGTTCACCGTGCCAATGGCGCCCATTTGAGTTCAAGTTCTATGCTTCCACCACCACCGAGATGTGCGACGTCTGGACGACATCTGAACTAGCACTAGAGAGTACACGTCTTACTTGGGCGCTGTAAGTAACTGCGGACTGGGCGATTCACCCACTTAATCTGGCTTACCTAAAGGTCTCACCCTTGCCAAGGGTGAGACCATCACGAAGTCCCTCCCTGCGCTCCTATCTAACTCTTGACTTCAGACCATCATCATGGCAGAACCAGAACCTGATGGAAATGAAGGACTGCCTGAGCGTGGCTCTCGATTCATCACCCAGAGAGAGATAGATCCTCGTCTACTTGAGACCCTTCTCGCTCAAGCACAGTCTAAATTTCCAGAAAAGTTGGACGCCATTGTGCGAAAGTATGGAGCTTTCGAGTACGAAACTTCCGACGACGGTCTGGTAAGTTTTACTCGGACCTTCCTCAAATATATTCCTGATACTCATCACATCTTGCAGGAGGTACTGGATATCGTTCCCCCTACGGATTATATCGAACATAATGACCATCAGGAGATGGAACGTTGGGCGTCCGGCGACGTGGGTGCGCTGAATTTCTTCGTACATTCTGAGTTTCCGCCTTTGATCATGACGACGTTTCACGAATTGCAGGCATTGACCGCGCAAGGTTCCCATTGTCCAGCGACGCCCTACTTCGTATCGCCGAAGGTCAACTGGCGAGCGTGCAAACAGAGTGGGACCAGATGCGCAATGACCCCGAGTATCTCGTCAATCTCATAACAGACTACGCATCTTTTTGCGTGGAGGCCACAATTCCGGACCAGCGCTCGGGAGAGACATATTCTCCAGAACAACTCCTCCGGAGCGCCAATTTCGTCTCCCACCGGTTCCGCTACTCCGTCCATAACCATCTGTTGATCGTCGGGACGTGGTCTCTCATCGTGACTTATCTACGGGACGTGCAGAAGTTGGATAACGAAGTGGGTCGCTTTGGAGATCGCACGAGACGCGGGTTCATCATGAGTCAAGTACGTCTCGATTCCTGCGTTGATAATATAGAGTAGATCGGCATCTCACGCGGACTTCCTCATACGCTCTGCAGGTGAAACAGCTCTTGGACCAACACCAAGATACATTATTCAAGATATTTCGCACTTCCGTCTTAGCGGATGTTCCCTCCATCCGCAAGAATGTCAAACGAGAGACCGTATGTCTACCACGATGTTTATTGCCCCGTTTGCACCATGTGTTTCTAATATCCTCGATTGACAGAACCACGCTGGGTTTGCTGGGGCCCAAATAATACATGAAGCCATTCCTGAAGAGGCCAAGATCCTTCTTCCTCAGGAGTCACTACACGGCGCGCTCTACAGGATGCAACTTATGGCTGAGTTGAGACGAAACAAGTTCCACGTTATGCACGATATCACGACCAACCTCAATTCAGCGACAGCAGAGGAGAAGGCTATATTCACGCCTCGTATGATGGATGCGTGGCTAGACCTCGCCGAATTATCCGTCAGTGTCTAAGCATATCTATATCTCTTCAACTCCAAAATTAACATTGGTTACATTGGTTAGGATTTGATCGTGATGCTCGGCGAAGATGGCGAAGACTGGGAGCGTACACCGCACGATCCAAGATATCTGGCCCATGCTCGTGGAGCTCAGCTATCACAGAAGATCTTCGAGGATGCGACGATTGAGAAGCACGTCAAGTCCATCGAGTCCCTTCGTTCTGAAGCGAAAGTCAAGAAGATATGGGAGGAAATTGACAAGATTTCCAAGAAGCGCAACAAAACTACCATTGAAAAAGTATTCGTTCTCTTTTCACAGCATAATCCGGGTTTTTGACACGCACGCTACAGGTGGTAGCATTTACAGACATGAAGCCCTCGTGGACGCACAGACCATTAGCTCTGCCGTCTGCAGCAGCTTCGCCAACCTCTTCGACTCCCCTTCAACTGCCGCCCGTACCTGAAGGAGCAACGGCTGTGGATGGGCAAGAGGATGACTCTCGTGCCGAAGGATCTTCTGGGCAATCCTCAACGCTGCCGCCGGTAGACGACAACTATGCACCCCCGAGGCCGTACACGGACCAACAGCACATCCGTAGCAACGACTCCGAGCTACCCACGATGACGAGTTCTATCAAGAAGTCCAAGGTCAAGACTAGGGGAACAACGCAGCCGACCTCACAACCGACAGCTGCAGTGCGTGCTCAAATCGACGACACATCTAGCAAACCTCTATACCATGTGAAGAAGAAGGTATACGAGACTCTTGAGCAGCTCCTTGTCCGAACAGAGCGCACGATGGTTTGGGACGAGCTGGAATATGTGAGTTTCTACCTTCCTCTCGAATACGAATTGTGGAGTACGATCTCAAAGTGTTGCTGCGCGTAGGCTCTCATTGCTCTCGGATTTTCTAAAGTGCCTAATTGTGGATCTGAGAGAAAGTTCGGGGCACCATGTCAGTTTCTAGACATTTCAATCAGTGAATAACCAGTTGACCTCCTTTGACATACAACAGCCGGTCGTGATCGTCCCTTTTGCATACATCAGTGCGCCACGCCCCCCGCGTTGTGATCTCACTTCCCCTTAAATTGACTTTATATTTGATTTCTTTTAGACCTCATCGACCCGGGAATTCTTCGGAAGAGATGCCGAGGCGTAAAGTGATGCGCCTTGGGAAGCAATTGAAGACATTGTATGGTTGGGACATAAGCTTCTTCGAGATTCAAAGGGATAGAGACTGAGCTGAAGGCACTAATTATGGGTACTGTAGGTACACAACTCTGGTCCGATTTCTACTGACGCTAATCGTCGTACTTTGTAGGGTTTTGTACTATCGCCCGATGGATTCGTTAGTATCACTGTACAAATACTGTAACAAGCTCGTCGGAATTTCCTTCAGTCGAAAGTGTGGCGTATGCCGTCCCGGCGCCGGGCGTGTGGCACTTGTCAGCTTATGTAACCATTTTTGACCTTGTTCGTCAAAACGACACCGACACATTCAACGACGACACCACGGACGTGTTTCTCCACACCTCGCCGCTGGGGCCATCCAGGATCTCTTTTACTGCATATTCTCTTCAGTTATAATTATGAACCAGGCTCGTATTCGATCAGGCCCTATTCCGGTGGGCAGCGACTCGGACGCGACCCAGTCAGAAAGAAAAGGCAAATTCCGTGACATGAGCACACTAGATCCTCGCTACCTCGAGCTCCTTGCTGCCCAAGCGCGGGCCAAATTTTCGGACAAGATTGACGCTATTGGTAAGAAATATGGTGCATACGAATACATAGTCTCGGACGACCAGTTGGTTAGGACGCGTTCTCCCTTGACTTTTCGTTGTCTGACCAAAAGAGTTCATCTTTCCAGGAAGTACTAGATATCGTTGCCCCAGAAGGTTACACCGAATACCGCGACCGGAAGGAGATGGACCGTTGGGCATCGGGGGATGTCGGTTAGTATATTCCCTTGGGGCCATGACTGCGTTAGTGTTGACATAGCCCCTGTGGCCCAATTTTTCGTTCTCCGCAGGTATCGGCCGTGCCGCATCTGCGCTGTCTAGTAGCGCATTACTTCGCATCGTCGAAGGCCAACTCGCCAATGCGAAGGCGGAGTGGGGGCAGATGCGAAATGATCCCCAGTATCTTGTCAACGTCATCAGGCAGACCGCACATAATTGTGTGGAAGCCCTGATTCCGGACAGACGTACTGGAGAAATCTTGGACCCCGAACAACTATTAAAGACACCGCATTTTGTCTCCAGCAAGCTACGATACGCTGCCCACAATCTCTTGCTCACTGTGGGAGACTGGTCCTTGATCGTGAATGTTCTTCGAGATATCGAAAAGCTTGACGAGAAAGTCGGTCGGTTTGGAGACCGTGGGAAACGGGGCTTCTTCATGGCACAAGTACGTTGTTCTTCTACTGCGCTATCCATAGCTCAGCACTCATTTTCCTTGCAGGTCAGACAAATTTTGGATACCCACCAACAGTCGCTTTTCAAAGACTTTTATCTGGCCGCTGTGACCGATGTACCGTTCATCCGCAAGAACGTCACGCGTGATATTGTAAGTCGGTTCGGTCACTACATTTGACTGGACAGGTCGGCCTAATTTATGCGCAGAATCATCCTGGATATGGTGGGGCAAAGCTCTCGCACGCAAACGATCCCGATACCGCCAGTCTCTACGTTATGCAGCCCTCCTTGCGCGGTGCATTATTCAGGATGCAGTTCATGGATAATATAGGGAAGAGTAGCACAGAAGTTGTCAGGGAGATCGCCCATTATATGAAGTCATCAACTGAACAAGAGAAAGAGATCTTCACGCCCCGCATGAACGATGCCTGGTTTGATCTGGTCAAGCTATGTGTAAGCATGGAGTTCGTCGTGCTCTGTCTCCAGGAAGCTGATCGGGCTATACAAATGCAGGACCTCATCGCCATGCTCGGCGAGGAAGGCGTTGATTTCCTTTCTATACCTCATGACGTCAGGTACATCAAACACGCCAAAGGTTGCGAGTTGTCGACAAATATATTCGCAGATGCCACCATCGAGAAGCACGTCAAGTCCATCGACTCGCTCAATTCGGCGGTCAAGATGAAGAAAATCTGGGACGAGATCGACAAGATCTCGATGAAACGGAATAAGACGCCCATCGAGAAGGTAAGCCAGAATTTCATGCTCGATCTGATGCTACAGTGTTGATCCAAGTGGTGGCTAGGTTGTAGCATTTACAGAAATGAAACCCTCTTGGACTCATCGACCGCTTCCTCCCGCGCTTCCCGCACCCTCTCCATGTCCTCCCGCTGCTGAAGAAAAACCAGACGTGAAAATCGAAGCTGATGCTCACGAAGTACGTGTGGAGGAGCCAGTGGCCCAACCTTCTGAGCCTTACCCAAAAGTGGACGATACTTATGTTCCACCACGACCGTATACGGACCAACAACATATTTCCAGTACAGAGACTTCGACGCAACCATCCACGAACCTCTCTAAAACCCACAAAGTCAAAACGAAAGGAAAGGCAAAACCAACCCCAACGGCACAGCCGACAAGTGCAAATAAGTTATCGACGGACAATAGCTCGGCCACTCCCCTGTATATAGTGAAAGGGAAGGTTTACGAGACCCTGAAGCAACTGCTCGTCCACGCAAATCGGCCCATGGATTGGAGCGAGCTCGAATACGTGAGTTCAGCTTAAATTGACGGTGCCATATCCTAAGTTGTTCCTTGCCCCAGGCTATCACTTCATTGGGGTTTTCTAAGGTTCCGAACTCTGGATCATCGAGAGCATTCCTACCTCCTTGTATGCACCAATCTACTTTTAATAGTATGAACTTGAATCGTCCTGACATTGCATTTTCCTCGCCTCCAGCGGAAAATGATCGTGTTCTATACGTGCATCAGTGAGTCGTTATCCCAGATATCTCTTCATAAAAGTACGTACGAATCATTTGACGCCATCTTAGACCTCACCAACCGGGAAACGCGTCGGAAGAGATGTCTAAGGTGAAAGTGACAAGGATTGGCAAGCAGTTGAAGGGTATGTATGGTTGGAGTATGGCGTTCTTCGAAGTCAAAGAGTGAGATTGGTCAACGCATATGCATTTGGTCATGACTTCGACATTATATTCTGTATCGTTATTACCTGTAAAACTACTTTTGTATTGATATCCCAGAGATGTGCTGAAATGTGGCAGTTGGTGTGGCCGTTCGCCGACGCTGCCGGCGTCGGGGCCGAAGCCCACGTGTTTGACGCGGTCACGTTTTGGTCATGGAGTCAATATTAATGTGTGGCTCTTTACTTTGTGGCGCCTACCTCTTTGCTCTTGACCTCCACCGTCACCCGGACACAACGTGATTCTCCGATTCTGAACTTCATCCCATCTTGGATTTGTGCCCTGCAGCTTGTATAATACGATATCGATACTCTCCTGTACCTGCAACTTCGCGACTGGTTCAGAGAATACCGCTGCCTTACTGGTGTCTCCCCAAGGCACTCTTCATTTGAAACAATGTCTTCCTATGACGACTGGAACAAGCTAGAAGAGGAAGAGGAGGATGAACTTCAAGACAACGCGAGTGTTTATTTTCTAGAGTATGTATACGTCAGTCTGTATTGATAGCCTCATTTCTCAGCCCTATGAAACGAAACGCGACGTCATTCTCTTCTGCATTGACTGTTCAGAATCCATGCTCGAGCCCTACGAGGACCCTCAATACGAAGACCAGCAGACGTGTCACCTATTAACTGCCCTTGAAGTTGCCGTAGAAATCCAGAAGAAGAAGGTCATAGTTGGCCCAAGTGATTCAGTCGGGATCATGTTCTATAACACGGTAAACGCGACACGCATGGTGTAATTTGCTTTACAGGCTGAAGCGCCTCTCTTCCTCTTAGACGCGGCGGAATGATACGGGTCAAAGTACAGATATCAAGAAGGGTACCTTTGTGTACCAACCGATCGAAAGCATTGGCGCAGAACGTGTCTTGAAACTAACAAGACTCATCGCAGGTATTCCCCGCCTGACACTTCTTCGTTGGTGCTCTCTGACGCTGTCTACACTATAGATGCGCGAGAGGACCCTGAACTTTTGCGGAAGGAGTATCCTCCCATGACCAGTGATCACGTAGCCATAGGCGACGTTTTCACTAGTTGCAATTGGGTTCTCCGCGACGGGTAAACAGGTCTAGCATGTCACTTTCTCCTGGATGTTGCTAATAGTTGCATAGTGCGCCCAAGACCGCGTCAAAGCGTATATTCGTTATCACAAACAACGACGATCCACATCCAGGCGTTGGTGCCGAGAAACTGGTTGTGTCCGCACGAACAACACTAATCGTCAGTCTCCGGGTTCATGTTTTCTTTTTAAAGCCAGTTGCTCATTGTGAACAGGATCTGGTTCAAGCTGGCATCATGGTAGAACCCTTCTTCATCAGCGATGAAGACACGCCGTTCAATCCCACAAAGTTCTGGGCTGTGAGTATAATCATTCACCTGTTCTCAACGTCAGTTCTTGTGCTCAATCTTGGGCTCTTTCAAGAACGTTCTCCTATCCGATCTCGATTCTCCTTCATCATCCAGTTCCAACCCATCGATACTCCCAGAATCCATTTCTATCACCCGCATAGACGACCTCCTTGAACAAATGCGTTTCCACGAAGTCCCGAAACGCGCACTCTTCAGCATCCCGTTCCAGCTCGCAGACGGTTTCACCATCGGGATCAAAGGATACGGGCTCGTCACAGAGCAGAGGAAGGGTGCGTATAGGTATTTTGTTGATTTGGGAGATAGGATGGAGGTTGTTGAGCCGAAGACGCTTTATGTCGATAATGTGAGTTTTGCCCCCCCTCGTATTTTGCGTTCCATAGTTCGCGCGGTATTAACCTCGATGTTGCGACGGTTGAAGGAAAGCCAACGTCCGACTGACAAGAAGGAACAACTGTATGGGATGACGCTAGGAGTGTCTGCGGATGATGATGGAACCCATCCCGGCACCAGAGTTGTTCCTCCAAATACTCGTGTGCGTCCATATACCAGCTTCACCTCTCGTTTCTGCCGGCGCAAGCTGACACCTTGAGCGTATCCAGGTCTTTTATACAGCCGAGGAGATCAAGAAGTTTCGAAGTTTAGGCCTCGAGCCCAGTATCAAACTCCTAGGCTTCAAAGACAAAGATCAACTTCTCTTCGAGGACAATATCAAGCATTCATACTTCATCTATCCCGACGAAATGGTATGTCGACGTTTCTGACTCCGTCCATCCATGAAGGAGCTGAAATGTAGAGAGAAGGCGTACACAGGGAGTAAACGGACGGTCAGTGCGCTGATCAAGTCGATGGCTAAGAAGGACAAGATCGGATTGGTGTTGGCGCTGTTCCGAAGAGGTTCTTCGCCGATATTTTGTGCTATGCTCGCGCAGGTTCGTCTTCCTTCTCCAGACCAGCGTAAGACACAAACTGAGACTCCATTTGGCGCTGTAGAAAGAAAAGATTGAAGCAGGAGGGTGGAGAGAACCAGGTGGTTTCCATCTAATTCCATTACCATTCGCGGACGACATTCGAGCAGCTCCTATTGAGGAGGGGTTCATCGGTACATTTAATTTAACCATTGACACTGGACGAGGTGCTGATACTGAGATACTAGCACCGAAGGAACTATCCAGACTCGCAGAAACCTTCGTCTTAAAGTGTTCACTCAAAGACAAAAAGGGATATTCTCCGGACACATACCCAAATCCAGGTTCGTCGTTTCATGGCAGCAAACTCCCCACAAGCTTACCGTATCGTAATCACCGACTAACTTCTCCGTTGTCCCATGCTGTAGCCCTGCAATTCCACCACGAACAGCTCCAAGCGACCGCATTCCGTGAGGAATATGACCCCGAGACGTTCGTGGATCTCACACTCCCAAAATATGAGATGTTCCGCAAGGTATGCGTTGCCTCTCCATGATCTATGTCATCCGGCCCACTCATGCTGAGGTTTCGGTTTCGCCATTGCAGAGAGCTGCGCAACCGATACGTGAATGGAAAGAAGCACTGGAGCAGGACGAGTCTGCTAACGCAACAGTCATCACGACGGGATCAAAACGGAAAGCTGCGGCTGTGAGTATCCAGTACCCGCCCGCCCACTCACCCGCCAAAGTCTTCTCGTGCCTCGTATGTAAGAACACTGTTTGCTGACAGAGTTTCGTGTTCATGTGTAGGTTGTCGGGCCTGTGGATGAGAACGAGATCAGGAAGGAATGGGAAGCGGGGCGGTTGGAGAAGTTGAAGGTGGACCAGATGAAGGTTCGTGTCGTTCTACGTATTTGTCTTTTCTCTTCGTGGAGGGTGCTGATGGACGATTGAATGTCGATGTGCTATACCGCAGGAGTTCCTCAGGGCAAAGGGTCTTCCCGTCTCAGGAAAGAAAGCAGACTTGATGAGTCGGATCTCGGAGTGGTTGGACTCCCATTGAGCTTCTGCCAGCTACACCCGCTGCAACGAGTCGAGCTGAATGCAAGTCAAGGAATGTCCAGTGATGCCGTGGCAGGACTGCCAGATTATTTCATCGGTGTAAAGTAATACGTACTACTATAAGCTTAGGTGGGTATATGATTTGTAGCAGTGGTGTCCGAGTCAATTCGATCTCTACATCCCAGTCCAATTTAGTCCATATACATCGTCCGGAGGCGGTAGCATGTCCGAGCGTAAAACGAGAGGGGGGAGTAAACAAAACATACAGGCAATCAGGCAATCAATCGCAGAAAAGACAGGTTCGATATCGACAGTCCATGATCAGGCTTCAGTGTTCAAATTCAAAGCTCAATGAGGTCAATGTTCGAAGTCGAGCGGATTTTCGGAAAGGATGGTCCAAAGCGGGATCGCACAAGCGAGCGCCGTGAATATCGAGACAAGAAGGACAGTGACCGCCACGCCTGTCGGGTAGACGCAGAACAGGAATACGGCCAGGGATGCAGCGAGGAAGAGAACGGAGAGGCCTAGCAACTAACCCACCATTACGCATCGTGAGCATACTTTCCATAGGATGTGAATGAAAGACTACTGAGGCTCTTACCCGAGCGGAGACTTCAGCAGCCTTTTGTCCTCCCCTCGCGTGTTGTTTCCCCCTCTGCATACTCGGTGTGACCGTCAATGTGGATCTCAGACTCGTCCTCGGGTCATCCACCTTGACTTCCTCCAAGCTTCCGTGCTGGTTTTGTCCTTGCATCCTCGTCGAACCTCTTCCCTTCCTCTTCCTCGAAAACGCACCGAACCAGCGCGCCACGGTCCTCGTTACGCCAGAATGAGAATCATGATAGCCAGCTGATATAGCCAGTCCTGCGACAGAGATCAATGCGGCGCCGAGAGATATCATCATGGCGCTCCACATGAGGGTTATGCAGGCTTGTGCGGAGGCGGGGCGGGAGTGGGGTGTGGTGGAGGGGGAAGGGTAGGCTGAAGAGAGTTCGGCTTGGATAATGGAGAAGGTGGAGATGATTACTGAGGTGAGGAGGGGTGCCTACGCATGGAACGGAAAATAAGAAAGTCGTGAGTCTGAGATATCTTCGGTCTTGGAGCAACCTACCACATCGCGATGTATTCGGAAGCAAGCCGAACAAGGATATATGATGGGAGAAAGGACAGCGGAATTGAGACTAGAAGAAACGTACACCAATAGCAAGCGCCGACAAAGCCAATCCCGGTTGTTCTGGTGTGTCCTGTCCATTTATCCGACGAGTTTTGGCGGGCACCGGAGGGGTAGGAGGATAGCTCGTAGTAGCCATCGTCTCTATAACATGTAACCTCTCCTGCGCCGTATCGACGCTCCTGCCTCTATGCCCAAACCCTCTACGGGTCCCTTCTACCGTCCTCCGTCTCCCGCTCCCATTTCCATTCGAGCCCTGCCCGACCTCCAATGGTACATGATTTTGCACCGGAAAGTCGCGTTCAAGAGACATAGAAGTCGTCCTCTGCGACTCTACGTCCGCGTCCGCTGGGAAACGAGCAGCAGGGACATTAACACCGTCATTTGGAGTTGAAGGAACGAAATGGAACGTCGGGGTGATGCTGTCGCGTTCGAGTCCTGGTGCGTCGAGCTCGAGCTCGTAAGTTTCCGGATGAGAATGCGAAGGTGAGTGAGATGGCTGTTGGTTCATTATGATGGTGGTCGCCCCGACAGAAAATAAGCGAATGGAGCCAGAACCTCTCGGAAAGAAAGTGAAGAAAGCAGGTCGAAGGTGCAAGAAAAAAAGGGGGTGGAGGAAGGGGAAGGATGGCCCATGATACGTACGCGGTGTATATGTTCGGTCCTCGGATAATCAACAGGAGAAAGCGATGCAGCACGCTACATGATGAAACGCGCTCCACTTTTGCAGGGCTCGGACGTTGTGCCTTGACAGAATTCGTAAATTATGTTCGCGTGGAAATTCGAAGCGAGGGGTCGCGCTGAGCGACGATGTGGCCCACAACGTCCTCTCATGGGCATACCGACGTGGCAGTCTCTCTATGCAAAGCTGAAGAATCAGAAAAGTAATAACGGATAAACAAAGAGTCAACAAACCACGAAAATATCTGTTCCGCAGGTAATAAACACGGCGAACTAGACGTGGTGGCGGTAGAAGAGAAGGAAAGCGCACGGTGCCACCGGCCAAATCTGGCTACACCGTTCTCACGACCCCTGTTTGGGACGAAGTCACAAAGCGGGCACGCCTTCCTCTAGCTCTCTCTAGCTTCCTCTTCTCCGTCCACATCGTCTTCGACGGCGACGACGTGCCTAGCACGTTTCAGGTATTTTCATCCGTGATTTATTGTGTACTATGTATACGATCAACTCATCCGAACTCTCAGGCTTCGTCTGACTATCCTTTGGGAGAGCCTACAACTCCGTGGTCAACACCTGAAGTGTACCGTCCTCGGTAGGCTTGTCTTTTGATCCATACACGTAGCAATCTTACAGAAAGAGAAAATCTATGTTTTAACCAATGAATAGCCAGGTAAATTGTCTCATTTTCACCCGAGATACCCAAGTTCCTATCTGGTCCCCCTTCATTCATCTCACGGCTCTTACTCGGTGAGCAGCGTTTTGTCTTTTAACCATATGTTTCTGGTGAAAATACCAATACTTACATGTGTACTCTTCCAAGACATATCCTCTGTTTCTGCATCTGCTTGAATATCTGCTCGAAGTTTCCCTTGAGTCCATATCTATCGGAACCCTTCATTTCTCTCGACTCTTGTTCTTGTTACTTGGTTCATCATCTCTATTACGACAATACCCACCATGGCTCTTGCGATATCTCCACCCAGCCTCTCGCACTCCCGCTCCCTCCCACCAATCCCGACGACCCCGACTTCACCCATGCCCACCACCCCCCTCACCCCTTCATCCGGTTCGAAACCCATCAAGCCCAACCCACACCCATACGCCATCAAGACCACCTCCACAGGCGTCCTCTCTCGTTCCAACTCCTCCGGACACAACGCCCAAGCCGCCTACTTCTACACTCCTCCCAGACCTTCGACTCCACTTTCTTCTTCCCCCACGCGCAGTCGTGGACGAGCGGACAGCCAGGGCAGTGC
The DNA here is from genome assembly GCF_000264905.1 of Stereum hirsutum FP-91666 SS1. NCBI lineage: Eukaryota > Fungi > Basidiomycota > Agaricomycetes > Russulales > Stereaceae > Stereum > Stereum hirsutum. The sequence goes on from NW_006763132.1 coordinate 645,334, forward strand.
GACGCGGAATTCGGAGTATAGAGGTCATCGATATTCAACGAGTTTGATCAGTGCGGCGGAGTATGAGGTTAACGGGAAGTCAGCGAGGAGCGGTAGTGAGAGTAGTACGAGCGACCGATCTCTCCCCGGTTCTCCTTCGATTTCGCGCAGCGCTTCCGACGACGGTCCTACCCCTCCTAGCAAACCACGCGTCAATATCAACATCAAACCCATACGAGCCGAAACGCTCCCTCCCATCCCCGCTTCTCAATCTCCCACACCCTCTCCGTCTCGCTCAGTCTTTCTTTCTCCCGATACGAGCCGCACGTCTGCCTTTGGGGGTCATAGCATGGACATGGAGGACTTACAGTCTAACCCAAAGTTATGGACTCCGACGCAGTTGAGTGCGTATTTGATTACTGCGCTGAGAGTCAGATCGAGCGCGGGAACTGGGACTGGGACTGGGTATGTGGAGACGGCGTCGTTACCTATGCCTGTGGCGAAGGATATCGCTGCATGGGTGAAAGCGACGAGGATCACTGGCCGGGTGTTCTTAAGATGGGAAGAGGAAGATCTCGAGGGGTACGTGTTTCTCTCTGGTCATCATTCATATACTCACTATTCGTCTCACCGACCTTCTACTCGTACATAGACTAGGACTGAACCTCCTCTGGCGCAACGCACTCCTTAACGCTTCCCGCAACCTTCGTCAGAACGTACTCAAGGGCCGAATCTGGGGACCTTCCTCACCTCTCTCTCCTCCTTCGCCCACCGCCTCTCCCTCTCCCTCTCCCTCGCCAGCCAGTCGTTTCCACAATGGTGATCCCTCCGTCACAGCCGACGACGAGGAAGGCGAGGGAGATGGATCCGGACGGTTTAATTTCTCGAGCAGCGCGCTCTACGCCTCAGCTTCCTCTTCCAGCTCGCTCGATCTCCCCGGGTCACTTTCCGATCCTAACATCCATATTCCGGACTTAAGATTCAATACCTCTACCTCTTCCTCCTCTGCGTCTTCGTCCTTGAAACGCGGTGGGAGAATCCCGAGATCGAAGTTCAAAGGTCGGCCGTCGGCGGGTATAGGAGAGAAAGATGGGCGGGTGAAGGGGATGGTGGATAAGTGGGAGGTTAAGAGTAGTGGGAGTGTTAGTGGGAGCGAGAATGAGGGGGATACGATGGGTGGCGGGTGGGTCGCGACGAGGAAGAAGAGTGGGAGGAAGAGTCTGGGTAGACAGCAAGAGAGGGATGGGTGTGAGAGTGGGGTCAGTGCAAGTGAGAGTGAAGGTGAAGGTGAAGGTGAAGGCGAGGGAGACGCGATCGTTGGCCATAGTTTCGACGAAATAGTGGTCAACGGCGCTGGGCTCGATATGCCGCACCACGAAGACGAAGATCAAGATCAAGCTCAGGACGGACGAGCGCTTGTGAAGGATAATGACGGAGATGATGACGATGATGCTTTCTTCGGACATGACCGTCACGTCGTATCGATCTCTCACTCGACCTTCAAACCTCAAACCATCCCCGCCTTCCACGACCAAGACAATTCAGTATCCGCCTCTGGCCCCATGAACCACGACGGAGAAGAACCCTCCATCGAAGACCTGCTCGCCTCCGAATCCCAGTCACCTACGAACTTCGCCTCGTCCGCTCGTTCGTGGGGCGCGAGAGCTTGGGAGGATATGGAGATCGGGGAGACTGTGAAGCGGGTTTCTTCTGTTTCTCCTAATAAGGAGACGCCTGTTCTCGCTCCCGATGCAAATGACGACGTCGGTGGCGAGGGAGGAGGAGGAGGAGGACAAGGAACGGAGTGGGTTACGATGCGGAAGGTGGTACCGAGCGTCGGACGTGCGGGAGGAGCTGATTTTGACTTTGACTTGGGTAGCGTGACAGGTAACGGAGGAGGCAAGGCGATTGGAAAAGGTAGTATGAAGGGCAGTATGAGTAAGAAGATGAGGATCGGGAAGGGGACGGGGAGTATAAGGGTGAAGGACAAAGGAGAGAGGAAGGGTATTGATGGGTTGTTCGATCCGGGACCACCGTTATCCGCCGAGATTCCTGATGAAGCGGAGGAGAGCCAGATTGAAGAGCCCGAGGCAAATGCTGCCACTGTCGCCCCAGAGCTCGTCTCCGCACTGGACGAGATGGAGAGGGCCATGCAGGTGCAGGTGCAGAACTCGAGGGAGTTGTTGGAAATGTTTAGGGCCAGGTTGGAGGAGGTCGAGAGAAGAGTGAAAGATATGGAGGAGCGAGAGCAGGTGAGGGAGAGAGACCTCGAGGATGAGAGAGAGGCAACAGCGAGGCTGGAGAAGGAGAAGGAGGCGGAAGTGTTGGCGTTAGGTGCGAAGATGAGGGAGGCTGTGGAGAAGGTTGATGAGATGAGGAAAGAGTTGGAGGAAACTAGAGATGCGTTGGCTCGAGCCCAGCTGAATGCTGAGAGTCCAGCCTCGGTCGATGTAACTTCTTCAGCCGCCACCATCGAGAAAACTACCTCCACCGACCCTACCACCACCACTCCTTCCGAGAAACTCCTCTCTGTTGACGGACTGAACATCAGCCCCTCCACTACTCTCGCGAAACTCTTGCCTAGCTTTGCTCGATTTTCCGATGAGCGCCACAGTGGCTCTAGAGATGGTGCTCAGAACAGTCCAAACGAGATATCGGAGTTGCCTTCGTATGTCGTGTTGGCTGGGCTGGGGGTCTGTGTGGTGGTCTTGCAAGTGGTTTTTAGGAGGGTTTTGACCGGGAGAAGGTCGTAGAAGGTCTCCACCCTTGTTCCTCCAGGTTTTTGCGCGCCACCCCCTGTTCCTCCTTCTTGTCATCGTCCCCGGTCACTTATACTCCCCTTCTCATCCCTATTCCAGATCATATGTGCCCCCCTATTATCTCCCACCGCCGCGCGTGCTCATCATGCTCTTTTGGTTTCCTCTTGATTACGCAACGCTGATTTTACGACTGCTCACGACCTCTTCACGCATCGCCACGAACTTTCATGTGCTATCTCTCTGTTTGCTTTGTTTTCATTGCTCTATCTTGCGCGCTCGCTACTCTTCTTCTTTTCGTATCCTTTTGTTGGTCTCCGCATGTGACTGCAGCCTCAGCGGGTTTCCAACGTTCCCGTTCAGCTATACTTATTCGTCCTTTTGTTGTCAATGTTACCTCACCTTGCTTGCATGGTCGTGCACCTCTCATGATCCTCGGAGAGCTTATCCATGGGACAACATTTAGGCAGACAGCGCTCTTCACTATGTTTGAGCGTGGGCGTATCATGTTCAACTAAGCCCTGACACTTCTGACCTGTTTGCCCTGACTCTACTTAGATAGTCGTTAGCTTCGCCGATTTTGCCCATTCTTGGTGAGCTGTAACCTGCAGAACTTCTTCCTCCGAGCTCCTGCTAACATTTTCCCCGAGGAAACTGGTTTGAATCTTGATGCGGCGATGCGAGATGAGAAAGCCTCTCGCTATTCTTAGATAAACTATTCACACCGCCTATGTTTTTGGAAACGAATCGGCACGTTGGTCGGTTCAGACCATGCCGAGGAAGCAGACATAGTTGCTTGTTGGCTCGCTGGAGAAGAACTTTGCAGCGACTAGAGCTCGTGCCGTGCCGCCATCCACTGCGCAACGATTTAGAACAAGTTCTTTGTGGACATATCAGCCTCGATTGAATGACTGCTTAGCTATCGCTTCACTTGGAGGTCTCTGGACTGCCTCTCGCATCATACTTGCGGGTCAGTCAACGGTAACATGACGTCGCGAGCAATCAATATCTCCATATGCTTTCCCACCTACCATATTAAAAACTCCCCAAGGAACGCTTATAATGCGCAGAGGCTCTGAATTTTTGGGATTTAACCTCACATCATATCATCGCCCACTCAAAGACATGATCGTAGTCCCAATCCCCTCAGACGCTCTACGCGTTCCTCCCCTCCCAGATACCCAAGCTCTGACCACCAAGACTTTCAAGAAACCACCTCTCGATGGCAGCTTGTCGATCCCGGAAGTATACGACTGGCACTACGTCAACAGTCCTGAACATCCTCTTTTCGTCTACTCGGATTCTCAAGCAGAGGTGAAGTCGATTCTGTGGCCCGAAGCCGTGCGTGGCGTCCACACAGCTGCGAGAATCGTTCAGGCCCGTGTTTCGACGGCGAAGCAGGAGGGTGAACCTCGTATCGTTGGAATTCTTGCTGCCTCTGGTACGTTTTCCTTCAGCTGCTCGTGTGAATGGTGCCTGATACTACCATTAAGCAGACACGATCTCGTCGTTCACCCTCATCATTGGTGTCATGCGCGCAGGATTCGTGCCCTTCCTCATCTCCCCACGTAACTCTGCGGTCGCTGTAGCGCATCTCTTAGCCGACACAGGAACATGTCATATCCTCTTCGGTCACGATCAACCGATACAAGACCTCGCCTCCGAAGCCTTAAACATTCTTAGAAATGACTCCAAGTACAAGACTCTGCACGCGCTACCAGACGTCTCTTTAGTTCCATTATTCGATGACATATACCGTCCTGTAGATGAACCTTTCGAGCTTTTACCGCCGTCAAAGCCTGATCCGCGGTCCCTTGCTGTGATTGTTCATTCCTCTGGTTCGTTAGGCTTGACAGCTTCCTTTTCCACCGAGCGTAAAGTCATAGCTGTGTTCGTTCTGCAGGATCAACCGCGTTTCCGAAACCAATTCCCTGGACACATCTGGGCTTCCTTATGTATGGCGTTGTTCCTTGTGAGTGCCATGCACTACCATCCTCGCGTCCTGCTGCTCAACATTCCTTATGCCCTTCCATCAGACTTCGGTGATCGCGATATGACTGGAGTCAAACTATCCTGTCATGTAAGCTCTCATAGTTGTGAGCCCTTCGCAACCTTAATTATTCTTTCTGACTGCACCACAGGCAATCCCAATGTTCCACGTCATGGGCGTCATGCAGACTGGTTGGACGGTGCGTCTCTGCAATCTCTCCAAGGTCATCATTGTTCACGCCTTGTACAGGCGACCGTTGGACTCACGATTACTGCCGCAAAGCCGCGTTCACCTACTGTACCTCTCACCTCTGATAATGTCATCGAGGGCGCCCTCCACACGAAAGCCGATTTCATATTTTGCCCACCGTTTTTTGCTGAGGTCCGTCTGTGTATTTCGTATACGAATCTCAAATTCACTAACAGAGAGTCTGGAATAGACGTGGTCCAAAGATCCCGCACGAATCCAACAACTGAAAGCGCAGGTGCAAGGCATCGTGAGTGTCAACTTCCACGTACGAGGCTGTTTCCTAAACCTTCTTGCGCAGGTGTACAGTGGAGGCCCTTTGAACAAGGAAGCTGGTGATACGTTGATGCGAGAGGGTATCCATGTATTCGTCGTATATGGGAGGTAAGAGTCGTCTGCATTGGCACCGCTCTCTATCTGACAATATAGTCTTTGCACCAGCTCAGAAGTAGGCATCATCAGCCGTGCACTGCCAAGCGAGTATATCACGCTCGTCAATCTGAAGCAAAACACTGACACTAAGGACTCGACCGAAAGGTGCTCCCTGCATCGATTGGGAATACTTCAAGATCACAGAACAACTGAGACCGATCTTTCAGGCGAACGAGTCTGGGCAGTCCGAGCTTGTGGTTGTGGTAAGTTTATTTCCTCATCTTTTGCCAGATCGGAGAGCAGAAATGCTGACCCTCGATACCTCTCCCAAGCCAAGTCCCTACGAACGACCATACGTAATCAACGGAAAGATCGACGGGCAGGACGCATACTTCACCAATGATCTGCTAGAGCCACATCCCACGTTGCCGGAGTATTGGAAGGTCTACGGACGATCCGACGACCAGATTATGCATAACACTGGCGAGAAGGTATGTTATATCTCGTTCCTTAGCTGACAGGATGCTTATTGCTTGGACCCTAGACAAACCCAGGACCACTCGGTACATACATTCGTGGGCACGGGGTGCCGGTCCGACCTCTGGAGAATTAGACATGATACTGACCACTTCGCACGATGGACAGAAAGTATAATGAATCAAGATCCTCATGTACGGTCGTCCGTCATGTTTGGCCGCGGTCGCTTCAATACAGGAATGATCATAGATGTAGCAGAACCCTACGTCTTCGACCCTGACGACAACGAGGCCTTGTCGAAGTTCCGGAATGCCATCTGGTAAGCCGTTTTCTATGGTAATGATCATTGAACAGAGCATTTGGTTGAGACGTAGTTACTTGTAGGCCCACAGTGGAACGCTTGAACAAGTATGCACCGCAGCATTCGAGGTTGTTCAAAGAGGTTAGTTGGAATCTCTCTAGCTTCGGAAGTACCATCGTCTAATTAGAGGAATACATCACTGTTGTTGTTCATTTACAGATGATCCTCGTCGCCCACCCTGCGAAGCCTTTCCAGTACACACCAAAGGACGCTCCTCGACGTCAAGTCGTCCTCAACCTCTACGAGCCCGAAATCTCGGCGCTATATCAGGCCGTCGAAGAGTCTACACAGATAGACATTTCACCTCCAGAGAATTGGAGCTACGATACGGCAGTCCACTTTGTGCGAAGTTGTGTGAGGAAGGTATTGGATAATGGCGAATTGGAAGACGACGAAGATTTGTTCCAGGCTGGTGCTGATAGGTACGCCCGAATCTGAGTTCGTGTGGAAGCTCACTGGCATTGATGTTCAACATCAGTCTTCAAGCAACATGGATCCGGAATACGCTCCTTCGCGGTATGAGGGACTCCGCGAAAATTGACACGAATGCTGTACCACACAACATCGTGTTCGAGAAACCATCAATCTCTTCTCTCGCCCTCTTTACTTCACGCTTTGTCTCTCAGTCGCTTTCAGGTGCAAGCGCATTCCCTTCTGCTTTCTCCACCACCGAGGAAGAGAAGGTCCAGAGCATGCTTGATCTGATCGCCAAGTACACTCAATCGTTCCCAACGCGTCACCCAACCCGGAGCCGCGTCATCCCTCGTACCAGCGTCGTCCTTCTCACCGGAACGACAGGTGGCCTGGGTACACGACTTCTGGAAGATCTGGTCGCATGCTCTAACGTCTCAAAGATATGGGCGGTCAATCGCAAGCAGCGCACTGGATCGTTGTGGGAGAGACAGAGAGCGAGTTTAGCGAAACAGGGGCTGGATGTGAGCATAATGGAGTCGGATAAGGTTGTGCTCGTTGAAGCCGATGTCAGCGAGGAGAGTGCCGGACTGGGAGAAGCGGCGTTGGATGAGGTGAGTCATTAGAGACATGTATTCTGAGCATCGTAGCCCTGATGGAGGCCCCCCTCTTAGATACGTTCAACCGTAACGCACATAATTCACAACGGTATGATACAGAATATGCGTGCTCTCCTCCAGAAATCAAACTCTCATTCGTATCCTCTCACAGCCTGGCGTGTAGATTTCAATCTCAGTCTTTCCTCCTTCGAAAGCAATATTAGAGGCTTGAGGCAGCTTATAGACCTCGCGCTATCGTCCAAGCTTCCCGCACCTCCTCGTATACTCTATGCGAGCAGTATATCGGTCGTTGGCTGTATGTCCTCCTTGTCCCTCATCGAAAATATTAGCATGAACTTATGAGGTCTATGTACCGTCATGACACAATTCACCGTAACTTGAATGCAGCAAACGTCTCCGAAGGGTCCGTTGCCGAAATTCCACTTGATGCCTCGGTCGCAACTACGAATGGCTACAGTCAATCCAAATGGGTCTCAGAGACCATACTGCTCAAAACCAGAGAAGTGACGCCACTTCGTCCTGTCATCGTGCGCATTGGGCAAATCAGTGGAGGTAGACCAAATGGGTATTGGAACGAGACGGACTGGGTCCCTTCGATGGTGAAGAGTAGCCTGACGATGGGATGTTTTCCAACTGGGAAGCAGGCAAGTCATTTATCACGTCGGTGGCCTAGCGGATAACTTACTGTGCCGAGTGGCTGAATTAGATGATATCATGGGTGCCCCTCGACCTCGCCTCTCGTGTCATTATCGACCTCCGCGACTCTACTTCATCCATCGTACACCTTGTCCATCCGAAACCCGTGCCATGGACAGACTTTGCGGAAACGATCTTGTCAGAACTCCACGTCCCACTCGTTCCTTATTCCGAATGGCTGAGGCGTCTCGAGGAGAGGGCGTTGAGCCCCGATAACGACAGTGGTGCAGAAGAATCACTTCCGGCAGCGAAGATTCTTTCTTTCTTTCGTCAGGACGCATCCGGGATGGAAGAGTCTCAGGATGGTAAAGAGGCTATGGGTCTTGCGACCTTGGACATCTCCCGTGCCATGAGTGAATCGGTGACAATGCGGGATGATGGAGAGATGAGGAAGATAGGAGTAGAAGAAGTTAAGTTATGGTTGGAGAACTGGAGCAGTCGGGGATATTTAGAGCTATGAGTTTTAGATTCAGAAACTGGAGAAGTATCGAGGCTTACGATGTAGATCAGATATTGTGACTAGTGGTGTATTGTATGCGAACATGGAACTACCGGTAGTTGCACAAAAGGTAGAAGCAACGAAGCTTCTCAATCGCTGACGGCAGTTTACAACCACATTCGAGTACACTCAAGCATATTTAGAATCGAAAAAACCAGCGTGATGTTTCGACGATTCAAACCAGGGATATAGAGGCGAGCAGCAGGGACAGTGCTGATCGATCGATCGACGCCACAGTAAGAGTTCAAAACGAAAGGTCGCCAGCGGAGCTTAAGATTGTTCTCTTCGACCTATGATAACATGATTTCCGCAAGTACCCTCAGATAAAGGGGGGACAAATGCAAGGCAACAACTCCATCAACATTGTATTGGTAGGAGCGCTCAAATCATTAGAGACACGAGATATAGCGTATATAGTTGGGATTACAATGAACTAAAGAGATGAAAACGATGGAAGAAATTATGAGGTCTGCAACACTGAACATCTTGACGGTTCGTATGGGGTCTCACTTGCACTCCTTAGTGTCCAAGAAAGATTTCTTGCGCCTAAGATGCTCTGGCGGAGGAGACAGAGCAGTCGTATTCTTGTCGTTAACAAGCCTAGCTGTGTGCGTTTGACCAATGTTGACCTTGCTCATCGCATGAACGAGATTGGTGTCTGGCGTGTCGTCGTTCCCGAAGGTAGCAGGGTCGATAATACGGCGTTCCACGACGGCCTTCTGCTTTGCCTATCAACCGAGTACGTGTTTGACAAAAATTAATAAGATAAAAGAGATGGAATAGATGAAGGAATAGTGCGAACCTTTTCGGCATTCGAGAGGCCAGCGGAAGTGTCAAGGGATCCATTATTCGACTTTCCAGACGAAGAAGACGATCCATCGCTATACGTGCTCGACTGGCGTACCGGTACTCCCTTCGCGTCCTTCGAGTTGGGGCCACCCTGAGCAGGCTTGAGGTCAACACGGAAGGTGTTAGGATCGTTCCTATCCAGATCTACAGCGCTTCGAGAGAGGGCTTTCGGGGTGAAAACTGGTTGAGGACTCGCAGAGACTTTAGCTTGCTGTTGGGTGCATAAGAGACCGCTGAGCTTGCGTGCTACGCCGTGAGAGGGAGGGGTGGATGCTGATGTGGACGAAGGAGACATGTCTGGAGATGATGAGCACTACGAGGTTGGTATTGCGTTGGGAGATGGATGGTTGAGATGATGAGAGGTGGGATGGCTGTGGAGAACGTCCGGATATTCAGAGGCGCTTTATATATCAGTGAAGACGGCGAGAGGGCAAGAATAGAGAGCCAAGGCCAGCGTTGCCGTGCCAGAGAGACGCTGGGCGGGCCATGGTGGCACATAAAGGGTAGACGTAAGGAGCGACGGGCAAGTGTCCAAACCTCAACGAAATCGCATGCACATGAAAGCGCAACAAAGTGCGTGTGACACACAAGCGACGTAATCCATGGCATGGGTCGATCGAAGGGCGACCCAAATCTTTGTGTCGCAGTTGAGTGCCACACTTTGTCGTGACTTTTTGGGAGTGGGCGGAGGGACAATGCGCAAGCACGTGGCACGCAAGATGCGGAAACAACGACGGCGGGTTGGTACTATCGCAACGGCTGGATGCCGTCGATCGGTTCGTCGAATGGCATTGACCGTCCAAAATTGTACCCATGATGCGAGATCAGGCAAGAGTCCATGGCCAGATACCGAATAAGTGATCTTGTCCATAATGAGAAACGCTGTAGCAGTACTGCGATGTCTGTCTAAAACAAAGTGTCGTCGGAAAAGAAAGCCTTTGAACGTAGAGTGCATTTTCGTTGAACCCAGATCTGAAACACATTCTCTACAAGGGTTCGGCCGTCGGCACAAGTAACCAGCACATCTGTTCGGATACCATTATGACCTGTAAACAATCGTACGAGCGATGGCAATGGACGTAGTTTCTTAAAATTTTTCTAGACAGACAATATCGGATCGCAATGCCAGTTTGTGCCCACCACGTCACGATCGTCGACTAAAAGATCGGTGAAGACAAGGGTGCCTGAGTTACTGTGTAGATATGACAATGGTGTTGTTCTTTCGTCGTCACAAGACACCGTCGGAGTACATCAGAGAAAGTCATCGAATTGCAGGATAGTAGTAACATTTTCCGACAATATGAATAGCATCGAGAGGCTGAAGCCGCCAGCCAGAACCACGATAGCAAGTCGGATGGATAAAACACGGCTTTCGAGTCAACGAAAACATGAACAGTCTTGAGGTTGTCCTCCGCGCTGTCCGCGAGCGAGAAAGTTCACGGATAGAAAAGTCGCGCAGGCCTGGGAGAGTCTGAGCGCGCAGAGCTCCAGTGGAGAGACCAAGGAGAGACATGGACAGAAAGAGCATAATAGGCGCCGACGTCCCGGATCATTCCGACTCTGCATGGTGTCAAGCGGCGCTTGAACTGCCGAGTCCGCGTCGTCTTTCCGTTCTTTCCAACCCTGCCACCACGTTCATGGCTATTGTTCCCCTCTCGGAGACGTGATATTTGGCCTCAATCTATTTGTCCTCTTTTATTTGGATCATAAGCCTTCTGTTTCTCTGACCCTGGGGTTGACAAGCCGGTCAAAGCTTGCTATTCACTGAGACCGTATCGCATCAACAACCGTGGAGGCATCAACGTGGGCCGCACAGAAAGTACATGGTGTCCAACAAAGTGCGTTCTGGAAGGATCGTTTTGTCCATTTGTCTAGCTATCTGATTGACGACTCTCATGCCATAGCTGCAGTTATTCCTGCACAATGCGCCGCATTCGACCTTCTTAGTACAGTGTATCACCGGAGACGATATATGCGTCCTCGTTGCATCTGGTACGCTGTTGTCGGTTATATTTTAGCTCTTATGGGCGTATTCTGTTGCTGCTCCTGGATACCTTCTTCATGAGAGATGATTCATTTTCTGGGAGAGCATATATGCATGCATATTGTTGCTCCGCTGCATTGGGTCGCCTCCACGCCGACGACGTCTTCTGTAGCCTCTATCAAGATCTGAAATCAGCTTATGCACTTCATCATACCGAGCTTTACCGCTTATTTTGCTCAAAAATGGCATCCACCCAACAGAAGCATCGTTGCCTCGGTTGCTGCACCTCCCCATTTGCAGTTCTTGCTTGATTTCGCTCTGCGCTCGTCCTCAAACAGGAGTGATATACTTGGGACCCACTTGGCATTCTCTTCTGCATGTTCATTTAAACAAAGACTGGGGTCATGCCTAGGATGTTTACCGGCCCATCTTCCCGCATTTTGGGGCGAGAAAGCTGCGAGTGGACCGGGTCATTTTTTTGGGTTAGGAGGGTACCTTCGAGTATTCATAGAACCTAACTCTGTTCTCCTTTTAACACTGGCACTGTGTTTTGCTCCTATTCCTGGCTGATGGGCCTCAATCAAACTCTTCCGTACTACCGAGGTCCTCCCAAGGCGGGATGTGACCTCAAGCATGGACAAAACCATGAGACCGTTACTCGTAGGCTATTATTTCTCGAGAGAAGTGCGGGGATGCTCATGGTTCAATGAAGGCTGTGAAGTTGGCTAATCGCATGTTCCTCGAGGTAGAGGTTATTCCTGTTCTTCATTCAAGTGCTGGTGCCAGACCACCGTTGGTGTTGTTCGTAGTTCTATCGCCTATGAGCAGCTTAATAAGCTCTCACGTCTTAGTTTGCCACACCTTGTTCTTCACCCGGCGATGTTGAGGCGGTGATCACTGCGTTGACCTTGCATTTCCTCAGCTGCGAATCGAGTATTCAGCGAAGTGACGGATGTTCATATTACAGTTCTCTTCAACAAGATTGAAGGCATATCGAAGGCCTAGTTGTGCGATATTTCAAGTTGTCCCTCCCCGTTAATTGCCAGTGAAGGCACTCTGCTCAGTGCACGAGTCACATTGGAAAGGCATCGAGAGTTCATTGACGGCCATTCGAGGCAGTGCACTTGTTCCGTGAGTATGAGCCAGCCAGAGCAGAGCCTCAGTATCTGAGTCATTTCAAGAGTGTTTTTATGCCAGTGGCTCACAGACGAGCATCACACAAGTTCAAGTTGGAGTGGAAGGGGCCGAGTAGCCGGATCACAGGATTTGCGTTGTGGCGGTGCCGCGCCATACGGTGCGCCGGCGTCGCCCGGTTGGTCGTCGGTCATCATCGATTAGAATTTTTCGACTTGTCAACGACATTCTCCATTGGCCTCCCTCGTCACCACAGAGCCGCTTGAACCCATACCGCCACCAGAGCCTGACCTCTCTGCAGTCGTGAGCGCGCACACGACGCAGAGACCTCCTCTTCCACCATTTTTGACCAGGAGAGAAACGACGATCTTCGTCTGTTGACCCTCGAGTGCGTCCCGCTGCCAAGTGGCTTTCATCACTCGTATCTAACTTAGCCTCAATGGCATTTTTCGCTCTTCTGCTCACACAGGTGGTCATCCGTCCGAGGTTCGTCTTCGCAGCTATAACAACTCAGTGCATCGACTGACGTGCTAGCAATGCGTTATTTACAGGTGAACCTCCCTGACAGGACTTAAAACAACAACCGATCCACTTCGAACACAACATCTTCCCTCTCGACTTTCCCCTTCCCCTCTTCTCTTTCCCCTACCTTCACCCCTCGCCCTTCAAGCACATCCTCGCTGAACAGGGAGCGAGGAACCCTCTTCTTCTGATCAACACTCGTTAGTTACCGTCCAAGGCCCGCCCGGTTCATCCCAGCCGCGGCGGATACTGGTTCGGTAAGCTCGGGTCCATCGAAGCGGCCAAAATTTCCAGCCAGACTTGTCTCCAGTTCTCACTGGACGATTCGGATCACTACATTCCACTAGACTTTGACGAACAGCTCGTCGACTGTAACAACTCAACCGTCAACAACTCGACCAACAACAACACTACAACCACCGCCACACCCGCCGTCGCGATGTCCCAACTCGAAATCCTCACCGCGTCCTGCGCCGTAGACCTTCACTTCGGTGCCTCTCCCTCCTCTTCCTTCACCGAGTCCTATGCCCATTCTTTCGCCGATAAATTTTCGAGGTCGCAGAATGGCGTCCTCTCCGCGTCTCCGTCTTCGCGTGTCCACATTGAGTCTGATGTGGACACTGTCCTTTTCCCCGACTTGCCTCCGTTGCTCCGCGGTCATCCCGACATCCATCTTCGTAACGGGATCATGAGAGCCGCGCGGCTCGCGGCCCTCCACGAGCCTGACGCTGAAAAGGCGTTCTTCGTTGCGGACCTCAGTGCCGTCTATAGACAGTTCGAGCGCTGGAAACGTTGTCTCCCTGAGATTGAACCTTTCTATGGTATGTCCCCCTCCCGTTCTGCATTCTTGTTTGAATGTGCACAGCTGAATCCCCGTTCCGCACAGCTGTGAAATGCAACCCGGACCCATACGTCCTCCGCCTGCTCGCCGCTCTCGGCACAGGCTTCGACTGCGCCTCCAACGGCGAGATCACATCCGTCCTCAAAGCAGGCATCGACCCCAGCAAGGTCATCTTCGCGAACCCTTGCAAGGCTACGTCGTTCATCAAGTCCGCCGCACGCTCTGGTGTCGACATGATGACCTTCGACAACTTCGACGAACTCTTCAAGGTCGCGCGCGTCCATCCTTCGGCGAAACTCGTCCTTCGTATCCTCACCGATGATTCAAAGTCCCTTTGCCGCTTGGGCTTGAAGTTTGGGGCACCGCTCGCGAGCGTGCCAGGCTTGTTGGCTAAGGCTAGGGAGCTGGGGCTCGACGTCATCGGGGTTAGCTTCCATGTTGGGAGCGGGTGCTATGATTCCGACGCATTCTCCGATGCTGTGATGCGTGCCCGCCAGGCCTTCGATTACGGGAAGGAGGCGGGGTACAAGTTCGAGTTACTGGATGTTGGAGGTGGTTTCGAGGATGGCAATTTCGAGGCCACGGCGAAGGTGCTGAGGGAGGCGGTAGAGACGTATTTCCCTGACAGGAAGAGGGAGGGTATCAGGGTTATCGCCGAGCCGGGGAGGTACTTCGTGAGCAAGGCCTTCAGTCTTGCGGCGAACGTGATCGCGAGGAGGGCGCCTTTGGAGGAGGAAGGAATTGCGAAGGTGGCGGATAAGGAGGGTGAGCCGAGCGTGATGTGTACGTTCTTTCAATCCTTCATCTTTCTTTCCACAACGTATCCTGACGTTATTGGTCTCTTTTTCCCCTTAGACTACATCAACGATGGTGTCTACGGCGCCTTCAACTGCATCCTCTTCGACCATCAAGTAGTCCATCCCTACGTCCTCTCCCTCTCCGGATCCTTCCACATCCCAGACCCATCTTCCCTCCCTCTCCGTACCTCATCCGTCTGGGGCCCTACGTGCGACTCCATCGACTGCGTGTGTCCTGTTACGAAGCTCCCCGAAGCCCTTCAGGTGGGCGACTGGCTCGGGTTCAGCAATATGGGGGCGTACACCGTTTGTGCGGCTAGTGGTTTCAATGGATTCGAAGTCAGCAGGGTCGTTTATACGACTGGTGGTGGTGGAGGAGGGGAGAAGGAGGTTAGGGCGGCGTTGAAAGGGTGGAGCGAGAAGGAGCTGCCATGCTGAGGGCTACCTCCCATATGAACAAGGAACGATGACGAAGGGTGAAATAAGAAGCACTCGTGGGCTTTCGACTTATATGCGACGTGATGAAAGAAATTGGGGGTGATAGACTGCTTTACTTGCCTACATGTTTGAAGGACGATAACGACTTGATTCGATGATTCAGATACCTTGACCGTTTCGATTTTTTATTGTGGTTATGTTATATATCGGGTACTCGTTGCAATGCCGATGTTTTGCGTTCCGATATCCTACATGCATACGTCTACGAATTGACGACTGGTTTGTTGCTATTCATTGGCGGTGAGCGCTGTGAGCGCGGTGAGGGAGCCTCAAGGATGTGGCGAAACTGGTGTGGCGCATCGGCAAGATCCGGAACTTCGTCGGGGCCGATGCCGGGCGACACGCGCGGCGAAGTTCTCTTTCCGACCAAGTTGACGACGTCGCCCAACCTGAACCAGCGCCGCCATAACTTGCTCGAAACCTATGCAGATCTGTCTGGTGTTTCGAGCACTTCGCCTTCGTGCTTCTATATATACCGCCTCGTGGAGCAACCCCAATGCTGTAGACTGCTGCTGGCCCGAAACAGCTCAGAGTCTCAGGCGGGCTACAGCACAGTCACTTAAAGCATCCGACGACTCGACGTGCTATATGTACACCTTACCTAGAGGCTCTACTGCTCGAGGGCCGTCATTTCTATGTGCGTCGGGGGAAATCAAGGTGCTCGTAGGATGCAAGATGCTATGCTCATCTCAATGTATGCGATTCGCCTCCGTCATAGGATAGGTACGTATCGTTCCATCGGTTCCCAAAATTCTGATCTCCAAAGTATCGGATGTAGGATCGTTGCACACATCAAGTGTTCTGGTGACGGATCTTTACCATCGCCGTGCTCGAATGACGCGTCAATACGCGTAGGCCTCCGGCTGTCCACATATTTTTGCAGGTACTGCTGGCATCTTACACCGCCCCCCCCCCTCCCCTGAAGACGCCCTCCGGCATCTGAGAACAACCTACGTAGCTCAACACATCCCTGAAATTACCGTCGGAGTTTATTTACTTTCTAGCCTTTCAGGATGAATATTAAGAAGGACGATGCTGTGTTTTCCACTCTGACACCGACGCAGTGTAGATGTTCCTCCTCGGCCTCGGTCGGTCTTGCTTTGTATGCTCCGAATCTCCAAGGTGAAAGCGAACGCCTAACACACAGAACCGCCGTTTCTCCGTCTTCACCGTAAGGATACGCCCGTGGTCCTTACGTTCTGTCAATGATCATACCACCCAAGCCGCTGATGCGCAGGTTCATGCGCAGGTCCCAAACACTCACTGACGCGGAACATCGCCTTCAAGGCGAATATCTTCAGTATCCGGGGACAGTACGCGATCTCACCTGGGCAGTACTATCCTGAATGCTCGATCGCGCTTCAACTCGAAGATAGTAACCCCCGTCGAACCGTGACGTCCGTCGATGGCCGCGCGCTCGGCCTTCGTGTTTGTCCCAGATGGGTCCTCAGAATTTCTTTAGGTGCGCGCTCCATTACCTTACCTCTGTATCGCTTTTTGTTCTTTGTTAGACTGGAGATAATTGGTCGCCCTGATACACTGAAAGCACAACTGAAGAGTTAGTCGCGGCAACTGTACTCTGTGCGCACTCACCGCCTGCAGCTGCAAGAGACCACGGTGTCGGTCGTGTGACGTCGGCCACTGCACGGGCACTTATCAGCGCTTGACCCGCTAGACAGGCGATGTTGTGTTTATTTCTGGATGTTTACGGAATTTGGGGAGGCGGAGGCACCGATATCGGGATCGTCGTTCTCCCTATTATTACTCCTGTGCTTGTCCGAGGAGCAGTCGATGTCGCGTTGACTTTCTGGGATAGAGCCTCTAAAAAGAAAGGACTGGAATCTTGTCAGGGAATTAACTTTGAGTCAGTCTCAAGCTCGAATGAAGCTCGAGGACGACAGACCAATATACATAGCTCATTGTTGAATACGCTGCCGTTTAGACCGACGGTGACATCACCTGTCGTAACCCTCTGCGAAGTGCCGGCTTTGACGTGCTTTGACGCAGGGTCGGCGATAATCCTAGTAATGTTTACCGCTCTGTTGCTAGACATGAGCTCGGGTATGCAGCGTGTCACTGCAACCAAGAGCAGCGAAGAGCTACATAGCACAAGAACCTACGAGAACATGATCTACCCGTCCGAGTCGTGGCAACGGGTTTTGCGGTCTTCCATACTGTATACGTTATTGTATTGACTCCCCGGAGCACTGCGATGGTCGGGCAAGCGCAGGGTATCGCCGCTATATTGTATTCACACTCCAAGAGTATTCAGTGGAGTGGCTATGTGTGGTCGCTATGAATTTCTAGGGCCGCTGGAATTTAGCTGCAATACAAGCATCGTGTGCTCCGGCTCGAGGAAAGTACTTGGGAAGAATTGGGGGTCTTCCCGAGGGAATACGTACCTGTTACGGTACATGTTCCCGTGCAGACTCCTGCAACCAGTCTTCTGATCCTCGACCGTCCTCGAGTTCTTCTCGAGCGGATGTTTGCGAGTTAGATAGGGCTGATACTTTCCTAATGTGGACACGCCAATAACTGTACCACAAACCTTCTCCATCCGTTCTCCTCGAGTACTCTTCGTCACTTCCGAGAGGGATCAGATAGGAACTTGAAAGACCACACTAACACTGCCAAATGATACATTGAGCAGTACAAGATGATTGTTGCACTCCGCAGTTTTCTGCGTTCTGATACGCACAAAGCAACTCTATTTCCGAGACACCAGTTTCGTGGACACTGATCTAATCCATAGCCGTACCTTTGTCCTACTATCACTGGCCCTTCGTTCGGACAATCCAGACTGCAAAAAATCTAGCTCACGCAGTATAAGGTCTCTTGCCATGAAACTTTGCACACACAATTCCCCCTACTGTAGCTACATGCCCATGCAATTTTGTTGTGGATTGCTTGAGAGAAAGGTCGTCGATCAGGAGGTGGGACCGTCGATCGGACAGCCGATCCCGCCAAAGTGTCCGAAACGCCCCCCTCCCCATTCGACCTTCCACTGTCATTACTGTACTCAAACCACTTCGCAGATGGTCTAGTGGTGATTTAACATGATTTATGAGAGCTTGAACGGGGTGAAACGATAGGGAATTGGGCGTGTTTTTCGCACTGTCCGAACGAGGGTTTGTCCGAACGAGGGGCCACTGATAGTACATTATTCTGTCCGGCAGATTTGGGCGATCTCCGAGTTATAGTATGTGCATTGCACCGGTGAGGCAGAGAAATTAAGTATAGGGTGTAGCTGATCGTGCTCGACAGACGGCATCAAGCACCAAGCGTGATTCCTCAGCTTTGTTGCCTTGTACACTGCTAGCTGCGATCGTCCAGCATGGCGGAACAGATGCACGCTAGAGAAGATTTGCGCAGATATCCCTGAACGTTATTGATGCTCGACCTTGGAGAACGGAGCGATCAGACCGCCCAAGAGGCAAATGACAAGGAGAAAGGAAAGGCATGAGTGGCGAGTTGCGCCACATTGTTCTCGGCACGGGCCGGCCCTAACTCTGTTTTCCTTTCTTCCCTCACTTTGACTCGGATGGGCGTTTGCGCCCATCCATATCATCCACTGAAAACCGCTCAGAAAAAAAGCCCCGAGTAATGCACTTAGGCCTAAGTACTTGGACTCGGAGCCCTGCCGTCTCCAAGCTGTCTCAAAGGGGCTCAAACCCCCTATGCTCACCGTATTATCACCGTCGGCTACTTATGATTGATTCAGAGGGTTCGGGTCGTCACAGTCGCAGAGGCATAACGTTACAAGACACAACGTCAGTGGAACTTTCGTATGACCTCGTCTCCTGGCGGTGCTAACCATATTTGCCCTCGAGGCACAGCTCCTCGTTCTCGAGGGTGCGATCACCCTGATCGCCCGTGGGGCCTTGCGTTTCCAAACAAATACATAATCGGTGTTCACTTTCGCCAATTGTCATACAGGAGCGTTCAGCTAAGTGCCCACCAAATCCTTTGCGCCCACTCACAACCGCAGATCCTCGAGACAATCAGACTTGAACAACCTGCGTCCACGCAGGGGAGTTTTGCTCATATGTTTGTCGGTGACACGGCTCAGCATGAATCTCACCAGCAGAGACCCAATATGGACCAAGTCATTCCTCGGCTCCCCGGGCTCCATGAGACGACAGGTACCCGCAGCATCCCGCACAGGGGAGATTCTATACCAATACGCTGACTCCTTAAGCACAGTGCAACTGGTACCCGACAATACGGTCGATTTGCCCAGATAAGGTCCTGGGCCGGCAGCGGAGCAAAAGAGAGCCACGGACTTATAACAGCTCATAACTTATTCACTGACGTGCTGGATGAATGCCCATGAAAGTTTTCCGATGATGCGTATGTCTCCGTATCATACATCTCAAGACATCGCCTGGCGATCCGTTCGGGCTGAGTGCTTGCTCAGATTGCGAAGGTATAGCCGTTTTTGTACGACTTGCGTTTGGTATGCCACAGCTTTGTGTCGGCGACGGTGTTTTACCGGAACCGCGGTGTGGGCTCACGTGTATACCCCCTCATTCGTGGATGGTAATTTTTGCGGGGGATTTGCATATGGGAGGGCGTAAGTAAAAGGAGCCGGCGAAGTCCAGCCACAGTGGTCTTCGCCGTGAACCTCGAGATTTGAGATCGCGCTTCCGGTTGTCGTTCGTATGCCCCCAAGATCTAAATCTCAACGGAGCAAAAAATAGAGATCCGGCCGCCCGGAAGGTACATATAGTTGTTTCTCTCCCCACGCAACTCAGTCGAAGTGCCGCACTTTTAACCAACGAAGCAACACTTCTCGCAGGCCATGAAAGGCAGTTTGCTGTTCATCACATACGCAGCCAGGGCGCTCTCATTTCGAGTCCGAGAAAATGCAGGCGCCTGTGGATCAGAGGGTTAACTTTTGGAGATCCAAGCAGGGAAATTGTAACCCCGCGAGAGACGCCGCTTTATTTCCAATTGGATCGCCTTCCTCATAACTCGTGTGGAGGCGCCTCGATACGCGTTTACGGTGAACCGCCGAAGCGCACCGAAGCGTGCGATCCGGATTATGATGCAGTACCCCTGCCTAGGCTCGTGTTACATTGTGGGGATATATTCTTTCTCCTTTTGTCGGCGATTATACAAGTACCCCCTCCGTGATACCAGCGTTGCCACTTTTGCTCCATGCTATAACGGCGACCGAGTCCGGACGACGACACCTTTTCAGGCTCTCTCTTTCTTCCCCACATCCTCGACGCCATGACCTCCGGCATGCAAGTAGGTTCCGTCCATCGTTCTTTCTTCCGCTTCGTTGTGTGGCGTGCCTTCGCTTTGCTGATGCTTCCGTTTGCTTCCGTTCGAGAAGGATAACCCACCTGCTGTGACTGCTTCGCCTGACGGCCCTCCGTTTCGACCATTCACGAGCACTCACCACCATGTCACCAAAAGCCGTTATATCACTAGCAATGACTCTCGAGGGTATATGTGAGTGAAATATGCCTTTTCCGCGCTGCAAATCTCTGCGATGCTGATGCATTGCTAGACCTGTGTATGAATATCCCTTGAGAGGTCAGTGGATCATGATGGATGCAGATGATGGTTATATTCTTTGGACGGGTATTTGGAAAGGTGAGTTTCATTCCATCTCCCCCTCGCACACGTACACAGCTCATCATACACATCTACATCAGCCCTTGGGAACTCGAAAGGTCCGTTCATTCTTTTAATCATTCTACTCACGCATGAATTAAACTGTACATCGATTCCAGCGGACATAATCAAGATGATCGAGTCGCAGCCTGAGCTGGCCGGACAAATTCGCAGAGTACGAGGGGGCTACTTGAAGATACAGGGGACCTGGATGCCTTATGAGGTCCGAGCATACTCTATTGATACATCTTGGGCGAGGCTGACCTTTACGTCCACAGGTCGCACTCCGACTAGCTCGTCGGTATGTTGTGCTTTGACGTATCTTCGAACGACACGTTTTGACTATGTTCCATCATAGCGTGGCCTTCGAGATTCGCTTTGATTTGGTCCCCCTGTTCGGGTGGGTTCTATGTATGATCATCTCGAACTCGCCTGATATCTAACGTGTTTATAGGCCGACGTTTCCTGACACATGTTTGAGACCAGACCAAGCTGGTTACGGTCAAGTCGTCCCAGCTGGAACTGGTCGTCGCCGGACACGGCGTACTGCCCAGAATCAACATCCCTTTGTAGCCGCTACAGATATTTCTGGCGGACAACACGATGGGTGGACCATCTACTCACCGCCCCTCGGTCAGCCTCCTGTCTCGATCGACGTGCGTTCAGCGCCCTTCGCGCCTGCGTACATGCGGCCATCGACCTCTGACACACCAGCTCAACCGAGCTACCATCAGCCCCCTTCGCCTGCGCATTCCGCTGACGGAGGACCAGAGCGTTACGCGCATGTCCGACCGAATAGCCGAAGCTCACGCTATTCACCTTATCCTGGTCCGCCTTCTTCGGTCTATACTGGATCTTACGGGTCTCATCACACTTCCCCCATTGACGTTCCTCAACTATCCTCATCTTACCCTACTGGTGCCTATCGTCAAACCGTTAACGGCGACCGGATACCGATCGCTCCCGTGCAAGCACCCGGATCCCCCACACATCACCATCAACCATCCTTCTCCTTGCCACCTATCTCTGTGCTGACCTCAACCCCTCCAAGTTCTTCGAACGACCCCAGAGCCGTTCTTCATCGCCTGAGGTTTGGGGACGACAACACTGACTCCGACCAGTTTCGTCCTCCCTCCCGGGGTCAACTCCAACGACGGCGGCGCTCGATCTCCCAGCCGCCCGTTGTCTCGTGAGTAGTTAGCCATTACCTGATAGTCGCGCATTGAGCTCTTACCGTACTTAAATGGCGACAGGTACCCAAAATTCGAGAACACGTTCTGGTCTCCCTCATCTGTCCCCGCTAGTCATCCACGTTGGATCACTGAAGGACCGTTATACGCTCCCATCGCTTCGGACCGTGGCGCTCGTTCCGACCTATCTTTCCCGTCGCCATCGAACTCACCTACCTCTTCCATAAATGAGCGGATATCTGTTCGCGACCAATCTCCTAGCGAGCCCGTGACGCCGCCACCCAACTTCATCACTGAGATGCCTTCGGGTCTGACGGCCACAACCTCAACGTTACCCGCTCGATACAAGAACGCCGATGGCTTTTCCTTCGCAAGTCGCCCTCGAGGGACGCCACTGGGGGGATCGCTATCGGGAAGCGCTGGAGCGGACTGGTCGGGTGTTCAGCGGACGGCGGCTCCTCAGAATCATCGTGTTGGCCAACATGTTGCAGATGTTCCGTATCGAGGATACGAGACAGAGGTTTCGAGCCGCCGCGAAAATACTGATACGCTTTCTCGTACTGTTCGGCCTTGGTAGGCGCTTTGAATGTAGTGTCACTTCTCCACACTTCTCCCATCGCATCATTCAGCTGTCTAGGTTTTCATCCGTTTCATCTTGTGCTTTGAATGAATGTCCCGCTTTGTTTTCTTCCATGGTGTACGCATCTACCTTCTTATGAGTTACGAACGCCACGCTTTTTGTCTTGAATCGTCTATGTCGCTCATGTAATATTTGTACTCTGCTTTGGTTTTCGTACAATCCATAATCCCACATATCGCCTATATCCACACATCATGCATACCTAATGTTCCTCGGACCTTGTGCATATAGATCCATATAGTACATACTTGCCTATTCGATCAGCTATTATCACTGTACGCCACCTTGCTCTCATACGCTCTTGACCAGGGGGTTGTACTTATCTATATGCCCAGTGTCGTAGTATAAATCGGCCAATGGCACCTTCAAACCCGCTTTTACGCCCCACAATTCGCGTTTGAGTTGCCTGCTGATTAGTCCAACCATACCCCTTGCTGAACAAATTTTGCCGTAAATTGGCGCATTAGGTGGGGCGCCATTATCTCCATCCTACGCCTTCAGGAACGTCATTTGTTTGTACCCACAGCACTTCCCCTACGCCTGTTCCTGGCCATGAGTGGCGAGCGGGACGGCGTGAAGAACTCAAAAATCCGGGAAATTTTCGAAAACGAAATCGTAGCTTGGTCTCGTTCAGAGTATTAGTGTTCACCAGCGGATATACTCGAACTTCCTAGCGCCGCTGCTTCCTCCCGAATCCTGTCGCCTCGAAGAATTTCTGGTCGCAATTCTGATGAGTCGCAACGTCAATTATATGCGACACTTCCGTAGACAAGGCACCCATTGCCGCAATCGCACCCGGCACGACATCATCATTGACATGCTCATCATTACCATGAGTGAATGCTACAAGGAGCTCGAGATGATGACGAGGTGAAACATGAAGGCGAACCGCACTGGGCCGAAGATGCGATAGATCGCATCACAGAATAGGATGACCTCGAGTCCTCGAGAGGTACATAATCATCCCCTTGGGCGAAGCGAGGTCTCGGACGATCATGCACACTCACCCGCGGTGACCTCGTGTCCTTGCAGGTGTGGGAGTCAATTGGGTGGTTAAGGATCTTTGGATTAATTGTCTTTTGACTTGCCGGGCGTGTACCAGTGTTTGCCCGAGATAACTCGGCGGCTCTCATACCAGTGTGAGAGAATTCAGTATAGTAGCATCAGCGCTGTATCGGTGACTCAAACGCTATCCCGTAGCCATGAAGTAATCTCGACCACTGGCGATGAACTTCGACATGGTTCTGCCACGAAATAACTCTCGTCATAATCCCACACCACCAAGAGTTCTGTGGGGTTCAGCGCGAGAAGATGTGGACGAAACAACCAAGTCCTGAAGCCAAATTTGAATCCGATGAACCTTGTACCATTCCGGGTTAGTTGAAACCTTCCTCGCCCCGTTCCGAACGGTCCGGCTCGAACCACATTCTACCTGAGAGGAAATGTGGCACACGACTGTCTGCCTCGGTCTACCGTCGTCCCGTATTCCACACTATCGTGACCCGAGAGCCCATATCAAGGCACTCACAAGAAAAAAAATCACAAGATGACCCGAAAGCGCTAAATGCGTGGACCTTCTGCCAACTTAACTTTCGAAAGGCTTATGCCGAATCGGATCTTGAATGGGGCCGTGTTGCATGGGCAATCTGCTGCGAATAACTGTTTGGCCTGCTTTGAGCTCAGAACATCTCTTGAGGGCGCGCCGTAGCCAAAGAGGCTCAGGCCGAGGAGATGTCGAGATACAACCATATGGCCATGATCGGACCGATCCCCAAGTCGACAGGTCATTTCACTTATGGCTATAAACATCGACGCCACCGTACGCCGTGAACTACAAGAGAGATGAAGGCTGATGAATCGAACGTTGGTGCCAAAGTGGATGGGTTCACGTACCACTATGAAGTCAGATATGTCAGTTCCTGTTGGCTGTGCCATCCAAATCTGTCGCAACTGCATACCCATGATCGAGAAGATGACTGGACCGTTTCGACTTGGTCTCCAAATCAGAACGTCGGGTGAAGCAATCATCTAAATTTTGCGTACCTTCGAACTGTTTCACCGTTGATAGACTCCGAGTGTGTGGATCATACACACCATGAGAAGTGATGAGAACAACTCTATCATCATGTTTTGATTCAGAGTGTCGAGTCGGAGGCTACACATACGTCTGTACCTTTACAGAATGCACGAAACAATAATAATCACAGAGGTGCGCGCTTCTCAAACCGTCAGAAAGGGACCAGCATCGCTACAAGAAAAGACCAAGGCGCAAGTCAAAACGCCACATCAGATGGTCGAAGGTTTGTACAGCGGTTGTTTCGGATCTATGCCAACGATAGGGCAGTAAGACAGATGACTTTAGTATCTCAAGATAACTATAATCTGTCGCACAAGGCGCCACGAGCGAACGTGCGAGGGCTTCGAAGGAAGGCGTTACAGTACACAAGGAGGAATTCTTTATGGCAGCACAAGTATCCGCAGCTCCCAACCTTGTCCCCTTGTAGAGTATGCAGACAGAAATCCTGACGGATATCTGGTCGTGGAGCCGGTACAGGTCGGCTCAGAAAGGGAACGTTATCCACAAAACGGCTTACGAGATCGAGGATGAAAACCAAAGTCTACTCGTCATTCCGCTCCGAGACGCTCATCAAAATGATCGTGCTCGTCAAACAAGTTCGGGGGTCTCCTTGTGTCATGGGGGACCACTACCTGCTGCGGTATCCATCCACAAACGAGAAGATGCGGCCGGCGATAGATTAAAGTCATCGAAAAAGAGCCCGAGGAAGAAGCTCCGAGTGATCTCCAGTTGTAAGGCCCTGATAAGTAGTGACCTCGACTAGGCGAGGTCTGCGGTGAGTTCCACACTACAAATTCCTTCGTGTACATGTAAAGCCATGTAGGGGCGGTGTGGTTGATCGACTGACGGCGGTCCCCGCCTTATATCGCGATCTTAAAGTAACATTGCGCCAGCCCAGCTTGAGAACTATGAGTAGCCTCGCGCTTTACCCAATCTTTAGAACGCCATCATCATCATGCGCATATTGCTACGTCTGACCTAGGATATAGGGTCAGCCAGTAGCATTAGACCCTCTAAGCTCAGAGCGTTCATGCACAGCACCCGCTCCTCCTTTCTGCGGCGACAGAAACAAATACTGATCGAATATCAGCAACATGAACCAAAAGCAGTCCTTATTCTCGAAAATTCTGCTGATGCAGATCATAAATGATCTTCACTCCGACTCTATTCTGGGCAGGAGGAAAAAAAGATCGCTCGCCGTGGTTCAGTGAAATTCACCGTTGATTTCTGACAAGCATCTAGGTATCTAGGTCAGCGGCGCTCTCTTCTCTTCCAGGGAAGGTGCCACACAGAAACACTTTGCTACCAACCTCGGGCCCTCGACTGACCCGAGCTGACAATCAATTTTATCGACATGGCGATACGCCAAACTGACACGCCCGACGCGCAGATAAAAGCACATCATTCCATGTCACGGCCTGAAGCGCGCACCTAACGAGAATCATGTCCCATGCCATCGTGCCAGGCGTCTCGACAGAAGCAGCATCATTCCAAGGCAGCAGGTGAAGCGCCCGCATGAAACAGACTAGGAAGGGTTCCATTTAGATGCGAGAATCTTGAATCAGATATAGATATGGCACGATAATATAAGCGTCCGAAACCTGGGATGCTGCTGCCACTGCTTGAGCGCGCGTGGTGTCTTCTATTCCGTCTAGTAGAGCGTCCAAGACTGTGTAGCGCGTAGTATTTGGTTCATTGTCGACCGAGAAGGAGGCCATTATATCCTATGGAAAGCAGGTTCGTCAAAGGAGGTCTCAACGGATGTCAGAAAAGAGAGCGTACCCGATGAGCTTCATGATCGCGAAACCAAGCGTCGCAACCACCTGTGTATGACCGATGCATCAGCACGATACGTCGAAAGAAAGCAGACGGCATGGAAGAAAATCCTGAAACGCACCAACGTAGCAACTATACTAGCCGGCACTCCGTTCTTCAAAAAGTCTACGTTCGAAAGGTACGGCTGGCCCATCTCGTCCTCCTGCGTAGCTGCAGTCTGATTTGGGAACCCGGAAACAGGCATACCCATACCGGTAGAGCAGATGAGGCCGGTGATGAATATGAGAAGATTAGATTGATCACCGGGGAGGTTGGATCCTACGGCTTTGGCGATGGGGACGAGGAGGACGGAGGCGATGGTGTGGGAGATGAAGGTTGAGATGACCTGTGTGTAATAATTGGTGCGTGTTAGCGGGTGGATCGAACGAAGGAGAGGCAGAGTTGCGTACGAGAACGATGAAGGACAAAACAAGCACGACACTGTAGAGAGACAGGCCATCGACGACTTCGCGTATGAGGACATCCATCTTGTCTAGCAGCCCACTGGACGTGACGCCTTTGCCCAACGCGATACCGCCCATGGCAATGAACACGACGCTCCACAAAAACTGCTCAAAATCATCCTGTGAACGCAAATAAACCACACAACTTGAGTATTTTACTGAGGCCGGACGAAGTAATCGAGAATAAAATTGACCTTCTTCAACACCCCTGTCCCAAAGAACGCCAGAATAGGTATGATAGCGATGACTCCCATATCGCCGACGTAATCCTCAATCAAGCTCTCCACACACCAAAGCACAATAGTCCCCAGGGTCACAACCGCCACATACCACTGCTTCGGCGAAAACCTCTCCCGACTCGGCCTGATGCTCTTGATCTCCAAGACCTCACCTTTCCTTCCACCATTGCCCAGGCCGATGGAGGCGGCAAAAGAAGTATCGGTCGCGTCGGGGAGACGAGCGGGTCGGTAGGAGACGAGGAGGAGAAGCCAGATAAGGAAGATGGAGACGCCAGATACGGGGAGGGAGACGGCGAACCAGCGGCCCCAATCGATCTTGGGGTCCATGGCGTTGAGAGTAATTAGGTTTTGAGGGGATGATATGGGCGAAGATTGACCACCGATATTGGCTGCCAGGGCAATGGCGAGGATAAGACAAGGAGCGAAGCTAGAGTGTGGCGGGAGAGTACGAAGGATGGGCTATTGAAATGATGCCGTCAATACTGTTGACGTTGAGAACGAGACCGTGACGCACCCGAACAAGTGTAAAGCAAAGCGTTGGGGCTGCCACGTTACTATTCACCAGTACCAATCGTCAATTTCTACTAAGCAGAAGAGGCAGTGTTTTGAACGCACCTAATCCACATACTCGCAAAACATGCCACCCCCATGACTGCGAGCAACACCACGCTTGGCCTAGTCCCAGCCAGACTTAGCACCCGTGTAATGAGTACACGATCGATGCTGGTCTTTGAGAGGGCGGCTGCGATGGTGAAACCACCGATCAGGAGCATGATGGTTGGCGAAAACATAACGGAGAAAACCCATCTGTTTTATTGAGACCAGAAATTTAGAGCGAGAAAAAAAGGACAAATGATAGACACGGACTTTGTGGCGTCGGGTGCGGATAGTGCTTCCTCAGTCTCAGCGTTACGAACGACACGGAAACAAACTAGGAGTAGAGGCACCGCTGTAGACGTGACGAACAGCGGTATTGCCTAATAAAATCCAGGTAAGTATATTATCTTCGGTATCGGACTCAACACAATGGGTTGGCATACCTCTGTCGCCCAGAGAATTGTCGCAAACACCAATATCGCCAAACACGTATTCGCCTCCCTACCCTCCACGCACTCCACATTGCCCAACACCAGCCCCACGACACCTGCCAGAAGCAACCACACAACCTTCCGGCTAAGTCTGAATCTCCCTACAGGTGTCCCCACATCCAACAAGACGCCTTTCTCCTCTTCGCCATCCTCTATCCTTATGCCAGAGGTCTCGCCACCGCCGCCTGTCCCATGGCGCTCACGTGCAATCATGGTACGCCAAACTGTGTCGCGTTCCCACGCTATGTGTTCGCGGAGGTGGAGTTTGAGTTGCCGACGAGCGAGGGCGAAGTCGTCGTGTGTTACGCATTTCGAGTAGAGGGAGAGGAGGGAAGATGAGGCTTGTGTAAGGCGGGAGCGAGAGTCGGCGTCAAAGGGAGGTGTAGGTTCGAGTATGGTGTGCATGAAGTGTGATTGAAGCTGGGAAGATGACGGTAAGGCCAAATCAACCATAGCGGCTAGCACACAAGTGAGGGACGTACAGAGTTCTCCGTGACTTTGTCATACCTGCAGATAAATAATCGATGTCAGCTAACTCGCTGTGTGGGCCGTGATAAACAGCTCACTTCTTCAAAATCTTCCTGAATCCTGAATAGTTCAACTCCACATACTGCTTCAAAGCGCTCGTCTGTACGTAAAGATTCGTGATCCTCCTCTTGAACAACAACTGCGTATCCGTCGCATACGCGCTCTTCGAATTCCATATCGTCTCTGGCCTCCCGCCTACCGGACTGCTTGCGCTCTCACTTCCCAATGGCGGATGTGGTGAACCGCCTAACGAGGCGATACTTGAGGCCAACTTCCTCGCTAGACTCTTTGTCTTTCCTGATCCGGTCCCGGTGATGTGTTTCGTGTTGATCGGTGGAGGAAGGACGGAAGAGGAGGGTCCGTCATGAGGCAAGATTTCCTCGCCCTCCGGGACCGTTGTTGGAAACATCCCCGGGGATTGAAGATGTACTTGACGGAGAGAGGCGAGTGATTGTTCAAGGTCAGTGTTTTCCTCCGTGGAAGATAAACTAACGCGACGTAGTCGAGGTGATGTCACTTCTTTCGCATGCCCTACCGACACACGCAATAGCGTAAGTATTCAGCTGAAGATGATACGAGAGCAAGGTAGACTCACCTGACTTCCTTCCCAACGAACTACTCCCTCGTCTCCTCTTCGAATTGCCTCTCTGCGAGCCATTACGCCCCGCCGAAACACCCCTACCCGTACTCCTCTCCCTCACAGGACTATCGTTCCAATCCTCGTCATCCTCATCGTCGTCATCATCATCGTCATCATCGTCCCCATCCTCATACATCACCACGCCCTCACCCACCCCATTCCTATCCATACTCTCCACCAAGTCTTCCAGCTCCCTCAACTCCTGCAACAGCTCTTTCTCCTGCGACTGGTAGAACGAAGAGATTTTTCGCAGTTCAGTGTCAAGTAGCGGACGAAACACCGCGTCTGTATCGGGTGATTGGGAGGGGTCGGAAGAGGGAAAGAGGGCGGTGTGTTCGTCGGCGGCTTCGGGGTCATCGTGCCGGGCTTGAGCAGCGATACGAGCTTCGTGTTGTTGTTTCTCGAGTTGGTAGATGTATTTCTTGAGGGTGTCGTAACTATTGTCACGCCGTTACAAAAAAAATTGTGAAGATGTGTTAGTTTGTGGCAGAAGAAAGTATAGTTGTGTGGCGTTAGTAAGTGTGGCACCCTGTTCGATACTAGACAGGACTGTCGTCGGTAGCCAGTGGATAAGTAGATGAGCCCTGTTGAGCCGCACGTTCGAGCCTGGGAGATCGCGTTGCAACACCACACGTCTTAGCATGAGATTACGAACAAAAAAGCCCAGCAATCCAGCGAGACCGAGCAGTAAAGTGTACCCTAGTGTACCATGCGCTGTGTCGCGGTGCCGAGGCACAGAACGATGACCCGTCGCCATAAATTAGATTCAATGATAGCAGATCCAGGAAGCACCAAGGATGAGAGATCACCGCCGCCGAGGACTTTGTTCGTCGAGTATGCCATATGGCATAAGTCGGCGGCCTGACCCATTTCGCCAGAACGATGCTCGCCACATAGCCCCTTGCTCGTTCCCCGAAAATGGCGTCCGTAAGATGTCGGGATTGTGATACCGCCCTTCATTCCCCCGAGGACGAACGTCGATAGGGAGCACGATCACTGCTGCCACAAGGCCCCTTCGCCCCTTCACGTCCATGCCGTGGTGTCCGCGCGGATGCTAGATCACTGAATTACATCCCAGCCCAGCCACCTTTCTCGTCATACCGGATCATCACCAACATCGCATGTAGACAGGGAAAACCAGGACCTTCCAGACCAGTTACGCATGCGGATGCCGAGGTGAGGTTCCGAAGGGAGGAAATGAAGAATGAGCTCCAAGGACGGAAGGGGATCCATTCAATGATCGTATCTCGTACTCCTCCCGTATAGACGAACATCACCGCCGTTGCCGGCCCCATTGCCCGACACCCATCACCGAAAGCCAGTGATGGTGAGGGACCAGAGAGGACAAACGTCCGGCATTCCCGTAAATCCAACCGGCAACGTCGATCTTCCTGTGCTCTCGTCTGCTCTTCCTGTCCAAACACATGCGTATACGCCGATGACGACGGGTATATGTGCATGTGCATGTGCTCCATGCTCGTGAGAACGAACGAGACGATCAACTGAGGAAGAGGGCGTGCAATTGCGTTTGTCGATCTTGGTCCCCGTAGAGTTAGACCGTCGGGTGCCGCGACTTCGACCTCGGAGGTCAGCCTTGACGCGCGCCAATTACGGCCATGGCAAGCGATGGAGGAGGAACCAGACGAGGCCAGAAGCGAGCGTGATATACGGCATGCGGTCGATGACGACGAGGAGGAAGACGATCTCAGCGCCTACGAGGCACACGGAGCTTGAAGAGGAGCTAGGACGGAGGAAGACTAGAGAATAGGCGAAGAGCTGGGCTGAACGACTAAGGTCCAGTAGTGTAACTTTTTTTGAAGAAGAAAAGACGGCGGTCATGTACGGGAGAGGCGATGAAGGTATGCCGTCTGGAACGGCTTTTTCTTTCGTGACCCGGACTCTCCGTGAATTCCCTATCGAGTGATGCCTTCCGAATGGATAGAGGTCGAGAGATGCATGCTGTATAACAAAGGAGCCATGTCGGAAATGCAGGTCTAGGGCAACTTGCAGAACAACATGGGTGAAAGATCCGGATACATCCTCGTGGTGACGTCGGATCACATTCGTACATAGACCGAGGAAAGCGAGTGGTTTTGAATTTGAGCCCAGTGTGATCGCTAGATGGGCCATTCCTCCGGGTGTAAACGACGACACCAAGCTTGACGGGTGGCGGCTCGGGAAGACTTGAAACCATGTCCGATCGGAGGAGCCAGCCTTGTAGGAGCTGAGACCGTAGGACCGGTGTGAGTTCGAAATGGACGTGAACCTTGGTCGAATCTTGACATCTAGTGGCGATCGATTCAATAGGCCCAAGAAAGTGATTCCACGGTTCAATCGTGGCGTAAGGCAGGCGTAAGCATCGAACGAACGACCATGAATGCGGATGTAGTGCTTTAAGCCTGATTCATGAACCTGAACTCGGGGCCTATGACCTAGAGCGAAATTCGGGGCTAGCAGAGGTCGAGCATTGAGCGGCTTTGTCCGTGGCGCGTATGAAGTGATTCCCCCACTTGAACCGGGACCGAACTTGCGCGCCCCCGCGAAAATAGAGACTCGGCCGGGGTTCCAACGATGGAAGAATGGCCAGATAGGTGATAGGGAAAGGAGATGTGTGTAGGATCACGAAAACGCGGGGGACTAAACTATGGAGATGAAAGCGAAAGGGGATGGACAGGTCCTACGGAATCAGTGAAGGAGGTCGGCTGCGAAGCTGGAGGTGGGCCACTCAGGGGTGAATGTAGCTGGCGGAACGAAATAGAAATCCTGGTGTTTGTAAAAACCTGAAATTCGATCCGGTGGTCCACGCCTGCTGGCGACGGCGCCGTAAAGTCGCGGGGAAATGGCGCAGCTGTTACCCTGGAGAGCTGAAGAGCCTAGTCCTGCGACGGAGGACGAACGAAGACGAGTGGGATTTCGAATTTAACGGCTACGACGGTATGGTATAGACGTCCGAATGTCGGCAGAGGCGGAACGGGAAAGGGAACGCCTCGAGATTCTGATTGCGAAGCCCCAAACCACGAAACGTACTACGAGTGGGGATGTAGGTACAGCGGATCGACATGTCAGACGGAAACGGAACCAGCGGATGGATTGTCGCGGAGTCGAGGGACGCAAGCGGAACACTTGTATCGACCGGTTCGTTTTAGCGCGAATGTGGGGGCTGTATCGATGTGGCGATCGTGCGGAACGAGGGGGAGTGGGGGAAGCCGCGTCGCGGATGTTGTGAGGAGGAACAGAGGCCGGCAGAGGAGCAGATTCGGGATTGGCTCAAAGGCTGGGAGACGATATGGGCTTTGGGTTGGAGTGGGGGAAGGGGAAGGGTGGTTCAACCCTACGTGCGGAATGACGACGACGATGACGGAGGCTGATTGGCTGGCTAGCTAGATTGGTGGAGACAATGGTTCCCATGATACAGCACCTGGAGTGGCCCACTTCGATTCGCTTCCAGGCTATAGATAATTAGCACAGGGATCGAGGATCTATACTTTCTGCCAAAGAGGGGATTGTGCCATCCACTAAGCTTCGGAGAAGGACTGGAGATGCACGAAGAGAAGACAAACTTACAGGTACAGAGCTTCGGTGATGAAGTTATGCTTAAACGGTGAATGCAATCGCGTGTGTTGTAAGGTGTCGTGAGGTGGGTGAGGTATACATAACATGGTTTTGACTTGAGTAGGGTAGGGAGTATCTACCGTGTTGCAGAATCGGGGGATATTTTTAGGGATGACGCAGGGAAGATGCCACGGCTATACGGCCAGGCAGTTGGCCACATTGACTCGTTCGAGGAAGTTCGTTGAGGTCGTTGTCCAAGTACTGGTAAAAGGGTGATATATAACAGGCTAGGTGTCGTATTCTCGTAGAGGAATAGTCCTCCAGATGGGATGGAGCAATTGTCGAAGGATATGTGGATAACGTTCGAGGCCGATACCAGTAAGCAGCAACAGTCATGATACCCCGAAGCTTCATAGGCAGTAGACAAGACAAGTCCAGATGATCCAGAGACAGAGACGAATCGGTCCAGGGTGCCACGCCGGATGCAAAGAAAGTGAAACATAAAAAAAATCGAGACGCACGCAATGTACTCATCCCACCACTCGACGACGGCATTAAACTTCAACGACGAGCTAGTGCCACGATAAGAATTCTTTGTCGTCAGATAGTTGCTTGAACAACACAGTGGCAAGACGCACCTGAACTTCATCGCAAATGTCTCGATGTCAAACCCTTGGGTGGTAGTCTGTGGTGGCCTCTTCCGACCGTGGTTGAGAGAGTGGAGAGGGATAAGCTCAGCAATGGTGGCCTCTTTCTGAATTATACGTCGTCCAAATTAGGCTGTGCTATTATGTGACAATCTCGTCCGTCAGTGGTACTTTCCCCAGCGAACACGCTTACGGTCAACGCATAGAAAAGTCTGTACGCACCGGCTGACGACCACGACGGTGCCAAGACAAACGATGTCCGTTTTGGGATGTCCGAATTCGGTCCCAACCTGTCCCAACACGTGAATTTGTCCTTCCGGCACGCCCCGGCCGACATTCCTCTCTTCCGCCATTGGCCCGTGAACGTCGTCGCTGCTTGCTCTCTTCGCTATTCCCGACGCTCTCCTCTCTTTCTCATCCATCTAATCCGTTGAATTGACTTCAATATGAACGCAACTCGTACTGTTGGCCTCAGTGCTGCCCTCAGGCGCAGCGCATTTACCCCTCAGCTCGGTGCGCCATGACGAACATCCCGAGCATTACTTGTCTACTGATATCTATGTCACTTGTCGATATGTTCAACAGCTAGGAATCTGCGTATGTCCATTCCCAAGCGGTATGTTTAACATATTGTCATAGTTTGGGAATGATATCGAAGGATCCTCTGTGGCGTTCACAGGACCATCAAGACACAATCACTCCCACCCTCAGCCTCTGAAGAGATCCTTAACACCCAACGTCTCAACCGCCCTTCAAGCCCTCACTTCACCATCTACCAACCACAACTGACATGGATTGGTTCCATCTTTAACCGTGCCACCGGTGCCGCACTCTCCGTTCGTAAGTGATCCTACCCTCAAGTTATACTAACCAGTCGTGGCTGAAGCACCCCTTCCCGCCTGGAATTGTCAGTCCTCTACGGCTTCTCCATCGCCTACCTCGTCGCTCCCGACACATTCAGCTCGAAGAATGTCGTCGATACCGTCAAGAAGCTCCCCGAGTCCGTGAAATACGCCGCGAAGGGCATCCTCGCTCTTCCGTTCGCTTTCCACTCGTTCAACGGACTGAGGCATTTGGCCTGGGATAGCGGCAGATGTGCGTCTCCTTCCTTCTTGCGTCTCCTTCCTCCTTGTGTCTCCTTCCTTGTGTCAAAATATATTTCCTCCCCGTAACTCTCCGCCCCTCCCCCCCGTCTCACCACATCCTTCATCCGGTTCATCCTCATACATGCATACTGACCTTCTACTTATCCTCATTCGAACGAATATCTAGTCCTCACCCTCAAGGGAGCCTACTCCTCCGGTTACGCCGTCCTCGGCGCCACGGCCATCGGAACCATCGGTCTCGTGCTCCTCTAATCCATCCGCCTTCCCGTCATCGCCCCTTACCGCCTCACCCGTCTCTTTCTTCTCTCATTTCTCTTCGTTGTCTGTATGTGAATCATACTCCTGACCCTAGGGGAATAAACAAGCTTTCGCACAATCGCATGTTCTGCCAGCTTTTTAAGTTGAAGTCGAATCCACCCGCAATATCAGCTGTGTGCCAGTGTTCCTCTGGACGTACTCTGCGGACTCTGCACTCCCAGTCAACGCCACTTCTACTGCTCATTGTTTACTACAGTCCTCCGATAGCTCAGCGGTAGATCGCCGGGGCATGGTAGCTTACCGTCTTCAAGCGTTACGTATATACCACCCGGAGGCGGCTGGTTCGATTCCAGCTCGGAGGACCTGATGTTGCCCTGCGTTGTGTTGTCTCTCGTCATGCATCGACAAAGAGTTACGGTGCTTTTGCTGTGGGTAGCGTTGCGCCGTGGGTCCTTTGTCTTGATTCTCGACCAGCACGCCTGAACCACGTGCACTCCCCCTCCGGTGCTCGTTCACAAAGCAACTCACCATGAGCCCCTGAATCCTTCGTACTTAACGAGGAAGGTCTGCTAAGTTAACCACCCCCGATAGCTCAATGGTAGAGCACCCGTGCACTTTAGCATTCTTTCATCCGTCCGATGAATACTACGGGAGACGTTGGTTCGAGTCCAACTCGGAGGACTAGATATGCCTCGTGCATGTTTTTCATTTTACTTTCATTCTACTCAAGTGTGGTCACTCATGGTCGTCCACAAAGCAACGCAACTACCTCCGAGTCGAGTCAGTACCGGTCAGATTACAAACACGCTCTTCCCTACTGACCCTCCGATAGCTCAATGGTAGAGCGCGGGTGTACTTTCCTCCCACTTCTCAACATTGTGATGCCGGAGACGTTGGTTCGAGTCCAACTCGGAGGACTTGGGTTATACGATTGAGACGCGTTGTTTTTTGGGCTCCGTCGTGGACGGAGGGTTTCGTTGTTCGGGATATACTGTACGTTGAGTCTACTTGACTCCCTCACTCGTGGATGTCCTTTTGATACTTTACTGTCATTCTAGGAAGTGGATTTTGAATCGGGATACTGAAGCAGAGGGGCCGGCCTTGGTACCACTTGATTCCATCTTCCATTGCTCGGCTCGGACTCCCCCCCCCTACTACTGGTGGCAGGTATGGATGTCGTTCACAAAGCAACGCAACTACCAACGAAAGTCAGTACTGGTCAACTATCAAGCGCGATACTCCCTACTAACCCTCCGATAGCTCAATGGTAGAGCACCGGTGTACCTTAGCAGTTCTACCCCTCAACATTGTGATGCCGGAGACGTTGGTTCGAGCCCAACTCGGAGGACTGGAACCCCAGGAGTATATGCCCGGGTTATTTTTGGGCACGGATCGTTTTGTCGTTCAGGATGTGCGTAGATTATACTTGACTCCCTTATTGACATGGGCATTCGCGGATGTCTTGAGTGTCACTACTATGTGGTGTTGCCATTGTATTTCTTGGATATCGAAGCTGGCCTGGTGCCACTTGGTCCCACCCTCCTTTGCCTCGACTCGGACTCTTGCCCAACACGGACACATCCGTATCGTCCACAAAGCACCGCGACTGCCAATTGAAGGAGATATGTTGTCCAAAAGCACGGTCCTCCCTACTAACACTGACCCTCCGATAGCTCAACGGTAGAGCGCTGGTATACTTTCAGTTTTTTTCCAGAATGATAATTACTACCGGAGACGTTGGTTCGGTGCCAACTCGGAGGACTGAAACTCGAAAAGATCGCGTTGTTTTTGGACTTCGTTGTGGACGGAATTGTTCGTCGTTCGGGATGTGCGTTTGCTGTACTTGATCCCCTCACTCGCTGATGTCTTTCGATTTATTACACGTGTGGCGTCATCTCTGTGAACTTTCGATCGGAGTATCGACGCAGCGAAGTTGAAGCCAGCCTAGCTGGTCCCACTCAGCCCCATCATTCTTTGTCTCGACTCGGACTCTCGCCCAACCAGCACATCCCCACTTGCAGGTATCGGTGTCACCGACAAAGCAACGCAACCACCAACGAGTAAGTCCGTTTTCCGAGTCAGATAACAAGTATGGTCTTCCCTACTAACCTTCCGATAGCTCAATGGTGGAGCGCCGGTGTACTTTATTCGAGTCATGAGACATGATGCCGGAGACGTTGGTTCGAGTCTAATTCGGAGGACTACAGTCACAGAACTTAGTGTTGTTTTTGGGCTCCGTCGTGGACGGGGCGGTTCGTTATTTGAGATGTATGTTGGTTCTACTTGACTCCCTCACTCGCTGATGTGCTTTTATTTTGTTTCGACTCAAGTAGCATGACCTCTGTTAAGTTTGAATCAGGATATCGACGCCGCGAAGCCACCCTAACTGTTGCCACTCGGTTCTATCATCCTTTGTCACGAATTGGACTCTCGTCCAGCCCGCGGCCCCCTCTCGAAACTATCAGTTTCATCCACAAAGCAATCCAACTACCTCCGAGTAAGTACGTTGTCCAAGTCAGATATCAAGGACGGCCTTCCCTACTAATCCTCCGATAGCTCAGTGGTAGAGCGTCGGTTTACTTTATTCACGTCTCGACATGTGAACGATAATTGCTACCGGTGACGTTGGTTCGAGTCCAACTCGGAGGAATAGAGGCTCAAAAAACCACCTTGTTTTTAGGCTTCGTCGTGGACTGAACGTTCCGTCGTCCGAGTTGTACGTGGGATCTACTTGATTCACTTAATTCCCTCAGTGTAATGAGCACTGACGGATGTCTTTCATTTTATTACTCATGTGGCGTCGTCTTTGTGACCTGGATATCGGCGCATTGAAGTCAGGCTGGTGCCACCCAGTCCCATCATCCTTTGTCTCGACTCGACTCGGACTCTCGCCCAGCACCCCCCCACTGGCAAATATCGGCGTCATACACAAAGCAACGAGTAAGTACGTTGTCCAAGTCAGATCTCAAGCATGGTCTCTTTAACTTACTGACCCTCCGATAGCTCAACGGTAGAGTGCCGGTGTACTTTACCTGAACATACGAACTCTACCTACTACCGGAGACGTTGGTTCGAGTCCAACCCGGAGGTCTAGAGGCTCAGAACTACGCGTTCTTTTTGGGCTTCGTCGTGGACGGAACGGTTTGTCGTTTTGAATCATGTACGTTGGTTCAGCTTGACTCCCTCAGTGCCACCATGGTCATTCGCGAACGTCTTTCATTTTACTTGCATTCCACTCAAGCAGCATCGCGGCTTCGAGTTTTGGATCGGGATATCGACGCAGCGAAGCCATCCTATCTGGTGCCACATGGTTCCACCTTCCTTTGTCTCCGCCTGGCCGCCACGCCCCTAACAAGTACCGGTGTCGTTCACAAAGCAAGCTACCAACGAGGGTCAGTACCGGTCAAAGAACAAGCATGGTCTTCCATCTTCCCTACTAATCCTCCGATAGCTCAATGGTAGAGCGCCGGTGTACTTTCTTTTCATCCCGACATGCGATGCTGGAGACGTTGGTTCGAGCCCAACTCGGAGGACTACTAGGACACTATCTCGAAAACCAACGCTGTTTTTGGGCTTCGTCGTGGACGGAAAGTCGAGTGGCTTAGGATACATGTACGTTGGCTCGACTTGACTCCCTCACTCGCGGATTTGACTTTCTTTCTACTCGTGTGATGTCACCTCTGTGAATCTTGAACCGGAATATCGACGCAGCGAAGCCAGCTACCCTGGTGCCACTCGGTCCCACCATCCTGTGTCTCGACTCAACCTCTCGTCCCGCCATCACGCCCTCAAGTATCGGCGTCGTCCACAAAGCAACTCAACTATCAGCGAGAGTCAGTTCCGGTCAGATAACAAGCACACTCTTCCCTACTATCCCTCCGATAGCTCAATGGTAGAGCGCCGGTGTACTTTACCTGTACATGCGAAAGCACATTACTA
Organism: Stereum hirsutum FP-91666 SS1; assembly: GCF_000264905.1. Lineage (NCBI taxonomy): Eukaryota > Fungi > Basidiomycota > Agaricomycetes > Russulales > Stereaceae > Stereum > Stereum hirsutum. The sequence continues at coordinate 684,174 of NW_006763132.1, forward strand.
CCGGAGACGTTGGTTCGAGTCCAACTCGGAGGGCTCTCTCCCAGACTGCTACAAGTTTTGGCCTCCTTGACTATGGTTTCGTATTCATTTCATTATACTTTGTTCGACTGTCGCAATGTTTGCATATTTAGACTGTGGTACTGTCACTGACCTTCAAGTATCCATGAGAGAATCTGAAGGCGGCGTCCTCAAGGCCTAATCACTGAGTATGTAAAATCGCAATCCTACCACTGTCGGTTTATTGCCCGAAGTGCACTCATCCGACAAAGCACTCAGTCCCCTATGTCCCGATAGCTCAACGGTAGAGCGCAGCTGCGGTTCGTTAGGTGCTTCTCTAGTGCACATGAAAATTACAGTATATCGCAGAGACGTTGGTTCGACTCCAACTCGGATATACTACCAGGCTCTGTGCTCAAAAAAGATTTTTGTTCTTCAGGTGCGCTCGCTCGTCGAAGGGTTTGTATCACGTCGCTTTCAAAGTAATATATACTGGAAAGTCCAGCTCGATTGTCCGTCAATAGCCCAAAGAAATTGAGAAGAAAACCGTGGACCCAGGACGCTCTCTCCCATGACCATGCCAAAGCTTCACGGCGAGTACCCAAGGAACTCCCTGACCTTCTCCACCCTCAACGTCTCGCCATTGATGAGCCTTGCGAACCAATCACCTAGGACAACACCTCGGCCGGACAATAGGGTCACATAACCGGCGCCTCGGTTCTACGAGAAAAAATGAAAAGGGTTGGCGTGGTCTGTCGAATAGGATTGGAGGCAAGTTCGAGGAAGGACTGACCTTGCCGTTCGTAATAAGAATATCCTCAGAAACCCCCTTATACACTTTGGCAGGCTTCTTCCCTTCGAGATGACTGAGGACATTTGCACCAACGACTGCAGCATGAGCATCGTACTTGCGCACTGCATACCCATACGAAAGTCAGCATAAGAAGCCATCATACTGGGAAGGTGGACGTACCTTGTTTCTGCTCGGCCCAATCAATAGCATCTCCACAAGCGAAGATGTTCGAGAACGCTGGGTCGACCAGTTGTAAGCGAGCGTTCACTTTTATCTGACCGTGAGAGTTGAGGATGCTAGGTTCGAGGGAGGTGAGGAAAGATGTGGCTGGTCGACAGCCAAACGTTGGCACCTGTCCATTCATGCGATTGTGTCAGTAGACGTAGAGAGATATCATGGAATTAATGAAGGGGAACGTACAATCAAGTCACCCGGAAGAACCTTCCCGTTCCGTGTCGTCACCGTACCCTCACTCGACGGCGTCATATCGTCCAGGCGATCCTCTAATACGATATCAACCCCTCTTGCACGTGCATCCCGTTCGACCCTTCGACGATACTTCTCGGGGTATGCATCATTGAGAAGCATAGAGCCATTGTGTACGATCGTGACTTTAGTCGAGGGATAGAAGTCTCTCAGTTCGCCCGCATATTCTATGAATAAGACAAAAGCAATCAGCAAAATCCCAAGACTCGCAAACTGCATCGAGGAAAAAGAGTGCATACCGAGAGAGACTGAGCCCCCACCAACCAGGACCACAGCCTTCGCAGCACCGAACTTCTTCCGCCATACATCCAAATGCCCCATAACCTCTTCCCTCCCATCCGGGAAATCAAGTGGGCCAGCCCACGTACTCCCCGGCGCAAGAACCAAAACATCATACTTCACCCTCTCCCCTCCTTCCAGCACTACCTCCCCTACTCCATTATCGCCCACGAGAGGCTCAACACCAACGACCCTTCCAATCTTCACGCTGGATGATCCATTCCCTCCAGCGAAGAGCCGATCGTAAGGCACGAAGCATTTCTCTTCGAAATTGCCCTCTGCAGAGGTCGTGAAACGAGCAGAAGCAGGGAGATGGATGAAGAAAGGACGGGCGGTGATGAGTGTGAGTGTGTTTCCGGTGCTAAGACTAGAGGAAGAAGCAAGGGCTGGGGAGCGGGAGAGGAGGAGACCGACTTGGGCACCTGCGCCGCCGCCACCTATGATCACGATTGATTTACTAGGCATGTGTAGCGAAATTGAGGTGGTAACGGTGAATGCGAGAGGAATTTCAAGTTATAGAAGATATCCAAGAACAGTTCGAGGGGAGTTGCTTTGAGTTGGACAGTACGCATGAGCAGCTCTTTATAGTACTGCAGGCTGTGCGCGTACAACAGTCAAGCAACTGAGTCAAGTCTCAAGTTTCGAAGGCACCATCAGCGAAAAGAAAGAACACGTCGTCCGCAACGTCCTGCAAAGCTACCAAGGCGCGGCGATATCAAAAAGATCAACGCCACCAACAACGCAGAGCTGAGCATCATCGCGAACAAGGGCGATCAACTGAGTTAAAGGCTGTAAAGTCGTGCACGACGCGTCGATGGTGCACAAAGGGACTGTGAGGACGACGAGGGCGTGAAAGATCTTGTCTAGTTCACGAAGAGCTCCTGCGTCGACAAGCCTTGTTCACGATAGAAAGCAGTGGCCACGATGGCTACTTGAAGACACGTATGTATCGGCCAGATGGCGGATAGCGAGAAAACGTTCTGATAATCGGGCCATGGATTTTCGAACGAAAGGTGTGCGCGTACGGCCATTGCCGAAAACTGAGCGCCACACGCCACCCAGAACATCCCTTCCATTTGAGTGCGCAAGTCCTCCTCTTTGCTGTCTTCCTGATTCTGTAAGCTTAGTAGAAACTCTAAAGAAATCCGGTAACCCCGGATACATATCTTAATAAATTGCACCCTGAGACAAGACATACCGTGACGCTACGCCTCCGCGAAGTCCTCGAACAGACCGCCGACACCACAAGAAGCCTCGAGACAACGTTTCTAATATGTTTCAATACAACTACACTAAGCATATATAAATATCACAGGAAAAAATGCACTGTTCAGAGAGACACCGTCGTACGGACAATTCGCACGCGACGAAAACTCCAGGCCTGGCCATCATAATCATTCCGATTGACCAAACCACCTCCTGATCCGCTCTACTCTGTACGTGTCACCGTTAGATAGTCTCACCCACCAGTTTCCGAGAATGATACTCCAACCGAAGAAGATGGAGATGAATATTATGCCTCCTCCCTACATGGGTACATTGGAGCAATTTGGCAAGAGTCGAGACATGTTTAATAGTCAGAGGATGATTTGCGTGGCTCTAATAGGAAAATACTCACCTTTCCGTTCGAGAGGACTATCTTCTCCGTCGATCCTCGATACACACTGGTGGGGGATCTCCCTCGCAGATAGTCCAGGATATTCCCACCAACAACTTTAGCGTGCTTTCCGTATTTGCCCGCTGAGTACAGACCGGAGCGAGTTCATCATCCAAGCCCACCAATCGAGACAGGACCTAAGAGAAGAGAAAGAGTAGACGTACCTTGCTTCTGTTCGTCCCAATCGACAGCATTTCCCACCGCGAAGACATTCGGGAGGGAGTGATGGTCCACCTGGAGGTGAGAATTGACTTTGATGTCGCCCCGAGAGTTAAGGATTGACGGTTCAATGGAGGTGAGGAAGGATGTGGCCGCGCGACTGCCATAAGTGGGTATCTTTGGGAAAGAGCATCCAGCCATAAATACGGACTTCATACGAAGTAACAACCGCTCGAACGTACCATCAGGTCACACTCAATAGTCTTGCCTTTACGCGTCGTGATCTTGCCCTCGGTCGGTGGCGTCAGGTCATCTACGCGATCCTCAAGGATGACTTCGACGCCTCGCGCGCGAAATTCCGATTCAACGCGACGTCGATACTTTTCAGAGTAGGCGGCATTAAGAAGCATGGGTCCATTGTGTACGACGGTGACCTTTGTGGATGGGTAGAAATCCTTGATCTCACCCGCGTATTCTGTTGGTCACGGATACCGAACTTTTGTCAGCACCCAGACACCAGAAGTCGCGATAGAGGATGGATGTAAGGAGAGTGAGAACGCACCGAGAGCCACAGCTCCACCACCAACAAGCACTATCGACTTTGCCTCCGAGAACTTCCTCCACCATACCTCTAGATGTTGCATGATGTCCTCCTTCTTGTCTGGAAAATCTAGAGGGCCACCCCAAGTACTGCCTGGTGCGAGCACAAGCACGTCGTACTTCATCCTCTCTCCGCTCTCCAGCAACAACTCTCCGCCTGATGACACGCCCCTGTCACTAGTACCTTCACCGTCACCTTTCTCACTTGCACGTCCACCGAAAGTTGGCTCGACTTTCACAACCCTGCCAACCTTGACCGTACCACAACCCGCGCCGTCAAAGAACTTGTCATACGGAATGAAACACTTCTGCTCGAAGTGGTTCTCAGGAGACGTCGTGAACCGTGCTGCCGCGATGAGAAATATCCAGAATGGACGCGCGGTAAGAACCGTAAGTGTGTGGCCCGACGAAGGTGAAAGGTCCCTGGACTGAGAGAGGTTTTTGGCGAGTTGAGCACCTGCTCCGCCGCCGCCTACGATGACGATGTGCTTTCCTTCGGGCATGCTGAGGAGAGGGGCGAATATGGGGGGAGATGAAGAAGACAAGTGTTGAGACGTAGAGCACCCATCGTAGTCAACACGTTCTTATATATACACCACCGTTTCCTAAAGGTGAAGGGGAAGCTAGGGGAAGCCGGGCGTGGTACGTACCCTGTCGATATTCATTTCATCTTAGTGCGGGATACCCGCTCCAGTTATCAGATAAGCGCGGCCGAAAGATCATCTATAGCCCCGTGCCAAGAAGGACCAATAGAAAGACATGCGCGGGCGCGGGCGCCGACGTGCACACACTTGCTCGGCAAGCGTCCACGTCATCTCCCGAGGTCGTTGGCGCAGCGCGAAGGCAGCGCAGGCCAGAGGTACTTTGCAGTAAGATATAGCACAGGTATCGGTGGCCGAGAGGACGCGTTTCCAAGATATCGAGCGAGAGAACCGCTCAAGCCAAGCTCAAGCTTGTGCGAGTGCGAAGATCACTGTTACTGATAACGTGGGGGTCGACTGTGAAGCGTTTATGAAATTTAGAAACCAGGAAGTCCACGATGCTTCCGGACATCTCCGCGTTACAGTAGGGCCACACGCCACACGGTCGTCATCAGAAAGGGAGACAAAAACCAAGACCCAGAAAAACTTGAGAGAAACACATATGACACCCAAATCCCGAGCTCTGTGGTCCATGTTCCACAACTCGGCACAACCGTAGTAAGGTGCACCTGCTGTAGTAGACCAGCCAGCGTTCAATAGACTGGTGCGAGATAAGTAAATTTGGAATATTCAGACATGGTAAAGAAAGGAGTAACTCAGGACACATTCATGTTCAAACTAGTTTCATCGAGAAAGTGGTCCCTCCTATATGAGGCTGACTGGTATCGACAAATATTCATTGCTCGATGATACAAAGGTGGATGTGGGCGCCGATGCGGGTCCCGGGATGCGTGACGAGACAACCAAGAACTAGTATTGCACGCAGCAAGCAATGAGGAGTCCCAATGTTTCAATCAGCTCCATCGGACTGTTGCAAGGCCTCTGGGTTATGTGACACCCTGTGTCCGTGCTTCACGTCGATCGTCAGATACATCGTAACGTCGCCCGTTAGTGCGTTCCGTATTAACAAAATACACACCTGGTCCGTGAACACAACCTTAGGCGGATGTTTCACACTGACTCCCTGTAATTTTCCAGCGTCTGCCGCTCTTTCCACGTCCTCTGGTGTTTCCAGGACATGCTCGACTACACCTTCGTGTTTGCCCCCTCGGGACTTGGACCAGACTGTGTCGCCCGGTTCGATAGGAAGGGAGTCTTTACCGGTCACGGTCTCCTTAGACTGAAGTGCCAAGGCAGGTAAGATGTAGGACGCAGCTCATGATGCGTTCAAGAGACCTACGTTGGATGTCATAACGGTAGCCGATATTGGCGTCAAGTTGGATGAAAAGATGAGGCTTGTGGTTTGCACATGCCGTACTTATACCACCGAGCTATTGGGGTATCTACCTTTTGCGACCCTAGGAGTGACGAAGGCACTGACGCGAATTGACGCAGAGAGTTGGAGATGGTGGTGCCGAAAGAGTTGAAAGAGAAAGATTCTTGCGGCGAAATGCGAGTGTAAGTATTTCAGTGACGTCACTCCTTGTTGCTCTCACGCGACGACCTGTTTGCTCTGCTGCTCTCACCACAACGTCCACAACGCTATGGAGCCTGACAACGTTACACGGTGGAATTAGTTGTTTATCTTACCTGACCTGGGCTACAATTGGCCAAGCAGCGTACAGTATACTCGAGTACGAAGATGCTCAAGCTATGCCTACGCTGCTACTGGCGCCACCACAACGCACCAGAGAGTATTATACTGTCTTAGGGTTAGAACAGTGAGCATGCTGCTCTTTTCATCACTTTTGGACCCCTCGTCCGACAAGTTGGACGAGTTGTACATGATAGAAAATCAATTAAATCACTTATTCATGGCTTAATCCTCCGTGTTGAGTTATAATCAGACTCTGACCCTTGCGCTCGTTACCTTATTCACTTCGTCTTCGTGACAAGCAAGCTGATGTCGTGGCTATGTTCTGAACATCTAGCCATATCTATTGTAACAAGGCTCTTACACCAGAGGAATAGTAAGTCCTACAGTCGCAAGTCTGTCATTTTGACTCAAATATGTCTCCGCCAGTATGACACTCACTTGAAGTAGAACAACACTAGAGGTCACAGCAGAGACTCTACTGACTCGAAGCGGTTCGAAAGCTGAGCTTGATTACCACGTTTCATCACCCGAGAATCGAGATGCAATGGCTGCGATATTAGACCGTATCTGCAACTGTTTAAAACGACTTTAAAACGGTGATCGGACCAATCACCGCGTCCCACTGGGCTTTGGCGAGCCTAAGCAGGGCCAAAAATTCACTCGCAGATACGGTCTATTCTTCGTATAGACTCTTTGGCCGTGAGCTCTTCGACTTCCATTCACACGCCGGAACTCAGCTTCCAGCAAAACATATTGTGGGGAAGGATATTTAGAGGGTAAGTCCCTGATCCCTTTTGCTTTTCTACGTGTGTGAAGTGTTTGCTGACATTGCTCGCTCGGGCGACCTTTGCTAGGCCTTGGCCTATGGCCTTTTGCTAAGTTTGTTATCAGTATTCGGAATGAGGTATACCCAGAATGTGGATGGAGGTCTTTCTGTATAAATATGGACGATGGTTTCAGACCATACCTTCATATCATTCACTGTCGTGTAGTGGTCTGCACATCGAGTGTCGCATTTGAGTAGTTCAAAGTATTGGCCATAATCATATAGCACGCGAGATATAAGATCTAGTCAGATGTGCAGATGATTCACTTGACGCTGATTGTGACCCAGATCCATACGGACATCCACACTGTGCGATGAACACTTGAAATACTTTTCGCCCCAACCTTCGAGTGGCAAGTCTGCGCCACTTCTGACAATCGTGGGCCACGCGGACAAAGCCGAACAAACGTTCTCACGGGGGTGGCATACGATCCGGACGTCACCGCTTTTCCTTTGTCTAATCCCTCCAGCTCTGACTCGTCTACGATTCGAGTGGAAACCCCTTCTCGCATAGTAGCTATATAATCTGGCAGCCCAACTTCACTGAATCCACGACGTTTGGCTTTTCCCCTGCGAAGGCGTCCATCGGCATTTGACTCGGGCCGTCGCTAAGGATTGGTTTTTCCTAATGAGGCGGTCAAAAGGTCGTCGGGAACACCGTGTAGACAGGCCTTGAGGCTTGCGCTAAGCTTTTTGTCTCCATCTTTCCTACAAGAGAGTCGCTTTGCTCTTCACGCGAAGTCTCTCCTGCTCGCATACTGTTGTCCTCTGTCATTTGGCTTCCGACGTGCTTTTCGATGCGCTCACGCACTTTCTTGGACCTACCTCTCGAACTATTGGACGAAGGCGTTCTGCGAAGATTGGACTTTCGTGATGTGCTTCGCTGCTCCGCCGTACGTCAAATTATATGTCTAGTCTCTATCATTATAGTCTAACTTGCCACGTAGACATGCAAATATCTATCAGACGTTGTGAGGGCCTTGCCAGCTCTTCAACTCAAAGTCGAGCTAGGCTCCGATGGCATCATCGACGATTCGATCTCGCCGTACGACACATCTATGTCCTCTTTCGAACGACTCCACCGACATCTCGATCTTCGTCGTCGCTGGCGTACGCTACGATGGCACACTTCCGATTACATGCAGCTGCCTCCTGCTTGGCAATGGGAGTTCTTCGAGCAGAAGGGCAACACGTTTGTGCAGTGCGACAGCGAGCTATACCCTGACCTCGATAAGCCACATAGCTCCCATACCATCTTTCGGCTTACCCCAGAAACGAGCATGATACGAAGTAGTGTTTGGCCTAACAGTGGTGTTTGGTCGGCCGACCACGCCTTGGACTGTCATCACGATCTCATCGCCTTTCTCGAGCGCCACCCGGATGCCGATGAAGATATGGCGACGATCTCAAACCCTGAAGGAATTCTGCGTATACACCTGCATGCCCTTAGCAGCAACCTAGCCCATCCTAAAGCACGAACCAAGGTACTTTACTGCTGCTGCCCCATGGGAGCGGTCCAGTTCAGTTCCGTGTGCCGATTCGAGATTTTCGACGATATGCTTTCTATTTGTCTCAAATCGGACCGATCTGTCTATCTTGCGATTTGGAACTGGCAATCCGGTAACCTTGTCGTCGTAGGTCTCCTAGCATCTCGTTATCGTACATGTGCTGAACGCCGAATTTCGACAGGATCATACATTCGAAGATAACGATGGATACCCTTCAATCGCATTCAGAACTTACGCCTTCCTCACTTCTCGGATCATACTGGCCGTCAGCGATGCGACAAGTGGCGCCTTGGACATATACACTCTATCGGATGGTTCTTCGCCCAGAAAAGAGGAAAAGAGGGCGGCAGGGAGCATCCCTGGTCTTACCCATCGCGCCCGACTCCAACTTCCACCCATGAAGGAGGAGTGGCGCTACCGCGATCTTGGAGTCGCTGCTTCACACTTCAGTCCGACTACACCACCCGCCCTCCTGCTCGTCACGTTGACTTGTGTTGGCGACCTCGGACATGCAGCGTTTCGACTGGTCGTTTCCATCCGCAATATTCTGAGATACGCCTCCGACTCCCTCTGCTCGAGTTCCCACAAACCACCTTTCATACCATGGGAGAGATGGGGTCCCACCAGCTCACGTCTTTTCAGTGAGCTACCTACCGAAGTCGATGAGCCTTTAGAACACTGGTTCGTGCTTTCTCTCTACCTATCGTCTTCTGGTTGGTCTATGTTCTGACCGATGGTACAGGTGGCCTAACTTCATCGTCGGGAATCGAATGGTGATGAACCTGTGTACGGCCTCTGGGCCACGAAATCCTCGTAACCCTCCCTTCGAGATTGTCGAGTTCGGTTATCAGCTCCTCAGGGATCCACAATTCGCGTTGACCCGTAACACATGTCAATGGGGCCAGCCTGACTTCAAGAAAGGGCTGCCGCCAACGCCTCTCCGTTACCAGTCGATGATGGAACCATTGAGACTTGCCGTTACCGATCACGGTCCATTCGCTATCGCTGTCGAGACGGGCTTGCCGTATCATAGCGTTCAAGTAGAAATATTTCCTTGCAGTGGACCGCGTCCAGAGTTTGGGATCGACGATAGGCATCTATATTTCCTTCATGTAAGTCTTTTCACTAGCCGTTTCATCCGCGCTGTTGATAAAAGTACTGACGAATTGGCCCATCATTCTGTGGTTTAGGACGGGCCAGACGAAGACTCTCCAACAGCCATGAGGGTTTTCTCTTTCTAATCGACTTATGTATGCGCTCTCTACGATTTGTTTTCTTCTGTTTCACATGGATGTTTTCGGATTGGGATTAGTGGCCGAGGAACGTATCACCCTATCTAGTGCTGTTAGATAAGCAACGAACAAACACCTATCCTCACAACCGTACTGTATTAGTATCCACCATATGTATTTATATATTGGCTTTCATTCACGTCGCTGAGTCGTCGCGCCAAGTAGATAAATATCTATGTGCCACAGTGTGCCACACACGCGAACAACCGTGAGAATCATTGAGACACATCAGATCGCATCGTGTCAATGTCGCGTTCGCGTCGCGTCGTCTCTTCTTTCAACTCTACCATTGTTCCAATTGGTCTGTCGATCAACTGCAGTGCGCATATTTGCTGGCTTTGATAAATTTCTCTTGACTGACGAGCGGACACTTATGTAGCCACTGGCTAAGCAGCGTTCATTTCCCAACAATTTAGAACATCGCGGTTTGAAGACGATTCGAGAAGGTCACGGACGTACGCTGATATCCACCATGCGCCAGACGCGAGTGAATCTAGTTACTGATTCATCCATAGATAGATGTCTCCCCTGATCAAAAACCAACTTCTCGATCTTCCCCAAGAGCTCTTGGCTGTGGAGATCCTAGGTCGCTTGAATTTCCGAGATGTACTACACTGTTCGATGGTTCGTAGAAGCCAGTCACTTTCATCACCTAAAGCTTCACTCACACAAGGCCACACACAGACGTGTAAACTCCTGCATGATTTGATTAGAGCGACATCGGCTCTTCAGCTGAAAATTGAGCTCGGAGCGGACGGAATCATTGATACGATGACACCAGTCGACAGGTCCACTTCCTCCGCCGAGCGGCTACAGACTCATCTTGACCGTCGCCGTCGATGGAGCTCCTTGTCTTCTAGTAAGATCGAACGGATTACAATGCCACGGCCATGCGAACTCTACGAGCATTCAAATGGAGTTTTTGCTCAGACTGAGAATCACGAGCGTGGAGACACAGGCACAACGTACTCCTCTCTCACTGTCTTCTACCTTCCATCTCCGACACAAAGCGCGCAAGAGATTGTCTTCGAAGACATAGGTATTTTAGTTGCCGAAATGACCATTGACCCGGTGCAAGATGTCCTTACACTCATCGAGCGTCGAGGAACTTCTGGTTATGACTCCTTGGTTGCGTCTTCGAGCAGAGAGCTCCTGGTCCATTTACGCACTCTGACAACAAATCGGAGTCATCCCTTCGCCTCGAAGCCTATCCTTCGGTGTTTGTGTCCTGACACGATGTACATCACGGATGAATGTATTAGGAAATTTGAGATTTTCGATGATACGCTCGCCCTGTTGGTGAAGACCCAAAACACGTACATTCGCGTTTGGAATTGGAAATCTGGGGAGGTCATTTTTGTGAGTAATTTCTAGCTACGTATTTAGATGTAGAATACTAAGCCCCTGCAGAAACACGACTCCAACCTCCAGCTCGCCAACGCCCGGACCCTTAGTGACGACTTCTGCTTTCTTTCTCCGGGGATCATAGCCACGTTCGTGCCAGGCGAAAAAGGCGACGGCAGGCTTGAAATTTATTCAACTGCCGACGGTATACGATCTATTACAGGGAACCCCCCGAGCCGCGAACCATGCTGTGGCAAGCTCGTCCACATCTCCAGCCTTCTTCTTCCGCCGCTGCGATGCGCGAATTACTACTCTGAATCTCACATGAGGACTTCCTCGTTCTCTCCGCAATCCCCTCCTAGTCTTTTGCTCCTCAAAATGGCTTATGAAAAGGACACAACCCTCAGAAACTATCACATGGTCTTGTGCTGCAGCAATCTGCTACATCACGCTCTGAAGCAGGTGAAGGATGACGTGGTCCGTCCGGTCCCATGGTTAGAATGGGGACCGGACTCTTCCAGAATATTTCTTCAGGATCCTGTCTCGCCGTTGCCTGACCCATCGTGCGTCATGTTTTATCTTGTATACCATTGACCTATCATATTGAGTCGTGTCATGGCCAGGTTGGTAGGGTATATCAGTGGAAAAAGGATCGTCTCTGACTTCTTCTTGACGGCGCCGGAAGCAAGAGATCATGAGCGATGCGCTGTCGTCGAGTTCGGGTACCATCTCCTGCGAGATGAGGATTTTCCACGAAGTTTGGAAGCTTCCTACAATCGTAAAGGCGACCGCCCTCCGGTCTTGGTCAAGGCAAAATCCGAACCAGACATCTTTCATATCGGAAATGACAGTCCTTTCTCCATCGCATTCGAAGCTCGACTTCCGTATCGTAGCATCCTGTTGCTTGAGACTCCTTTTGACTTCATTGAACCGGAGTACAAAATCAGCGAGGACCAGTTATTAGTGCTCGAAGTACGTGACGATATTCCCTCATTTACTGTGAATTGACCATCTAGGTCTCACAATGCTGATGAGTTGTATTCTTGACACAGTTCGGGGGCCCAGTGAACTTGCCGTTCGAGATGCTGGTATTCTCGTTCTAGACTCTACACGTACTCTTTGGCCAGAGTTGTGAGGTGAGTAGTCGTACTCTCTGATTCGTCCCAATTTTTTGACGCAGGATAGCAGGTATCTGCCACACCCTAGATACATCTTGTCGGAATATTACCTCAAAAATTTGGCGCACAAGTATTGGCATGAATATCTGTTGTGATCTTGTTCGATTCTCGAGGTCCTGAGGAATTGGCCCTTTTCAATCTCCTCTCGATACATTATACTACATGCGTATTACCTCATATTAGTGATACTATTCCTGCCTCCATGGTTTATTCCCATGTATACCGTCGAAGATAAATAATTACAATACTGGGGGCCAAAAGCCGCCACACAGTCAGGACGCCGGCGCGTAAACAAGAGCGCCACCCATCTGCATCAAAGTTCCCAACCATGCTTGACGCCAACTGTATTCTCCTCTCCATCACCTCCGATGAATTCTGTCCCAGAAGCTTTACCAAACCTTCGTGAAGTGCCTATAACCACAGTATCCACCATTGAACATTTCCCAACACTCACGATCCGCACGGATACCGATGTCGAACTCTGGAAGCAGACCACAGGATACAAGGATTATGCTCTATTTCTTCGCCGGTTGAATGAATCAGTTGTCGGTGTTAGCTTGCCCTATGATCATTCTTCCAGTAAGATAGAACGTTTACAACATAACGGTCTTGATCTTGCTGATACGTAGTGGGATACTCAGGCTCGGAAGCGGTGACAGCGTTGCTCAGCGTCTTGGATGTGCTCGACGGCTGGATCAACGAGATACCGCCTCTAAACACTCCCCAACGTTTTGGCAACCTTGCCTTTAGAACCTGGGGGAAGAGGTTAGAACAGGTGAGTCTCCATATTCAAGACATATACTGAAGTGTTACTCAAGGAGGACGTTTCTCATGGCCCCTTTCGAAAGCAAGCCGACACTCTCCTTCGAAGCAAACTACCACCCGCCTTCCATGCATGCATCGCACATCTCCTTCCTTACTTCCACACTTCGTTTGGCTCTTTCGTTCGCATGGACTACGGGACTGGCCACGAAACATCCTTCGCTCTCTTCCTCCTGTGTCTTACCCTCGTACGCTTTCTCGAGCCAAACCCGGAAGAGGAGCGCCAAATAGTATTGAAGATATTCGTGCGCTACTTGAAGCTATGCTGGAGACTGCAGGACGTATATAAGCTTGAGCCGGCGGGGAGTCACGGTGTATGGGGATTGGATGATTCACATTTCTTGGGGTATATATTCGGGAGCGCGCAACTGAGAGGTGAGCATGTTTGTATTCAGTCTTCGTTCCTGATAGGTACCCTCGGAAATCAGTCTGTTGCAGCCCGGAATATGTGGGCGGGTTGCGTACCCCCGTCGTAGGCACTCTGAGGGGCCCAACGCATTCGTTATATTCTACCTTACTTATCGCTAATCTTCCCATCTTTGCATCTTTAGATCAGACTGAGATACCTCCGTCGGCGATTCTTCGTCCATCATTGCCGCCAACGAACCTGTATTTCATGTCAATAATGCGCATCCACGAAGTCAAACATGGCCCTTTCCATGAACACTCTTCGCAACTACATTCCATCGCGACAGGCGTCATGTATTGGGCAAAGGTCAACTCTGGCCTGTTCAAGATGTACGAGGTGAGTATCTTTCGACGTCAACCAATTTGGTAGACTATCCACTCAAATGTGGCGGCGGCGAATGCGATTCCTCGTAACAGGCAGAAGTTCTAGGCAAACGTGTCGTCGTCCAACATATACCCCTCGGCGGTCTTCTCAAGTGGGACCCGTCGCCTTCACAGACATCCACTGGCTTCTCGACTCTACCGCAAACAGCAGCTTACAGCTCCACAGCTATCGTTCCTCCGCCTAGAAGTATGGATTCTGCGATCAGCGTAGGCAACAGTCCAAGCCTGACGCCAACAGGAGGGACCCAAGCTCTTTGGGCCACCACAGCCCTCCGCACGGGGCTAAGCGACCACGGCACGTCGCTCGCATCGATGATGCAGCCTCCGGGGTCAATCTATAGATATGGCTCGGACTATGGTGATTGGGCGAGTAACGCGAGTAACGCAGGGTACAACACCCAGAGTACGGGACCGACGACTGTGCCGACGCGCGCACCATGGGCGGATACAAGTGCGGGAACGGGGATGCCCTCGATCCCGCCGCTTAGAGCTTTGGGTACTGGGAGGAGTGGAGGTGGTACCCGACGTCAAGGCTCTAAAGAGTCACAATCTGCTGCATCCCCGCCGACAATCTTTCCGCGAGGTGCGACTGATACTGGCTCTGGGTCGCAGCCGTCAGGTCCGGTGCAATGAATGTCGAATGCTTCCTGTGATAGCTTCCTGGTACGTGCTCTTCGTCTACGATTTCCTCTTCATCATCGAGGCGTTTATTGATGCTTTTATCTCTCTAGCTTGTATTCCTAGTCCTGTCGGAACTCTGTATCGATGATATCCGTCTATTGTGGCGAGGCCTCGTTTTGATCTCTGTGTCGGTGCTACCTCTCCCATGGGCGTTTCCCGAACCAAACAAAGCAGAAAGGGGACATCTGCTTTGGAAGAGTCCAACGCTATCTCTTCGGAAAACTCATGCCACAGACTTAGACCTCCAAGATAGAGTCAAACCAGCGTCTTGGAGAATATTTCATGAAGAAAGAGCAAACACAAGCTCTCAATGCTCTTAACCAGTTGAGCTAGCGAATGGTTAAGTTTACAACAGCATTTGGTACCCACTTCAACGTGATCAAGTTCGAGTCCAAGCATATTTGGTGAATGATGTCAGGGCCAACAAACTAAGGCAACGAGGCATAGAGGTAGCGACAAAATCAAAATAATGCCTCGAAATTTGAGGGGAGAAAACGGCGGTTCTCACTCGAAGGCCCTCCGAGCTGGACTTGAACCAGCGTGATATGGGTGCACAGGTGACTATCTATGTCTAACTTGAACATGTTCCAAACACTATTTACCAGTTGAGCTACCGGAGGATACTATGACTGACATTTTTGTGGTTGACAATCGAACAGAGCGATCAAAAGAGCGTATGCACTTGGTGGCTTATGGATGCTTGAGCGAGTACGGTGCTCCGAATCTGCAGGCGAAACAAGTCCTTCAGGTCAATTCAGCTAGAGGTCACCCTTGTGAGTGAGATTGCACGTGTTTCTGCTCTGCATCTAACAAAACAAAAGGGGAGCAATGTGAGCTCGTGGATACTCCGGGCTGGAGTCGAACCAGCGTCTTTGGGATAATTGATCAGTCAGATGTCTTCTGGATGACTATTTCCCCAGCTCTATGACCGGCTGAGCTACCGGACTGTCAGACGATTAGTATGGTCTGCATGCAGTACAGGTTCAGGGAGACTTGCCGTTACCTGTTTGCAGCTGCGCTGTCTTGATGGAATGGGGAAGGAGAGTAAAAATCATATTTGTTGGGATGAGTGTGTTGAGTATACGAGTGATAAATTATTTTTCGAGCAGAAAGGACCGGGAATTCGTTTTTTGAGTATTGAGATGATGGAGGTAGAGAGAAAGAGACTTCACTTCCGCTGCTCGAGGGTGTGCCTCGCCGCCACACCGCTTCAGTGCCACCCAAATTGAATTCCGGGTCGCTCCGCCACCCGAGAGCCATTAAGCGCCTTTGCCGTAAGACCCCAAGAATTTCTTTCCCTCAAGAGAACACCCTCTTCCCAAAAAAATTACCAGACTTATACGGCCTGGTAGCAGCCACTTGACGGAGTGCTGCAAAACCGAATGTGGAATGCACGCATCCTAAACGCGTCGAAATCGGTTCCCGCCACATGGCCAAGACGACCTTCTTCCGTTCTCCCTGGGTCCGCTCTGCGCCACGCCATTGCAGGTTCTTCCCCATCGACATCGATCTTCTCAATACGTTGCTTTCAGTCTCATAGCACCCGGTTATCTTACTTGCAATCGTCTGGCCTTGCTTTGTCTACGAAACACCAAACCGGCACCCTCGGCTCATCCTCTCACAAACCGTTCAGTTTCATAACCCGAAGAGGCTTGTGCCAGTGCAGAAATCACAGTAAAGACGGCGATAATTTCGACATCACTCCATCGGCTCCCAATCGACCTGCTAGTATGAGCGCACCAGGCACGATGGACGAGTACAGGCTGCCCACGAACGTGAAGCCGACCCATTATGACTTGACGTTGAGGACGGACTTGAAGAAGGAGACGTTCGAGGGTGTGGTCGATGTTCAGTGCGTCTTCAATATCTGTTTCGACATCTATGTATGGAATGATTTGACAGTGATGGATGGACAGCCTCGATATCTTGGAAGCGACCAACTCCATCGTCCTGAACTCGCACGAGTCTCTCTCGCTCCCCTCGGCTTCATTGACACTGGTCTCCTCTCCCGCCCAATCCCTACAACCGACCAAACAGTCTTTCGATTCCAAGAATGAGCGCACGTCCTGGGCTTTTGCTGAAACGTTACCGGCGGGATCTAAGGCGGTCTTCCGGGTGGCGTTTAAGGGCGTGTTGGACGGGAGTATGACCGGATATTACAAGAGTACTTGGGATGGCGGGATTTATACGTTGACGCAGTTCGAGGTAAGTCTATTTAATTTCTGTGAATCTCATCGTTGTTTTCGTCCTTCGTTCGGACAATATGCTCTGTTGTTGAGTTCATCGGTGTTGGACAGGGGCACGTGTGGCACCAGTAAGGTGGCGCCACAGTGTTTCTAAAAACCTCTTTCGAGGAAGGAGGACGAATGTGTCCCAATTGGTTCCCTGGTATACCAGATAGGGGTTGCGATTTCCTGTTTTGTCTGCACCATGGCTTGATTTGGTGCACGAGTAGCCGTATTGGGCTCCCCGCCCTATAATTATCGTCTATCGTGACCAGTTCGGTTCTGTACTGCGGATCACCTTGTTGCGTTCGAACTGGCTTGTTCGTCATAGCGTATTACCTCTTATTCCCTCATTATTTTTTTTCTACATCCCACTCGTCCATAAACCATGTCGCTTACCAGCTTTTCTTCCACGTCGACGCCTAGCCAACCTCCGCCCGCAAATCCCTCCCCTGCTGGGACGAGCCCCTCCTCAAAGCCACCTTCAGCGTCACCATGATCTCACGCAAAGACACCGTCTCGCTCTCCAACATGCCCGGCACCCCCTCCCCCTCCTCCACCTCCGCGCCCAAAGACGAGTCCGAAAACGCTCTGTACGCGGGTGTGGAGAAGGGTGAGTGGACGGTGACGAAGTTCGAGAAGACGCCGCCGATGTCGACGTATCTGCTCGCTTATGCGAATGGTCCGTTTGAGTATATCGAGGCGGAGTATACGAGCCCGTTGAGTGGGAAGGTTAGGCCGTTGAGGGTTTATACTACGAAGGATAAGATCCATCAGGTGCGTGTCATGTTACTCGTCATACCATTTTTTTGCCGGAATTTATGTCAAAGTTGGACTCATTGGTGATGTGCTTTACAGGCCGAGTTCGCACTCGAGGTGAAGCGCAAGGTCCTTCCGATCTATGAGGAAGTCTTCGATGTCGAATATCCGTTGCCCAAGCTGGACACGTTAGTCGTAAACGACTTCGACGCCGGTAAGCTAATTCTTCTCTCCTTTTCTTCTGAAATACCAAACTTGAGACTGAACCTGATATTTTTGTCGTTGTCCGTAGGTGCCATGGAGAATTGGGTAAGTAGACTCCCTCTTCATTGCTCGTCGAGTCACTGGGCAGCTATGCGATGCTCTCGTCAATTTACGAAACTCATTGCAACATGTCTTTTCGTATTTCGTATAGGGTCTCATTACAGGCCGAACCTCCGCCTTCCTCCTCGACCCGAAACGCGCTGATATGGCGGCGAAGAAGAGGGTCGCGACGGTTCAGAGTCACGAGGTGGCGCATATGTGGTAGGCGCTCCTCCTTTATCCCCTATTGCATATCATTCTCGAGGAGAGATGCTGATTTTCGTTTGTGTGGATGGACAGGTTCGGCGATATCACGACGATGGAGTGGTGGAACTACTTGTATTTGAACGAAGGTTGGTACATGTCTCTGTTTGGTCGAGGAAATTCGGTGGAAGATGCTTACGCTCGTTGTCATTTGGCTAGGGTTTGCGACTATGGTAGGTCACTCACAAAAAAGGTCATAGGTGGTGAACTGATGGATGGGATCTTTGGGCATGGACGATGTAGATGGGCGAAGTTATCATCATCGATAAGTCAGTGTTCATTCGCACCCACCCAAACGTCTATGCTAACCAATCCTTTCCGACGCGTTGCTTCGCCTCGTTCAAAATCAAAAAAAATAGGGTCTTCCCCGAATGGAAAGTTGATTCTGAGTTCATCACCGAGCATCTCAACGACGCTCTTCGTCTTGACGCCAAGCTTTCGTCTCACCCGATTGAGGTGGACTGTCCGGATGCGAATCAGATCAACCAGGCTCGTCGTCTTTTTGTCCAATTACTTGGCACTAAAGAAGAGAAAGACTGACGCGCTGTGCCTTTGTAGATCTTCGACTCCTTGTCGTACGCCAAAGCTGCCAGTGGTACGTTACTAATTTCCACACACCTGCATCGTTCTTAACGATTCCTCACTAAACATTTTCACTACCTGTTACTACTCTCACAGTCCTCCGCATGCTCTCCTTCCACGTTGGGGAAGCCTCTTTCCTCAAGGGTGTCTCCATCTATCTCAAGAACCACCTCTACGCCAACAGCACAACGTCCGATCTCTGGAAAGGGATCAGCCAAGCGACAGGCGTGGACGTGGATGGAATCATGAAAAATTGGGTTACCGAGGTACTTCGACCTGTTTCGCCCACTATCTGAGCATCATTAGCAGGTCACTGATCGCGATACGATGCAGATGGGCTTCCCGGTGTTGAGTGTGACGGAGGTTGAGGGCGGGAAGAAGATTAGGGTGAGGCAGGATAGGTTCCTTGAGGACGGACCGGCGAAGGAGGAGGATAATAAGACGATCTGGTGCGTGCCCACTCTTTCCTTTCCTCCGCGTCGAGCTGCGTGGCGTGGGGCGTGGGGCATGCGGGCACTAACAATTGTTCGTCACGTCAGGACTGTGCCCTTGAGCCTGCTCTCGACAGACTCAAAGGGAGAAACGAATATCGATAGGAAGATCGTGCTCGACAAGAGGGAGGCTGAGTTTGAGGTGGATACGAGTAAGCCGTGGAAGTTGAATGCGGATACTTGTGGTGTTTGTGCGTGGACTCCTCTTTTCTACCGTTCCTTCATATTCGCCGTCTCTATCTCCCTCGCCGATGCTTATGTTTACTTATTTCCTTTTCGTGGCATGTGTTCCATCCATCCAGTCCGCGTACTCTACACGCCCGAACGCCTCGCCTCCATCGCCCAGGAAGCCGCAAAGAAGACCGGTTCCGCCTTTTCGCTCAACGACCGCATTGGACTGGTGCATGATGCTATGGCCCTCGCTAAGTCCGGACATTTGAAGGTCAGCGCCGCGCTCCAGATGGTGGATATCCTGAGGGGTGAAGAAGAATGTGCGTATCCGTCCACCTTTCTACTTCTTCTTTTCCTTTGCATGTTGACTGACGAGGGATGTGACATGATTCTGGGACAATGTTGGTAGTCCTGGTATGGGACAGTATTTCGGAGAATGTGGCCAGGGTTGCGGACACGTGGTGGGAGGACCAGACGGTCGTGGACCAGTTGAATGCGTTCAGGAGGGTGCGCACATTTACCCATACTTTCTCTGCTCACTCGAGCGAAAATTTGATATCAGCAAATTTCGCGATCGTTGGGCATTTAGGAGCTCTACGTACCCTTGGTCAAGAAGCTCGGATATGAGTATTCCGACGAGGACAGCGCGGATACAAGCCAGCTCAGGACGAGGGCAGTCGAGCAGGCGGTTATGGCGAAGGACCCGGCGTAAGCTTCCTCCCAAACCTGCATTCTTCGTGTCGTTAGCGGAAAGCTGACTTTGACTGATGTAGTGCGATTAAGGAGCTTCGGGACAGGTTCGCGAAGTTCGTCGAGACCGGCGACGATCATGTTATTCCGGCGGATTTGTTGAGGATTACTTTCCGAACTGTGAGTCTCCGTATCTTTATCCTTTCCTCCACTCTGGACTGCTACTTTGGTTGAAAATTGACTGGGATTTGTTGTATTGTAGGCCGTCGAGTATGGTGGCAAGGCTGAGTATGACGCGGTCGAAAAGTTGTTCCACAGCGCGAAGACACCGACGATTCAGCAGGCAGCTATGTACGTTTTTTTACCTTGGCTAATGCAGTTCTTTCGCTGACAGCGTCTATTTGATGTGGTGTGTGGTGTACTTAGCCGCGCGATGGGTGCCACGCAGGACAGGTCTCTTCTCGACCGCACTTTCGACACTGCCATGACCAAGGCTCGCGACCAGGACGTCATCTACTTCTTCTATGGAATCGCACCAAACAAGAAGTTTAGGAGAGACTTTGGACGGTTCTTTGAGGAGAACTTTGAGACGGTGGGTTATCTTATCAGTTCTCCTCCCTTTGCGAGATTTTTGGCGGGATTTCATCCATGGATTTTGCTTTCGAGTAACGGGAAGCTGACCACATGGGTTCGTATAATCCAGCTTTACAAGCGCTTCGAGGGTAACTTCATGATGCGCTATCTCGTCACGGGCGTGTATTCCGGTATGTCGACCATCCAGGACGCTCAACATATCGAAGAGTTCTTCAAGGTACGCTTCATACTCCCTTTATTTCTCTTGAAATCACATGGATCTAACCGCAAATTGTGGGGTTGATTGTGCCGACCAATAGGGCAAGGACCAGACGAAGTACAACCAAGCGCTCGCACAGGTGCTAGACACCGTCAAGTCAAAGGCTGCTTGGATCGAGGTATGTTGATTGCCTTTCTTATTCACTTGCCTCCTGATGTCGGAACTTCTGACGCGATGCTTTGTGTGTAGCGTTCGACGGACGATATCAAGCAGTGGTTGGAGAAGAGAGAGGGTGAATCCAAGCTCTGAAACCAAAGGATCTTCGTCGATACACCAAAAGCAGATACTTTCTTGGACTATTGGCTGTGTGGAGTGTCAAGTGATCGTAGAAATATGAAGTAATGTGCGGAGCGATTTGCTTGCGCTGTAGGAGTCAATCAAGTTGCTCGAGACGGGGCGATGACGTGCGGTACTGGTCAAGCGTGCACAGTGTTCTCTCGTAACTTCGTCCTGAATTGTCCTATATACACTGATTTTTGGCTCCAATACCGATGAACTCACACGCAGGATGTACACAGAAAACACTTTTGTATTGATTGCGAATAAATAAGAGATAATAAACACGATGATGTAGTATGATACATCGTTACAGCTTCTACTCGAACACCCCGACCACAAAGACCCCGGTGCCCAAGGAGAACGAAAGGATTGAATAGACTAAAGACTTTTGGAGACGAAGGCAATGCGATGAAAAGAATGGATCGTGAAAGAAGGTGTGCATAATTATGGGGTGATGGAACACGTGAGCACTCTAAGCAGAGGCAGAAGCCGTCGCGGACGCAATTGGGCTGACGGAAGCCCTGTCGATTCCGAGAGCGGCAGAGGCGCTGGGGAGGAAGGAGAAGGGAGGGTCGGCAGGTCCGGTAAGTGTGGCGGAAGCGGAGGGGGCGGCGACGGAGGTAAGACCAGTCGCAGCAGCAGCAGCGCATGCACCATCATCGACCCAGACACCAGCAGCTCCACCTATTGATGTACACGAAAGTCAGCATTGATTTAGACACGAGAAGACGCGAAGAGCGCTCACCGGGAGTGTCGGCCTCAGTCCACCATTGGGCGGTCCAGAGATGCCCGTTGTAAGAAACTTCGGAGCCACCGACGTATGCGACGGAGGAACTCCAGGCAGATGCACCACTGCAGCCAGAGCCACTGGAGCCTGTGGTAGTGGTAGTGGGTGCTGTGGTGGTCGTGGTGCCGCTACCACCACCGCCACCGCTGATTGGGAAGGCGGAGCCACGGACGGTGGCAATCCAAGAGGCAGGAGCATTGGGGTATTGCCAGACCATAACACCAGCGTCCTGTGGCAAAAATTGACATGTCAGCACAGGAGATGACAAAGGAAGTAGACGGCATGACGTACCCAGCCGGAGCTCTTGGCCTGAGAAACACAAGTTGCAAGGGTAGACGGGTCGATGTAGCCTGGACCATAATCGTCAAGATATATCCGGATGATGTACAATGGGCGAAGACATACCATTAGAAGCATCAGCAGTGGTAGCGGGCTTGCCAATGACAAGCTTGTCGGACTCTACGCCATTGGCCACAATCTGGAAAAGGGCGGTCTCAGGCCAGGTCGACGAAGACGTAGTCAAGAGGCCAGAACACTAACAGAAACAAAACTGATTAGATAAACTCATGGACAAGAGCAATAGAGCGAGCTTACGGTGGTGTATTCGGAAACACCCTCTGCGATAGCAATGATTAATCCATGTTGAGCGATAAGGAATTCGGACTACACTCACGGTTGTAGAACTACATTTCGAAAATGAGTGCCAGGTCGCATTCAAGAGGTAAGAGGGGCATACCTGAACATTGTACCAGTCAATCAAACTGCCGACGCTGCTGTGGACCTTCAAGTACCCTTTAAACCTAGTTTTAGACACGCCAATACGGGAGGGCAGCAGCAGCACAAACCTCCTCCACCCCACACGTTCGGAGCAAACCACGGAGCCAAAGGAGCGTGGGTGACGATATATTGGCCTTGAGGGAGCAGTGTGCGAATTGTCTGCGTGAAGCTGATAAGCCAGTTCTCAGCGCTACCGGTGCCGGCGTCGAAGGCAGAAAGGTCCTCGTAGTCGATATCGATACCTTTGAGGCGTATTATCAGTACATTAATTGACAATGACGGGTCAATCTAAGCTTACCGTCCACATCGTAATCCAAGACCCACTGTCCCATGGTTGTAGCGAGGGTCGTCGCAGAGTAACCCGAGCTAGTGGCTGTGGACCAATAATATGAGTTTGAGGGCTGACAAAGTTCAGAAGCTACACTTACGCTGCTCAGTACCACCGAAGGCAGAGGCGACAAGGGCAATACCCGCTGCGTTGTACTGAGACCTGATGGTGCTACGCTGGTCGGCCGTGAGGGTCTGCCATTCAGTCACCTGATCTGCGCTTCCGGAAGCCAACAAGAAGCTCATCGCGCTGAAATCAAGATGGTTGTCAGAATCCGTGTGAGTACAGCCAGCAAAGCGACAGCACCCACAAGACGTTGTAACCCGTAACGGACGACGTGGCGGGAGGGCCAGTCTCACCAGAGACCCATGCATCCCTATGTTTAGAGCATTTTAAGCGTCGTTACAGCGAGGTAAAAGCGAATAAATGCAACTGACTGGTAGACGACGAAGCGAGGCGCACTTGTCACCAAGCGACGAGTGAGGTCGCGTGTCTCGACCTGCTCGGAAGGCTCAGCGACTGGAACAGCCACTGCACTGGTGATCACAGCAAGAGTGCTGAGGAGGGCAGCCAAACGCTTGAATGAGAGGGAAAACATGTCGAAGTAGCCTGGAAGGACAGTAGAGCCAAGTGATATCCTGAGGAGATCCTAGTAGTTTGCTGTAGGGCAGGAGCTTCACGAAGATAATGCGCAGAGAGTCCTCTAGTTTATATAGCTCTGGGGCGAAGACGCTCATCCTGCACAACCCAGAATAGCTATGAGAGAAGATGGTTGTCCGTCGAAGCAGCCGCATGCTCGCCCGCCGAAGCACAAGAGACACAGACGTTTATGACCAGGTGAGGCAGTGTAGCATACTTACAAGGGGTAGATTCCATTCTACCACGCGGACGCAGCCTGAAACTGCAAATCTCTGAGCAGACGATCCACTACGTATGAAGTCAAGGGTATTGGCTGTATTTATCTGCGAAGTCGACGATATCGTCCCTAAGTGGCCAGTTCTTCTTCTCGGCTTCTGTCCGACAAAGATACGGCGGCCGTTATCACCACTCGAAGTACATCCTCGAAAGCGTCGAGTTTTGGGTGCCGAGTACACCGATGCCAGTAGTACCCAACACAAACATGTTGCGAGCATGTGCTTGGTGACCTAGGAACGAACAGTATGTCACGATAACACAGCAATGACGAGGGAAAATGTGTATCTGCACTTATGGTAGGGAGTGTGTGTACCTTTGCAGAAAGTCTAATCAACGACCTCAAGGATGTCATATGTACCCATCAGATATCTCGAGACGCGCCAAATGAGCTGCCTAGGCACTCCGAATTAGGCAATGACGGCGCTCTGCCATTGCATCGGCATATTGAAAACAGAACGCGGAGAGGTGGTGCACATTGTTCCCAAACCTCATGCGACTGCTACTGCATGGTGCCCTGGTAGCCCAGTAGAAACACCAGCGTGGAAATAAATGAGGCGCTCGCTCGAACGTATGCACGACGGTGATAGAGGGGCTAGAGCCTAAATTACCCCGACGGTCGACACAAATATGAGACGCTGGGCCGCGGAAAAGACAAGATACAAATACAAGTTTCAGTACGACAGATACAAGAGACGCACATTCTATGCGATAGACCTGGGTCGATACATCTTCACGTTCACCGTTCAAGATGGGGTAGCAGCCTTTTTGCAGACCTTCTTGTGCCCTTTCTTCCAGTGTTCTCCCTGGCAAACAGCATCGCAATAGCTTAAATAGCCGAAATGAAGTCAATCCACGGCAGCTAATGAGGAGAATTGTCACATACGTTGCTTTTCCGCACCCTTTACACTTCTTCAGCACCGCACTCGGGTTCCTACACCATGAACACCTATACATTTCCATCGCGCTCCAGTTGACCTTCGCCTGCGTGTGCTCGTGGCCCGAGATCGTTCCATAGTCCTCGGGAGCGCCGCTGTACGCGTCAGGATCTTGAAGTTCGCCTCTGTTGAGCCATGCATTCAGGTCCGCCTCGGCTTTGTCTGGCTTGATCTTGGAAGACGAATGATTTTTCGTCCCGTCTCCAGGCATCTTGGTCATGATGTCCTTCCAGTCACGCCATGCTACGTCCAGACGATCGAGAACAGCCTGATGCGATTTTCGTAGCTGATTCTCCTTGATTGTCATACCAAGATGGATCGAAATTTCGTCCGCAAGTTTCAGCCTTGCTTTCACGTCCTGAAATCATGACGGGTCAGAGGGAAATCAAAAAAAAGGGCACAAGAAATTGATGTACCTCTAGTTCGGCTGCACCGAGTTCGTCGCCCTTCACGAGAAACATCATCAAAAGATGCAAGTAAAGCAGCTCTTTCATCCGCTTCGAATCGGGTGGAGCCTCCTTCAGGTACGTTGTCGAGTCCTCGTACGAAGACATCGCGAACGCAAACCCTTCGTCCAGTGTCAGGCCTGTTTCGCACGCGCGTTCCAACTTTTCGATGGCGAAGTCGGCGGCATGCTGTGCTGCGCGAAACAACATACCGAACTTGAGGTATGCGGTGAGGTTAGGGCACTTCAGTCCTTTCTTTGCCCAACGAAGGCCGTCGGCTGCGTTCGTACCGAGTGTGAGGGCGTAGTGGAAGAAACCGATTTGGGGAGATCGTGCGACGCCTTTACGAGCGAGGGCATGGTGTTCCGGTATCATCGAGTTGATGAGAAAATACTTCAACTCTATCATGTCGGCCTTGTCCTCCATCACCTGTCTCTGCTCGACCGGAAGCGAAGGTATCTTTTCGCGCATAGCCTTCGCGCAAAAGATCAGAGAGTCCTCCCACTTCATAAACGGAAGACCGAGACTGTCGGCTTTGAGCTGACCAGTATGGCGATCCTTGACCCGCCATACACCCCTAACGATGGAGGACTCAGAGAGAGGGATAATTTCCGCGATCTTGAGGCCTAGAGAGCACAAGTCACGGTCTTTCACGGCCTGCTTCATGGCGTCTTGGAATTTCCAGTTCGCGATAGTGGTACTGGTAGTCTCGAGCTTATCAGTCGCAGACATCCTACTGCGTAGATGACTGGGCCAACCCTCTTTGAGCGCCTCGATCATCCTATAAGGATCCCCAGTCTCCTCATCCGTCATGATATAACGCCCATGAACGCGCAAGATTCCTCCCACCCCGGAAGCTCGCATGCGAACGTCTGCACTGCGGAGAGCAGCGACGAAAAAATTGATCGCATCGGGGTCGTCCCAGAGTGCTTCAGCGCAGTGACGACTGGCGCCTGCGAGGAACGTTAAGACGTGGCCTACAAGGGACTGGGAGGCGTCTGGATGCTGTCGGAGGATTTTCAGAAAAACGCGCGTTATACGAGGTATGTCGACGGCGGAGGGCGAGAGAAGCTTGGTGTCTGGGGGCTCCTCGTTGGATACGATTACTGGGACGCAGTGAGAGATGACGCAAACGGCCAGTTCGGCTGTTCGCAAGTCCTCAGGTCGATCTTCCAAAAGTTGGAGGATACTGGACGATTTCGTAGCGATGAGAATCTTAGTGTCACCCCCGTATTGACTCGTACCGTGGCTCGTGCCATTCTTCAGAGCAAGTAGCACGACATGGGTAAAGGCCGGGTTGGGGAGCAAGGGAAGTGCCATGGACAGGAAATCTGATCGTGGAAAAGCACATGAGAAATGAGTGAGCAAACCCGATACGATGGAACGTACCGGCCTCCTTGAAAACTCTACCCTTCAGGATAGCATCCGTGGTCATCTTGGAGTAGATCGCGACAACGGCACCTGCAATATAATCATTTCCTACGTCCGGTAGACGAGCTGTTGTGTAGATGCCGTTGAGCATCTTGTAAATCTTCTCAAAATCGTGATGCACTTTGCGCAAACCGGAACGAGTGTCGAGGTCTGTAAGGACAAGGTTAAACACGTGAGTGACAGTACACAACGGCTGTTCATACGGGAATGGTGGGGCAGAGATTGAAGCTAGGCTCCAGGATTCGATTCAGGCTTGATGTGGTAATGGAAGTGATTGAAACAAGCTATCGTTCTCGCAAATGCTGGCCGATGGAGCACCCGGAACGCCACTGGTAGGTTCGCATCGTCTGAGGAAGACAGTCTGGCTGAATAGTCGAATGTCGAAATATCCTGTCTCTCCCTCTGTAAGATCACCAAATGGTCATTTCAAGACAGTATAGCGATATAACCAGCGCCTTTCTCCGAAATCCTGTGCGAATCGAACCACAGTCGAGCCAAGGTAAGTCCTTGTTCGAATCCTCGAGTTACATATCTTCGCAATGTGGTGCCTTCATAATCCAGGTTTCTCCACCATCAAGAATTGGACCCACGGAGAAAGTGCTCACCAGGCAAATCCAACAAATCGCATATTACACTCGCTATCGCTGTCAGCCCCTCTGAATTCTCTACATTTCTCCAAAAATCCGAAGACGGTACGTATGTACCAGCATTCGACGCTGTTCGTGGTGAGGACGAAGGCGCGCCACTCGCTGTAGGTTTTGAAGACTTGGACTTGCCCTTCGACTTTTTCTTCGCTCCTCCTGGCATAATAGATATACTAAGAGTGCTTCAGAGATTCAACTGCAAGCTGGGAGTGCTGTAGGAGGAGAAATTCATATATAGCTGGTACGAAAGAGGTGTCGTCTTGAACATCCGAGACAAAGGAAGAGTGAAAGTGGCCCAGCCGCCAGCACAGCCACGTGGACGACTGTGTGGCACTTGTGTGGCACACCTGAACAAAATGTATCCGATAACTCAAGAACCGTTAGGGCTCAGTTCAGGATCGAGCGAGGGTAGGTGGAGAAGTACATGGTCGGAACTATATATGAGGGTAATCAGAGTAGCGTTACGCTTCGAGGCCAAACATTCTTCCTTTCTTCCAAACTTTTCGGAGCAATAGGGACAAAGTAAAACAAGGTGATCACTGTCACAGCGAGGCTTCCATCGTACTACGATTCCAAGGTTATACAGATCACTTCGCTCCATTCAGCCATGACGTTAGGTCCTCCGTGGACCGCTGCATATCATAGAAGGTGGGCCACATTAACATCAGGCTATACCCCCGTAATAGAATCTGTTTTCGTCGCCACGTACCTCGATCCATGCAGCCCTAGCCTTGATAGAGTCGAGAGCTTGTGCGAGAGCTTGACTATACTTGGATGTATCCTTATCCTGTATCATGATGCAAGCTCAGTCAAGGAAGAGACAAATAGGGATCTACACTAGAGCAACGCAACGGACCTTGAAGAACTCCTCGATATGTTGGACATCTTGCTTCGTAGACAGATTCTCATAGGAAGCCTACGTTTGCCACGCATACATAAATCAGAGCTATCGAGCTTCATAAGATACCCATCATGAAATTACCTGAACAAAATATCGCATCGTAAAGTTGCCTTCGAACCGCTTGTCCAACTGCATGTCACCGTCCCGCGTTCAATACAGGCCTCAGTACCCCATCATGAAGAACAAATAACGCAGAAAAGAGGAGGACGCACGATGTGATAATTTTCCTCGAAGAACCACATCAATTCCCTCCTGAACTTCGGATTGCCTTGTCCAATACCGAAGAGGAAGAACATCACGTCTTGATCTCTAGCTTTCATAGCGATCTCAAAAGTGCGGTCTATCAGTTCTTTGTCCTGCGTTGCACCTAGAGCGCGACTAGATGTAGAATATCAGCCAGCAGGACAGGTTTATCACAAGAAACATTGATTTATGGTCGGAAGAAAGCAGTCATGAACGCACATAGCCGCCGCTTGAACTGACGGCGTCTTCGGATTGTCATACAGCTTTGCAACGGCGTTGTACTCCTGTGAACCGCCGTATTGGATCGCCTGGTGCAAAGAACATATCCGCAATTCGACGCCACTTCGTCAAACACCAGTCGTTCGAGCATTATGAGTTTGGCTTACAATTTGGAATGTGATTTTCAGCAGGTCAGCAGGGATAGCATGGTCGTCATCGGTCTCCGCATACCTCGCGAAACGCTGCTGTAGCTCCTGTATCGTCCTGCATGTATTGTCGATAAAGAATCCCCAACAAGCTCGCCGTTAAAATTGTTAACATACCCAGGATCCTTAGCCAGCGCAGCCTGTTCAATTGCTCTAGTCCTCAGCTCACTGGTATCGGCATCATCCTGGTCGGAGTATTCAAAGCCGAGCTTCTTCACTAGCGGGACGTACAACTCCTAGAGCGTCAATCATGATGAACGTCAGTCAGTTTCTGCGGGTGTAACGATGAATGAGCTAGAATGAACCGACCCTTCGGAAAACGTTCAAGGCCTCCACAAGATCGGTGTTCTCCCACCACGTATCGACGACGTTCGAAAGATTCTGGGAAATGCCGTCCCATACCAAGACTGAAGAGCGAAAATTATTGAGCCATTCAGCCACATACGGAGGACCACGGTCCACATCACTATACACGTACATTCACGTTCGCTCCTTAAAATGTTGACCAATTCCAAGGCAGCACTGATCTTCAGGTGACCAGACTTCGCAAAGGCCATTGCATCATGCACTAATCCAATCCTGTCATTGAGAGAGAACGCAGATCCGATAGTCTTTGCAGCCTCGTGAGCGATCAATGACAGCCGTTGCGGGGTGTAGAGTACGCGGACTAATTTCGAGTTCAGAGTTAACCAGGTTATATATGAATGGTGATAAAGCTGAGAGATCGTAGACGTACAGACTCCAGGCGAATCCGCATTCAACTTCCAAGGCTTCCTGGTATCAACGTCGAACTCTGCCTCTCTTGTGTTCAAGATGATGCTTCTGTCAATAGTTAGCGTCCCATCGGCATTGGTCTTGAGCAAGCTCAGGGGGATCGTCCTGCAGACGTTGCAGAACGAGTATCAGAACGATGCCGTCGAAGGAAGCGGCATAGAACTCACCATATCGTCTCGTTATCCTTTGGCTCAGCAGGCCCGTCCTCAAGGAACCTATCTTGTCTGACTTTGATCTTCGTACCGTCCTCTGACTCTGAGACCGTAACCACGGGGAAGCCGATCTATGATCACGTCCTCGAGTGAGCGAAGTCTACGAAACTCCTCGGTCCTTTATCCCTGTGACAAACAAGACCTACCTTTGTGATCCAATTCTCCATGACTTTGCCTATATCGGTGCCTGAGGCTTGGCTGAGTCCTTCCCACAGATCAGCCGTCGTGCTATTCCCGTATAGGTGGCTCTTTAGATACAGGGAAACACCCTTGAGGAATTTTGGTTCGCCGACGTAGTATGAAAGCATACGAAGTACTATTTATCCGGCTCAGCCTGGAATCATGTACGCTTATACGGAAGATTGGGAAGAGATACGCACCGCTGGCCCCCTTTGCATACGACAAGTTGTCAAAGATCTTTCATAGTGGGAGATTGGTCATTATTCTTGTCAAAACCAGATGTAGAGCGCAGAAAAGCAAGGCTCATACCTGACCGATCTTGTTTGCATCTGGACAATCGACCTCGACAGGGTGCGAGGATAATTTGGCGTCAAGCCTGAGTGCTTTGTTGAGCTGGTTGGTGACAAATTCGGAGTCGACCTTCCACTCAGGGAATATCCTGGGGGCAGTTATACGAGTAATCATCAGCAGTCAGCACTGTAGTATAGAGACAGGAAGGTTAGCTCACTTATCGATTATGATATTTTGACCCATCTTTTGCGAACAGATCATCGGCATGGATTCAATGTAGGAGTTACACGCCACTTACCATTGTAGCAAAGCCTGTTCATTATCAGATCGACGCATGAACAGAGTTAGAGTCAGAGTAAATGCATATTCTCTTAGTATAGAACAGACCCTCGTTCAGCCAGAGATAGCTCCACCATTCCATTGTCGCGATGTTTCCGAACCACATATGCGCGACTTCATGACTCTGAATCCCAGCAACCCGTTTCTTCGTGGTGATGCCCGTACCGTTGGGATCGACGAGAAAGGCTGAAGTCCTACCGGTGATGAGTCCCTGGAGCGAGAGCCACACAACAGTCAGTCATTTGATAGATATTTCAGATAAACTTCGCAGAATGCTTACCCAGTTCTCCATCGCACCTGTCAGTATTTGAGAGTGAGGCAGTCAGCAAACAGTCCTATAATAACCTCTACTATATTGCCAAAGCCCGCTTACCTGCGTCAAAATCATTGGCTACCAATGTATCGAGCTTAGGCAGCGGATACTCCACGTCAAACACTTCTTCGTAAATCGGCATAACCCTCCTCTTCACATCCAGAGCAAATTGCGCCTGGTGAATCTTGTCTTCTGTAGTATACACTCTCAGCGGTCGAACCTTGCCGCTCAATGGGCTGGTATATGACGATTCGATGTACTTGAAGGGGCCGTTGGCATAGGCAAGGAGATATGTTGACATAGGCGGAGTTGTTTCGAATCGGGTAACGGTCCATTCTCCGCTTTCTACACCTGAGTAGAGGGCCTTTTCGAAATCGTCCACAAGCGCGGGGGTAGCGATAAACGAGGAAGTATCAATAGCGGGCATGTTTGACAGGCTGACAGTTCCAGTTTGAGAGATCATGGTGACCGCGAACGTCGCCTTGAGAAGGGGTTCGTCCCAGCAAGGAATGGCTTTACGAGCGTAAGTAGCCTGTAAAATTCACTCCATTCAGCGAAGGCATATATCAAGGTTCGATCAGAATAACCTCAAACTGGGTCAAAGAATATATTCCCTTGTCCCAGGTACTCTTGTAGTATCCAGTCATTCCTCCTTCGAGAACGCCAGTAAACCCTACCCGAAGGGTGGCGTTTGTACCAGCAGCAAGTGTGTCGGCAAACGAGTATGATACACGTTCCGTCTTGGAGTCATAGGCTTTGTTGGTGGGTTTCAGTGACTGCACGGAGCCATCAGAAGACGATAGGGCGAGAGCTGCGACTGAAAGAGAAAGGCTTTCGTTCGCGTTAAAAGTAATTGTGTTCGTGGGCTCGAGGATGTTTAGACTAGCTAACCGTCAGGCTTCTGCATGGTAATTCCAGAGTAGAGTACTCACTGTACGATAATTATCCCCTCGAAGACCTCTCTCTCTAGGTTAGTGCGGATAGTGACCTCATAGTGCTTTGGAAGGACATCCGTGGGCAGTCTGTATGTACTCGCTGGTAGAGTCTCGCTAGACATGGTCATGTGTGTGATGGTATCGATTTCTGAGCAATAGAACTCAACAAGGAAGTTTTCGCGGGTTGCAATCGAGAGACAAGAGACAGCGTTGTTCGTTGCCCCGTCGAAACGCTGGTACTTATGCGGACCTAGACGGCGTCTACTACTGATCATCTGGGCAGAGGGTTCGGGACACCCGAGATCCAGGGCCACAATCATTCTGACTCTTTATGCTGAAATGTGTAGGTCCATCGAGAGAACGGTGTGAAGAGGGAAAATGCACCTTGAGAAAGCATATCGTGACTCAAATTTGTTACCTCCAGTCAAGTGCGGAGCCGCGCATTCAGACGCGTCGAATGCAGGTAGGCCAATACTTATACCGAGTCCGGGACCTACAATGGCAGCATCTTGGACCTTAACATGTGCTCATATCCACTCATACCAGAGGCAGGGGTACGTTTGAGGGAGATAGGGTCGATGAACGCTCGAAAGAAACTCAAGACTTTGCAAAGGGGCGGATAGGCAGGTGGCACCATTGCGGCACATGCCGGCGGGCATTGAATCTGGGCCACATGCGTTTACATTTGTAAGTTGGCCGCTGCGTCGATGTGTTTTTTTATCGCTTTATTCTCGTTTGGCAGGACAAGATCCAAATTTAAACCAGGAGGCTCGTCTCACGTATTGTTATTTTTCGCGACGAGTAGCAAGACAACGCGTGGGTTCCTTGGTGCGTTCTACTCCACCGGTCGGTTACTATCCCCCAAGCCTGAATTGTGCTCAGATCAGGCCTTTCATACCGCGAGACATCGAAGGCGGTAGAACTTATTGAGTCATATCAGCTCAATTACCCATCCGTAGTGTGTAGACGGCTGCAGGTTCACAACCTCTCAACATGTTCAAGTTCGAGATGTAAGTGCTGTTCGCGGTGAACACTGAGGTACTATATCCACAGTTACCTCTTGATACTATGGGGTGGAAGGCTGTAGAGCTTCGTCAAAAAGAACAGAACGCTTGTCAGATAACCCGTGGACTCGAACGTACCGCGGCCACTCATAATCACACGAATACACGCCATGTATAGACCGCTCACACCCCACGCCCCAAGAACTCCTCGAATCGCTTAATACACAGTCTGCTGACTGGGAGGTACGTCTCTCGGCTCCCGCCGCCCCGACTATACATTCTACATTCCTTGAATGCTACTGTAACCGTCGCTATCCAATTCTCCTCCAACAAGAGCAGCATTGACCATGAATACCAACCTAACTACCGCGACCGCAGTGTCATCACATGCAGATGGTCCCGGAAGTGAGTCTCTCAATCATGGCAGTGAATCAGCGCTAAGATCTGGACGAGGAGGTAACTCGATGGGAGCTGCAGAACGAACTGGCAGAGGAGGTAGGGCCCGAGGTAGAGGCAGAGGTAGAGGCGGGGGCCCGAGTGTTATGGGTGTTGATGGTGAAGCAGTTAGAGGTTCCGGCCGCGGAAATGGTAGGGCAAGGGGTGGTCGTAGTATTAATCGGCGCGGACGTGGGAGGGGTGGGGGTGAACCCGAACAGCATACACAAGAGGGGTCGGAAATTGCAGGCAGTATTGGCCGAAGAGGTCGAGGTGGAGGCAACGGTCCAAATCGTGATGAGATAATTGAGACAACAGGAGCATTGGGTAGCGGTGGAAGAGGGGCTGATGGACCAGGCAGGGGGGGATTGCAGGGAAGTGTTATGGGCAGCGGACAAGGAGGACGAAGAGCAACGAGAGGGTTACCCCGGGGAGGTAGAGGTGGAGGCGGGTCAGATCGAGGTCGTGGTGGAGGGGTAGGTGAGGGTGGATCTGGTCGAGGCAGAGGCAGAGTCGGAAGCGGCGGATTAAGCGGCAGTGGCAGTGGACGAAGAGGTATAGGGAGAGGCAGGGGTAATGGACGTGGGGGTAGGGTTGGAGGTGGCGGAGTTGGTGGCGCGGGCGGCCAGCCAGGACGAGCTACACCCAATGCAATGGTGCTAACTGATTCGGACTCCGACGGAGAGGCATCAGACCACTCAGACTCCGACAGCGATGCCTGGGACGCTCGGGGGATCTTGGACGATATCGATACAGGCTTTGGAATTGCTCCCCAAGGAGGATTACTGGAGGTATCTGGCTATGGATCTGACTGACGACGAATGGGGATTAAAGGTAGTTTGTGCAGACATGGATCGGAAACAGGGAAACGTCTGTCGTAGTCACGATCAATGTATCACCCATTATAGGTAGAATTATATCAGGAGTTGTTGACAGGGTGTATCGCGCAAGGTGGGAGCCAAAACAAGGAGATCGTGTCGCAAAAGAAACTCGGCTAACGCTCTTGGCTTGCCCTAGAGAGAACAATCGGAGCGCCAAACCTTCGGATTACTTACACGATGCGGCAAGAATCATGCATGGCAGACCCGAACTGAGCAAATCACACAAACTCTTGTGACTGTCAGCGAGCTACAACTTCATGTGTGGAACTAGTTCAGGTAATGTATTATGGATTTGGCAGCAAGGGAATATGGTAGCAGGTGGCAGAAAGTCGTGGAAATATTACAAGCACAACACGGGCAGCAAGGTAAGTACATACCGATAGCAAATATAACGGAGCAGTGTTGCGGTTGTGTTGAGGACAGCAAGACACGTGGAGGAAGAACAAGAGAACAGTCATGGAACGAATAGGTTTATTTCTTACCCTTATGCTCTGCGATCAGCCGTATCCCAGCTGCCTTCATGGCCGAAGACCAATGATCGTTGTGGAGGTCCCAGCCATCGGAAGTCATTTTCTCTATTGAATGCAAGCCAAAATTGAGGAACAGGATGCCTTGGATGGAAACAGAAACACTTACCGTTTCCTTGGGGGAAGAGGTTGAAAACCTCTCCTTGAAGCGACAACTTCTTGATGGTATCCATAATCACCTTCACTACCTTATTATCTCCACGCGCCGCCGCACCAACTAAGATCTCCTTCCACATCCAGTTCAAGACATGGTCGATAGAGTCGCTATCCGCGTCGTATATCACATTGTTGTTGGTGTCCTTGAAACAGGTGCATGCCTCGTTGATGTCCGTGAACTCCGCGCTGTTTAAAAAGAGTTAGAGTAAGATAGTGCGCTACTGGGCCGAAGGAACTCACCGACTACTAGTACTACCCGCGCGATCGACGGTGCGGCAACAGAGAACAAGACATTTCCGAACCTCATCAACCTCGAACCCTTCTTGTGCACCCAAGGTCCAGAGGTGAGGAAGCCAACCCGCTAACTCCTGCAAGATATCCCTCATCATCTCTGCTTGCTCTTCATAACCGTCATGTGGGTCAGATTTGATATGACGTTGGAGCGCCTTCAACTGGTCATCGAGTGACGCTTTGTGCCCGTTGTAGTCGATTAGGTCCTTCTTCGCTTGGATGGCAGTAGAGTCGCCAGTAGGTACAAAGTCGATCGCAGTGAGGGCAGCAACGAGTTTGTCGCGGGAAGAAGGCGTATGAAACGAATCTAGGACGGGACCAAGATGCGCATCGAGCTTCTCGAGAAGTTGCACGGCAGTACAGTCCGTCGAGAGTGATCTGAGAATGGCGCTTGGGAGTTTGATATTTGCGGCTGACGACTAGATATATATTTTCAAGTCGGCCAACAGCTCTACCAAATGAGAGAAAGACTGGATGCGGAGAGCAAACCTTAGTTGTGGGTTTCCGCTTGGTTTTTGCGACGTCGGCCATGTCACTGATTGAGGTTAAGCCTATTCAAGCCGAGGGTTAAGGAGAAGTATCAAAGAGACACAAATGACGCGCGTACAGTTCGTAAGATCCTGGTTTTCGGTCGTCCTCCTCAGACCAGCGGGGCTTCAATGCTTCAAATGAACAACTAGCGTCCGAGGTTACGAGACAGATTCAGAGTTTTCACAGGTGAGAGCTCGAAGTGATGCAACAATAGAAAGCGCAGTATCCTTAGAGAAGGCCAGGCGAAGATAATGTCGCGTTCAAGTCGCGTCGTAAGACGTCGTAGAGGATAACTTGGGCTGAACCCGCGACGTGACCTGTGGTCAGGCCAGAGACTTGCCCTAAAGCAAACAAAAGATGCGCCATATCCTCGGGATGAGTGACGTCAGGCGGCAACCGAGTTGTGACCGAGCAACGACCGAGCGAACCTGTCGGTGTCAGAGTAAGTACCGGAAAACATCTACCGCTGATAGTCACAGAGAAGAAATGACCATTGAACGAGTTTTGTATTTGGTCAGCTAAGATGTAGTTCATCATGGGGAAGGCCGGGAGGCTGATATGGGCTGCAAATCGGTTGGCCAGCTTGAGAGGGAAATGGTCGTCGCGAATCCGAGAGGGATGTCGTGGAACAAACCCAAAACCCAAAACGGAAGTTCCCGGATTTCATTGGTGCGGGAGCGGGCCGAGACACGTGGACCCCGAGTTGGGAGTGTAATCCCGTCACGGTCATTTCAATTTCGTGGGTCCGATTTATCTTGAGGTCCTTGGGCATGCTGCTTGTTGCATCCTACCTGCTGAAAGATAGAAAGGTGGGATGTCATACTTTTTCACAGAGTAGATACTTACTTTTTTTTTTGTTTCGTCTCCGAGTCCCCTACATCAGGATTAAGTAGCCCATCTAGCAGTCGAGAGCTGATGAGCAACCTTGAGCAACTCCTATAGTAAGTCCACTTCCTCTGGATAATTAACTGGCGCGGTCTGTCGATAATGTCAACAGCCGATGAATTCGCCCATCGGAGGGACCAAGAGAGCCGTTTGAACTTTGAGTTCCATCGCCTACTACTTAGTAAGTTTCAAAAATGGGTGTTATGAGTTATACAATAGCATTCATCCGATGTTTGGAGAACCCGAAAGCGATTCCGACGAGCAGCAGGCAGGAATTATGGAGGAGATGCTAGATCTGATAGCGAACTGGCTACCCATTTATGGCAGCTAGGAGTCGAGGAGGAGTATACGGGTTTTGCCATTCTCTCCGGCCTTCGTTTTTGCACAAACACTCTGAGGGAGATGAAGTCCTGTGTTAGCAAGTAAGCCCGTCGCCTCCTTCATGGTACTGATAAGTACTAATGATGCGACTTATCCCTTACCAGCATCGACGTCTTCAGCCTCGACCATGACGATGTGCAAATCAAGAGTGCGCACGATGAGGTCGTTTGGGACGCTTCCACGGAGCGCATCGATTCTATAATGGACTGGGTGTGGCGGGACTTCCTCATCAGCACTCTCGCCCGAGACATCGATGATTTTGGCGAAGGCGTCTTACAAGAGACCAAGAACTGGGTTATATACAGTAAAATCATCTCTCTTATTCCTCGGGAAGGACGTAAGTGATCATGAAGCTTCTCCAAATGCATGCTTCAGTTCTCATTTGACAAACATAGGTACCGAAAGCCCCGAAGGCGTCCCGTATCAAGCAGATCATTGGAACCAAGACATGAAGGATGCAGCAGAGCGCCTTTTGAGGCTCGAAGGCGAACGCAACCAATAAGGATAGAAAGTCATGCCGATGCACGATCCCCGGTGTAGTCACTCTGACCTATACTCCACATCCGCTCTATCGTACCTTGTATTGACCGAAAGTTTGACGGCACAAAACCGCGAAGGGGCTTCACTGTACTATGTGATAACTACCCGGGGCTGCCGGTGCCCAAAATGTATGGATAATTGCATAATACAGAAGAGCGTAGGACATATCAAGGGAACAAAGTCAGAGTAAGTAAGATAAATCCAGCACATCGCGTCATGGTCAGCATGACTTCTAAAAGACCACCCCGCAGGAGAGACAACTTTGAATTTGGGCCCGTTGGGATATATAAGACACTAGAGTTCGTTACGTTGGGCGTGGATCGATGATTCATGCCCGGCCGCAATGTTCTTCGAGAAGACGACGTCCTGCGTCCTTCATGGCCTGAGTCCAATGGTCGTTATGGAGGTCCCATCCCTCCTTCGACGTTGATCCTAAGGACGCAAAGAACGTCAACGTCAACGAATATTTCTGACACCACAGAGCTAGACACGACTCACTGCCTTCAGTAGGGAACAGGTCGAGAACCTCGGAGGTGAGTCCGAAGTCCTTCATGCTTTTCAGAATGGCTTTGACTTCGGTAGTCTGTCCCCGCGCAGCAGAACTAACAAGGAGCTCTTTCCATACCCAATTGACCACGCATTCGATAGGATCATCGGCATCGTAAATGTTATCGTCCTCATCTTCGTCATCGTCTCCGTTGTCCTCGCTATTGTAGTCCTTCTCCCTCCGAAAAGGGTAGGTATCGTACCAGACCTCGGAGAATTCAGAACTGACAGCGTGTTAGTGTGACCCTCCATTACTATATACTGCCGAAAGTGAATTGTCAATAGATAACTCACCGGCTGCCGCAGTTAATAGCGTCTTGTATCGAATCTGTGCATAGTTCGAGGGATTCTCGAACGCGATTCACCTCACATCCGTCCTCTACGCCGATCTCCCATAGCTCCGGTAGCCATTCTGCGATGTCTTGTTTGATCTCGTGCATGCTTTCCCCTTGCTCTTCGTATCCCCCTTTCCAATTGGCTCGAACATCCTCATTCAGGTCTCGCAGATACCCGTTAAGAGCGGTGTAGTGAGTATCATATGCGATAGAAGCGAGTATGATAGCTTTGTCGGCCACCGGGGCCGTTTCGTATCTCACGGACTGGAGAGCTGCGGCGACCTTCTCGCGTTCAGCGGAAGAGGCAAGCGAGTCGAGGACGGGTCCAAGGTGTCTATTGAGGTTATCAAGAAGGAAGTCTGTCGTGCATGTGGTCGGAAGAGATTGAAGAACGACGCTCGGAACCATGGTACTCCCACCTGTTGTCTAGAAGGCATAAACCGAGGTAAGAAGGACTACTTATAACACGAAAAAAAAAAATCAGCAAAGAAGATAGGATTACTACGTACTTTGGAGTCTGCTGGGATGGAGGTTTGGACCGACGACATGGTGCTGGACGGAAGGGATCTGTGTTGAGCGAGAGCTAGGAGTGGCAGTGTGTTCGAAGGCAGAACAGTGGATCCTACTAGTTGAGTTGCGCACCCATCCCCTTTTTATGAGCGAGCTGAAGGGCAAAGGAAGACAGAAGGAGATACGATCTTGGGAGACATCACCGTGTAGATCCTTGATCTCTTTCACCCTTTCAATGTACATCCACAGTCAGATCCGCGATCTCTTTCAATGTACATCCGGAATTACATTCTTGATCTCTTTCAACGCACATCGGGAGTTAGATCAAATGTTCGGGAACTTCCTGTAGGCGCATGTATCGCACAAAGGCGTACAAAGACTGAAAGGAACCAAAGCACCGCCTCGCAACTCTTTCATCACCAGATACAGCCTGCATAACGATATTATCTTGTCATAAGAGAGCAATACAAGGAAAAGAGTCATACCGATGTTCGAGACTCAAAAGAATCAAAGCAATATAAGGTTAAGAAAAAAGGACAACCGCAAAGAGATACGCGATGATAAAAAGAAAACAAAGGCAAATGGTGGTTCTCGAGGCGTGGGAAAGGAAAGAATGGATCAAACCGTGTTGTAGGCGTTGGCCATCTCACGAGCCGCATGCTTTTTGTACTCCCTAAAGATTATGACACGAGGGTAAGCCTCCTTCATGTCTTCCGACCAATGATCGTTGTGAAGTTCGTGGTGGCCACTAGCCATCGCCTCTGTAATTCCAATAACTGGTCAGAGGACGCGTGAGGTGATATAGCCGGTGAAAGGTGACCTACTGCCTGGAGCGGGGAGCAGATCATAAACGGCGTCTGTGATGGTCAAAGAGTCGATGGTGTCTAGAATGGACGCCACCAGATCATCATGACCTCGAGCTGACGAGCTGACCAAAAGCTCCTTCCACACCCAGTCAATGACACGTTCGATGGACTCGTGGGGTGCAACATAATAGACCTGGGAACCATGGGAATCGGAGAACTGGATCGCCTTATGCTGAGCATCTGCGAATTCGAACCTGGGCGAGACACACCGACCATATCAGCACACCAAGTATACGCCAACCAACGTGACAGAGGGTAGCATAGCACTTACCGGCTCCCGCACTCCTTGA
Organism: Stereum hirsutum FP-91666 SS1; assembly: GCF_000264905.1. NCBI lineage: Eukaryota > Fungi > Basidiomycota > Agaricomycetes > Russulales > Stereaceae > Stereum > Stereum hirsutum. The sequence goes on from NW_006763132.1 coordinate 724,497, forward strand.
TGCATCGTACGGTGTGTGAGCATAAGTAAAGACACTCCTGGACGAGATCCATTTCAAAACCGTCCTGAGCTCCAAGGGTCCACAACGTCGGCAACCACTCCGCGATCTCGTCTGCCAACTGACGCATCATAAGCGACTGCTCGCGCCATCCATCCTTCCAGCTCTCCCGAACGTTATTCTCCAGCTCTCGCAGACCATCTCCCAGCGAGCGTTCATGCCTCTCGAAGTCAATCTTCCCAACGTTGACGTGCCTCTCGGCCACGAGATCGCTCCGATTCTTAACGGTCTTGAGAGCGGCGACTATCTTTGCGCGTTCGGAATCAGAGGAGAGCGCATCCAGAACGGGGCTAAGATATTTGTTGAGTTCTTGGAGGAGATAGTCGGCAGTGCATCCGGTTGGGAGCGATTTGAAGATGGTACTGGGTAGAGGTTTACCGGTTCTCAAAATCTATCGAAAGATTTGTCAGAAAGGGGTCAGTGAAAAGCCTACGAAGGAGATAGACTAACTTCGTCTTGGGCTTGAGCTTTAGTAGTGTAAGAGTTGTGTAAAGAAGGCATGGTCCGGAACGTAGATGCAAGTATACCAAGAAGGACCGAGGAGCGAGAGAGGAAGTGAAGTGTCGAGATGATGTCGAGATGAGACGACCAGGTTGCTTATATGCTCGAGCTAACGACAAACAACACGTGGTAGACACAAAGACGACACGAACCGGCACGCGACGCGTTTGTGTCCAATATTAGCTGCAGTCCTGGTGGCACCTCGCGTCAATACGCAGTCTTGGTGCTGAGCATCGACCTTTCGTAGTCCAAAGGCAAGCCAGAACGGAGAGCTGGGAGATAGGCTTCATTAATGATCGAAAACAGCCTAAATCAACAACCTGGCAACGCCACACCATATGCCATGCGCAACCAGTAGATTCTACAGCTGCCTGACGACGAACATCCAAACGCTGCATCGATTAGTGATACAATGGCCATTCACCGGATATTGAATAAAGTCCATGCTCCTTTGAATCACAAAGCCAAGAAGTCATCCTCCTCTTCCACGAGCAGGTCCAAGAAGCGGAAGAATGAAGCCGTTGGGAAACCAACAACGTTGTTGTAGTCGCCTTCGACCTTGCGGATTAGCATGCCCCCGAGACCCTATGGATAAAGAGGACAATGAGATCCTGCGCGTAGACCAACAAATAGATCCATTGAGATCTGAAATACCTGGATGGCAAACCCGCCGGCACGATCAAGACCTTCCCCACAGTCGGCGTAGGCCTCGAGCAGGTACGTTGGGTTGTCCGAGAAGAAGACAAGGGTTCGCTCCTCGATAGATCTTTATGTGCCCATAAGGAGTGTACCTTGCTGTAATAAGAGTAGAAATCCTCACCTCATCGCGTATCCGGGGGAGGTCAAGATCGGGTATACTATCGTGACGCGTCCCTCCGTCAGCTCCCATTCGCACGGTGCCAACAATAGAGTTGACTCACTGACGGTAACCCCTGTTACAACCTCACAGACACTACCGTTCAAGTCCAGCAACATCCTTAGACAGTCCGCTTTGTTGTCCGGCTTCTCTAGCAGCTCCTGCCGCGTGTGTGGCAGCTCGGAATATGAGGTTTGTGTAGTGGACGGTTGTGCATGTGTGAGCACGACAGTATCGGCTCCGATTACTAGGTCAGGCCCGTCGTCTGGGTTTTCTGTCTGTCCTGGCGCGATTGTGATGAAACTCAATAACGCACATGAGAGCATTGAGCAAGTCGACGCACAACGAGTCTCTCGTAGACCTCTACTGCCTTGTGCGTTGCGGTGGCTACAGGATACTCATGGATATCTTCGAAATCGTGTGGGTTCAGATCTTCTTCGAACTTGGAGGGTATTGTTTCGGGAACCAGACCCTATAACGCATCATGTCAGTATACGATGACCTGTGGAGTAAAACCTGTACACACGAAGGTTTCCAGAAGCTCCTTGCGACGAGGACTCCCGGATGCAAGAACGACGCGCTTCCCGTGTAGTTTATTCAGTCCTGGTATACGAAGGGCTTTGGGCAGAACCGCCGGGGTTCTTTTCTCAGACATTCTTTCAGTTATTCTAGGAAGTACGAGTCACGGTAGATAAAGTCTAGCGAAAGCCTTGGATGATGATTGTGGAGGATGGTTGAGCGTTGTGTGTGGGAGCCGTTGCAGGGTGGCGTCGCCACGACTTCCTGGGATCTGCCTTCGGTTTTCTCACGGTGGTGCCATCTTTCTGGCCGCCGCTCTGCTTTGGCCCTGCTCCAGTTTCTAGTTCTATCCTGTTCGGTTATCTGATACACTACTGACCATGGGCGATTTTAGGTTATTTATTCTTCTCCTATCATTGTTTTTAGCAAAGGCGTTCAGCTGAAAGACGCCTCCCATCCTTTACTTCAACCGAATTGGAGGCGAGCAGGTTTCGTTGCCAGATGTTGGCCAGATGGGATCACAGCACGTGAATGTGCAGATTACCGCCAATCTAAGGTCAACCCGCAGCCCACGAAGCGTTATGCCAATAGCAGTATGGTTTTATGTATATCAACGCAAAAATTTTGACCAGGGCAGCTACATGTTTTGAAGTAGTGTCATCATCGCTCTTAGGTTCTTCTCCGCGCTCTGACAGAATTTCAGAATAATCTTTACCGATATTTTTGGCCAGATGTTGCGTACCTTTCCTTCAGAGGTAGTCCTCTTTGACTTCATCGAACAACCTGTACGTCTCGTTCTCGAAACGAATCGCGTAGTGGCACTCTTGAGCACCGATGCCCACTCCCTTGACCCTTAGCACATGGCCGTCGTATTCAGAGCCGAATTCCTTTCCGCCTATTGAGATCAACAGGTCAATGTGAGCAGATGAAGTAAAAGAAACTCTGCAGGAACTACTTACCATCACAAGCTTGGTTCATCAATCCGCCTGCCACATCGAACCCTTTTTGCGACCCCCCTCTGGCCGCCGCCATAGCCGTCACTGTACCAACCAGCATGCTAGCTGACCCCGCTGCACATGCGCCCGCTATCTGGCCTGCTTTCTCCGTGCCTTCGTCATCTGTGAACGGTTTTCCACCACTTGCTTCACGAACTTCCACGGCATAGACGAGGCTGGGCATGTTCTCTCGAGTCCAAATCGTCCCGGTCATGATGTTGTTCCCGTATGACAACGGGAGACCAGTGAAAGCGACGTGGATCGTTTTGCCGGTATCGTTTTTGACGTGGACGTGCGGCATTGTTGGTAGTAAATTGACTGGTAGTCTTCAAGTATGGAACGGGTCGAGAGGAGGGGCTGTGATCGTTCTCGCGACAGTGATGGTCTGCCTATATACCCGTCTCCTCAATGGGTTTGACAAACGGGTCCTCTCCCTATTACAGTGGCGTGTATACAAGGACCATCATCTTGTGGATAAATCTGTTCTAAAAGTACTAAGTGCGTCATTCTCGAATTGTCCGCAGGATGTATCCACCGGATAACGAGGAAATGATCTCTTTGCCTCGGGAAACTGTACGTGTCTGAGTTCCACTTCGACAGATTCTTGTGGCGTCTACGTATACGCATCGCAGTGTCACTCTAGGTCACACGCTACTGAACAAGTACCTGACTTCCTTGCGCAAGTCATGAACAATATACAGACGAAAGCTTTGTGGGTTGTGGTGAGTCGGTCTAGCGGCTTATTATTTTCTAGTAGAAACTTCAATGACAAGACTCACGATCTTCCCGGAATTCCGCCAGCGCAAACAGGCAGGAGATGAGTCTCAAGGCTCGTCTTGTAGGATATAGCGACACGAAAGGGAGGTTGCAGAAACCTGGCCATCCCAAGCTCCGGAGAAATGTCTGTGCATCGTGTTAAAATCAAGATATAATGCACGGGAACAGAGTTCCAAGTCCAAGGAGATGCGTCGATGCTCATAACTTTGGAGTACTCTTCTCGGGCAGCTTGATATCCTCGTACGGTAACTCCAAGAACCACCACATGTAGTGAAACCTATTCAACATCTCCAACTCAGCAAGCGTCCAAAACACGCGATCATTTGGTTTTCATCGCATCTATCAGACCTACCTATCGCTTCCAAAGAACGGTTCTTCCACGCCCTTCAGATTCCTCACCCAAAACCAAGGTGCTCCAAATGCGCCACAATCAAGCACTCGCTGCGTGTTGTCCAGCAACTTCTGTTTCCACTCCGGGTTTCCTGTAGCATCCATGATCTGCTTTACCTCGGTTTCAGAGAAGTTCTCGGAGAGCGTTTTCACTAAGAGATCAGGTTTGGATATATCTTCGCCCAAGATCCACAGGTGGTGCCACAGTGAGAGGAAGGCAGTCTCATATTTCTCGTGGGGATAGTTCGCCTTGATATAAACCATAGCTCGTTGAGGCTGCATCCAATAAGCAATCACAACGGACGAAAAGATCAGTACTTTATAACCCAAAGATACTAAGCAAGAATAAAAAGGAGGGATACTCGCCAAAAGGGAAACAATTGGGAAGCATTCTGGCGTCCGAAGGTCGGGAACACCGAAATAGTTACGAGCACGAACAGAATCGTACTGTGAATATTTGCTCTTCGCAGGAAGTGTCCAGGGAGGCTTATTTCCTGAGCCTGCGTTGACTCCACCGAGAAATATCGGGTGAAACCTCAGAACGTTACAAGGTTGGCAAGTGAAAGTTAGCCAACAAGGTCGCTGTCTCGGGCGCCAGTGAGGCGGAGATGCTGGAGACTTACTCAACCTCGATGTCGTATGAAGCAAGGGCCTTCCGGTTCTTGAGAAGATATAAGATGGCATAGTAGGAATAGGGTGATACTGTGGAGTAGACCAATGTAGCTGGGTCAACACAAAACCGACATGTTCAACACTCTGCCAGTGCTCGGAATTAGGTCGTACCACAGTCCAGGAAAGCGTCAATTTTGCCTTTTGCCATGCTTACAATGACGCCAAAGTTATGTTGGATGGTGTCAAAGACAAGTTGGCTGGGAGCAGGAGGGTAGAACGTCCAACGGTCGAGGACGGATCATGGGCGTGCGGTCAGGACGAAGCGCCTTTCCCAAGGTGCAATTTCACGTGCCTGAGCCGCACTGTGGCCCAAATGTGAACTGGACTGACGGCTTATTGCTGTCAAAAATGAGAGAAGAGCTGACTCCAAAGACAGCACCGTACCAAGAATACTGACACGTCAATTTTAAACCAGAGTCAAACCAGAGTGGAACTCTGCAATTATGCCGTTGTGCCACCCCCAACCCACCCCCGGTGGGGAAGATCTCGGAAGATGCCGCCCAACATTTCAGCGGCGTTTCATGAGTTGGTTCTTGTGTCTCCACCGCCATTTCCTCAGTGTCACAGGTGGCAACGTTTTGCAGCTCTTGCCCGTACCTAGTGGTACGGCCTGAAGGGCGCTAGCTACTCACTATTTGTGTCTCCGGTACGCATGATTTAAATAAATACTGTCACGACGCCATCCGTCGTTTGCCCCTAATTCTTTGAAGGAAACTATACTAGTGATTGACCACCGCTTTCCACATCGTCCCCTGGACCCGGGCTTCTTGACCGAGCCCGAGAACTCTTACATCTTTGGCCCATCACAAGGTAAGACACGCAGCTTTCGGCGACAAGTGCACCGGCATCATCTATAACCGGTCATCGCAGACGCTCTACTTTAGTACTGTACTTGAGGTTATCGCCTTCCTCCTCTTGAGACTTTGCTACTAACTCCCCTTCAGGTCAAAATTGCAGTCCAACCCACACTTTCTTCCACACAATGAACCCCTCCTCCCAACCTGTCGCACTTGTAATCGGTGCTTCCCGCGGCATTGGTCGCCAGGTCGCGGTCGACCTTGCAAAAGCAGGTTATGCCACAGCGGTAGCTGCCAAATCAACTTCCGATGCGTATAAAACCGACCCATTCCCTCCTGGGCCTAATTCTTCCAGCAGCACAATCAATACTGTGGAGAGAGAGATAAAGGAGTCGGGCGGTGAGGCGTTTGCTGTCACCGTGAACACGAGAGATCCTGAGAGCGTGAGGCGCGGTGTGGACGCTGTTGTGGCGGTAAGTCATCTCACCCGGACTCGGCCAACTTACAGCGATTACTGATGGCAAACTTTGTTCAACTTTATACAGAAATATGGTCGCCTCGACGTCATCGTCTACAACAGTGGCGCAATCTGGTGGGCCTCCGTCGAGAACTCACCTTTCAAACGCTTTCAGCTCATGCAGCAAGTCAACATCGAAGGTCTCTATGCCACCGTTCAGGCATCCCTCCCCCATTTCAAAGCTCAAAACTGGACCGGTCGCATCATAGTCGTCTCTCCGCCCATATATAGCCGCTTCTTCCGTGGCAAGACCGCGTATGCCGTGGGAAAGATTGGAATGAGCGTGCTAGTGAAGGGCTTGGCGATGGATTGGGAGCGAGAGGAAAAGAGAAACATGGCTATCTGTGCGATTTGGCCTGCGGCGGCGATTGAGAGTGCGGCAACTGTAAGGGAGACTGAGTCGAATACTCAGATGGCAGAGAATCTGCGGAAACCGGTCAGACTCTCCTTTCGATTTCTTTTTCTCATACAATAGTTTAGGCTGACATGCTATCTGTTCGGTATCAGACCATCTATAGCGATGCCATCCTCGCGATGCTACGCGCCCCCACATCCATCGTCAATGGCCAATTATTTCTCGACGAAGACTTCCTGCGCGAGCACTGCGGAGTTACAGACTTCACCAAGTACTCTCTTATTCCTGGGTCGACACCCAGACGCATCATGCCTGCTAAGCTGCCAGACCTGAGGGTCGCGGAGCAGGATGACGAAGGCGATCGTATGGACAGCGCGAAGCTTAGGGCTTCGAAATTGTAGAATGCTGCAAGTTCTGCTTGGATTTGAAGGCATAGTCATGGTGAACGAGATCATGTCTAGTATCGAGCTTCAGCGGATGTGTCCCGTATGGGCATGTACCTTTACAATTTATTTGTTTCTGGATTGAAGCACGCGCAACATGGTGTCAACATGGTGTCCTGCGTTCCGCATACATCCGTTCCCCCGAATAATGCTAAACGCATTAACGGGAGGGAATCTCGAGAAGTTGGGGGATGGACGATTTGTGTGACGTCCTCGTGTCCTAGCTCGGGGAAGATGAAGGGAAGCATTGCGGGTGACTGTGGGAGACGTTAATTGGGAGCCAGCGGGGTGCTTTGGTGCTCCGCGGCATCTCCTCGAGCGTTGAAATATATGTGTCAGGCAAAGCTCCACGATCGGGAGAGCACGACTATATGGCGTGTTTGGCCTGGGAATGCTAGGTCATCACGGATGTTTTCGAATTCATCGTATTCGTCTGTCGGCATTATGGAGTCCAAAAGCTCCATAGACGAGCCTGCACCAAGCAGGCTATTCTACACACGCATAGCTCTAATAATATCAACGATTGGACATCGTAAGGCAGTCGCACCGACTCATCATACGTGCCAGGAATATTTGCAGACAACAATTATACTAATAAATATAACATTCGGGTGGCACAACTGATGTCTACGCTCCCATCGAACTCTCCCACCGTTCGTTATCTACAGCTGCTGCTGCACCGTGTGCCAGGTGCCCTTGTATGGAGGTGGGTAGACTGAACGATGACTCCGACTACCTTCCTGCCAGCCGCTGAATTGCGCGTATTCTCTGTCGATGCGTCTCATTCATGACTGCACTTATCTATCTAGCGTTCTGTTTATAACCAATCTGATGAACATTGTGTTGCTATTCGTGAGTTCTTGGTTCTGTCACTTCTCACCCAATCTTCGACGAGGACTGACGATCGTCGCCTTGGTTTTCAACACCAGACGGCTGCAGTGAGTCTGGGTCGCGGTCATAAGGTTCCCCTCTCTCATCAGTCTTTCGCCCCGTGGCCGGGAGTATAGTAAATGTGTGAATTTATGCTCTCTCCATCTCCGGTTGATCTCCCTCTCAATCACCCCCATCCAATAATCCCCAATAAACACCAATCACCCTTCCAACCTCCCTAGGTTTTCCGTCATCCTCGTCGGTCGAATGATGACCAACATCCGAGTTCAATACCACAAGATGGAAGACGTTCGGGCTCGAGCGCTCGAGCTATCCAACCTCACCACTGGTTCTATAGAATTCTCGAATCAAGATGCCATCGTTCGGGCTCAGGACATGCGGGTGGCCACACTTTTGATAGGCTAGATCATGGTCACGCTGACTCCCCGAATAGCTCTAGAGCAAGAGGCAAAAGAAGATGGCTCCCTGAGGACGAGGACGATTGCGAGGACCAACATGGAGGCAGGCGCTACCGCTGTCGAGGGATGGAGTGATTCACGGCTTGGATCGTCGTGTGGTGGGAAGGTCTGTTTGTAACTGGTAGTGCTGGCGCTCGGAGCTCGAATGAGAGAGGTGCGAGCTGGGGAAGTCACTGGTCGGTCGATGGCCATGGCATTGTATTTGTTGACATCGAGCACAGATAGAACACATCAACGACGAATCGCTACCTACGTCTTCAAAGTATCCAGTTGTGTGCACTTACTGAAGGCTATGTTGTAGCATCCTGTAGCATCCTCTCAGTTCCCTATTCGGCAGTATTGTATTATTACAAGCGACGCTGCCCTGCACCAGATTATTCCCTGCGTTTAACGCAACGAATACTATGCATGATTGATCTGATCAATCGTCTTCGCGTACATCGCTCTCGTGGGGCTGCTTTGAGGGAAAACAAAGAACCAAGAGAGGTCCGAGTCGATGGCATGAAGAGCGACGTTGTACGCCACATTGGTGTGATCACTCTCAATGCAGATGAACAGCAGGAAGAGACGACCAGGAAATTGCATACGATCGTGAGCCAGAATGCACGGTCTAAATGGACAGTACCTACATCAAATTCATTCAGTGGTGATGAGAGTGCTATGAGCAATCGACTTGTCATCATAGACATATTCGCATAGATGTCCGTTCAAGTTTGCCCAGTCATTCTCAGTGCCACGATAAATGGCCAGCGAATTTTAAGCGCGGAAAGAAACAGTTGAAAGTTGATCAAAACATAGAACTAATAGACGAGTTGAACTCGAGAGACTGCTTGATAGTGCTGTTGTTTGGCCCAGAAGGTAATGGGAGTGTAAGAAAACGATGGCTAGTACGTAGGAAGCATGTTTCAATCGATTCCAGAGGGTCCGTGTCTGCGATCGTATATATGAGTGCTTTGGAATGAGGCAACAGCATCAGGTTGCTTACCACGTACAGCCCTAGTTCCCATCGTCTCTCATATCCTGCCACCGCCTTCGAGTCCAGTTATTAGTCTCTTGCCTCCGCATCCCCGCCGGTGTCTCGACCTCGGAAGGGGCCACCGCCATCCCTAACCCCGCTCGTGACGAATTAGCAGTCACCTCCAATGGCACGATTAACGCTGTACGATTATGGGCTGCATCGATCGCCTGCTGTGTCTCGGAAGACATCCCTGTCGACTCTTTTGAGGCTTTCTCAACGTCGAGTGGCCCGAGAGCTGTCCCCGGTTGCCAACCTTGCTTCATGAGAAGCCTGTGTCCGACATTGGATGTTCCGAGAGCAGCAGCAGCAGCAGCAGCAGGCGGAGGCGGAGGCTCCCACGATTCGGCTGAGAGGACACGCGGGGACGAGCATGTGCTATATCGAGTGGGAGTCGCAGTCATCGGTGTGGCGAGGGCCGACGACGCTGTAGGGAGGATTTTAGGAATGGACGGAAGGCCAGGGACGTCGGAGCTGCTCGATGAGTGGTGAAGGGCGCGGCGCTTGGCAGAACGGTCGATGTATCGAGTATGTGACGTGGTCGCGTCTTGCGTGTTCGATGGAAGGAGAGAAGGCGAAGGCGAATGACTGTGACGACTGAGGAGGTTCCTCCTGAGGGATGTCAGGGCGCGCTTTGCGTCTTGGGGGGCATCAGTATTACCAGCTTTCACGGACGTGGCAGTGGCTGCGATCGTTGACACTTCGCGTTTCCGCTTCTTGTCCGTGGGGAACAAGGGAATCTCGTCTCCTGCACGAGGATCAGCGGAAACTGAGCAGTCGAGGCAGGGCAACCTATCATCATGTATGTGGACGACGAACGTCGTACCACCGGCAGTCAATCTATCCAAATGGTTCAGCTCCCGCGGGATACTTGCCGTCCGTGGTGCTGACAACCGCTGACCTTTCGTCTCGCCACTCTCACCCACGCCGAATGCGACGCCTTGCATTTCACCAAGTCCTGGTCTGATATATGTTCCATGTTTGGATCCCATGTCTACGACCGCCCAGTATTTCCTCTCCTTATCCCAAAACAAAGTAGCGTGCAACTTGGAGACCTCCATATCTTTGAGCCGGACTCGTGGAATGTCAGTACCGGACGGGGCTAAATCCCGGCCCAGCTGGACCTCGAAGTATCCGTCGAGAACAGCTAAACGCTGTTTCGAAGGGCGGATAGTGGAGTGCTCTATGACGAGGCGCAATGAAGGGTGGTCTTTAGGGTCATCGCCTTCTGCAGCCGGTGGAGTAGTAGGCACAGGTGGCGAAACAGGGCGGGAAGACGTTCGAAAAGATGTAGGGTGCATGGAGTGGGAGGGCATGTAGACGTCGCTTTGATTGTGATCGTGTGTATGGCTGTATATTTCATGTTCGAGCATGCTGGTTCTGGTCGAAGGAGTTGCGGCATCCCCTGGCCATTCGTACGCCGGATCGTAGGCATGTCGGGAAGCGACGATTTGAGGAGAACCAAAGATCTCTATAAGCTCTCCTTCTTCTAAGGACATTTGCCCAGAAATCGCGAGCCGCAGGCAGTCAAAACCTAAGGCTGATCAGACACCCAGGTCCCAGATGATGCAGGAATTCCAGTGTACAACCTTGGGTTGACCTGGGGTAAGTGTCGAGATATTTGTCAGTTTTACCTTGACCTTCAGAAACGTTCAGTAGATACGGTCATCTGGCTGACTTACGATGAACGGTATGGGTCTCTTCCGGCCAGGAAGTCAAGGCTCTCTGGCCCTGGTGGTTGCACGAAGCCAGGAATGGCTATCGCCGGTGCTGACGTACTTTGTTGACACGACACACGAGGCACGGGCGCTTGTCGGAATTCGAACTTACGTACCGTCACCAGCACGCGTCAAGTTCGTGTCAGCTTTCCAACGTCCAACGTCCAACGACCAACGACTGCGAGTAGTACTGACAATAACCTGTTTGATACTGTGAGTAAAATATTTTTTGATTATCTGCAGCTGTAGCTCCGTGCTCAGGCTACGGTCTCGAACTTTCGCTAAATATCTTATGGTCCTTCCATCATCAGCGTACAGTGGTAGTATGACCACTCAAGCTCCCTTTACACACTACGGTGACTTCTCAGAGGTTCGTCGCATGTTGACCTGGAAATTTCACAAATGATGAAAAAGAAAATCTTTTTTTTGCAGGATCACTCTCGAAAACTGATGTCCAAAGAGTGGCTTGCTCGTGTAGACAAAGCAAGCTCAGTTCCGTACCTCATGGTATGTAAAAGCCTTAGATTTATATCCAAAGATATCATGGGTCGAGTCTAAATAGTGTTTGTATCTGGCTCGATTCGAGTAGAAGTTCTACTCTTCGCCAATAGATTCCTCGTGCGTACTATTAGTGACAGACACTAAGACCGTCTGGGCAGAAGGTGCGTCCACTGCGCTCTAAAAAGCTTCTCCTAGCGTTTCCCTGAGAGCACGACCAGCTGATCACGTATTCTTGTTTAACCGGATAGTTCTCTCCAGCAGCCAGCTTGCACGCCGTTGGCGTGGCCTGACAAATTCACTACCGACGCAGGATACGCTGCTGAAGTACGAGGAAATACAATGGCGAGAGCAAGTCGCACACAACTTATCCGCAGCTCATACTCTCGGTGGGATGGCCGAACTAACTTTAGAGCCCGTGGAATCTCAATATTCAGTAATCATCATTCCTCCCGACGCATCGTGTACATCCCGTCCTTATACACCGCTGTATTCACCGACCCACTTCCAGAAACCGCTAATGCCCCTTGTCTAATCGCAATCTGCTGACTTTTTGCCTTTTTCAGGATTTCGCGTTTGTTCTTGAAGGCGATGGCTTCAAATGGCGCTGGGAGACCAACCTTGTCGGTCCAAAACTATCGGCCAGGCTTCTCTCGCAGCATCTCATCATGCCCCTCATCAGCACCATACATCTTGCGTTCACTTCGCCAGAGCCATTGACCGATATGACCGGGGACGAAATAGAGAAGGTCCGTCTGCCTTCTGCCTATTCTCCCGCTCACATTGATCGGCTCATGGGATCACCATTATTTTTCGAAAATTTCGCTCTTATTTCGCGACATCCGCGAACTGTATACCGCTGAACCTCGACCTGCTTGTTCAAGCAAAGTCTGTGGACAAGGTTGGTCGGACCGCACGCCGAACCCTTGAGACGTATATGCAAAACGCGATCTCACGTCCCCAAGTAGCTACTGCATTGCGTCGGATGACCGCACTCTTAGACTACAACAACGACCTCCGTATGTTCTACAACTTATCTCCCTCGAAGTCCAGACATCTCCACTCACGATAGATTTCCTCATCTCTAGCGCCCATTCTTACTGTCGTCGACAAGCCGGACATTAGACCTCCTCAAAGCCCTGTTCTGCTCGTCCGGGCCGAGTCTCCATCTACCTCTCAGGCAAAAATTCAAGATAGTCCCGACAGCATGTCTCAACGTCCACGATCTCTTCCTGTGACATCAGAAAAACCATCAGGCCGCGTCAGTCCTCTAGTAAGCTTCTGAAGCTTCTGTGCACCATGCACTACTCATCTTAATCATTGACTAAGGTGGAGAGCATGGTCGTCGATGAACCTGTGCCCAGTCCGGAGCCTGAACAGAGAGTGAAGCAGCCTGTACCTCGTACCCCCTCCCCTCCGCCTCACATCCACCACGGCGCTATTCTGAGCGAGACAGAGCCGGAAGATTCATCCGAAGACGGGGATCCAAAGCCAGTTACTTCAAGGTCCCCAGTGCTGACCACGACAAAACTGGGCGGCATGTCTCAGGCTAAATCTCGAACACCGACTCCCGATGCCGATTCCAATACGAACCTTAGCCCAGCCACATCGATGAAGAAGACTTCCAGAGCTCCGCCGAAGGGGAAAGCGAAAGCGAAGACACCCATTTCCGACTCTGAATCTGACTCTTCGCCAGTGCGGCCCACAAAAAAAACCAAGACAGCGCCAAAGTCAAAGCCTCCAGTAGACGAAGACGACAGTGACAGTGATTCGGCCCCGAAGACCACCGTCCGTCGAGGCACAAGGCAACCTGTAAAGAGAGGTGGACGGCGTTTCTGAGCGCTACCATATCGAACTAACCGCTTGTGCGACGGTGACCTGTGGTCCCTGTGTCGTGCGTGAGGGTCCTAGCTTTGATTTTGTCGCTTTGAACACTGATCCATCTGTCAATTGTAGTCATCCATTCCCACTGCGGCTACTTCGCCTGGGCTTTCTTCGCTATCATGTATTACCATCATGGTTGTCGCTCCCCTTGTCATGACACAATGGCCTACCAGATAAGTTAGAGCACAAGTCAATCGTCCGGGACATCGCAGATTTAAACGCTCCGTGCGTATGTACTAGGTGTTATGAAGAATCCTGCGCTTGAATATAAGATACCGCCCCCCTCCGTGGTCCTGCCGTTTGTCGGTCTTCTCATCTCGTGTTTCCCTGAGTGGCGTCATACCTCACCACATGACCAGGAATTCTACGTTGCTGAAGTGGCCCTGGCCACATTCTCTCTTCACTTCTGTGAGTAGGTTCGGACCCTCGATCTCTCGATCGGCACAGCGCGATGCAGATAAGCCTTGCAGCTGACCTTACCTCTACGTCTGGGCACTTTTCTGATCTGGTCCGTGCATTGACTATAACAATAGCACGCCAGGTTAGCTGCTGCGCAAGTGCGTCTACAACCCTCGCCATCGAGATAATTGAGAAGTCGCGCACAAAAAGACTTAAGTGGGCATGCGTATCCAGAAGCTCAATACGTATGGGGTCGATGCGTCAGTGACGCGTTAACGCCTGCAAGGGTCCCATATACAGCGTGGCACACACCTGCACAAACACGCGTGAGCAATGTGTGCGGGTATGCAGCCGCGGTCCATGTTTTCCAAGCAGAATTCCTTCGGTTTAATAAGCTTTCTAAAGTTGAAAAGGCACCATACATTCATGAGCGTGCGACAGTTGGCCTGTTCTCTGTGGAACGCACAAAACTGGTCGAAGAAGACCATGCACAACTTTCGGAACAACTCTTCGGGTTCCTTTATACGCTCTGTTCTCGGGACCCAGTCTCATGAGTCTCGGTCTTCCCACAAGCTTTGACATAAGTTGAGTAAACGTGGTTCATGCTGATACAGAGTATAGTACAGTGTGAGTGGTGTCGGTGCCATAGGACTACAGGAACGCTATGCAAGGAAAGCAGATCAACAACTTGAATGCCGGCAGCGGGAACGATTCAACAATACGGGGTAGGAAGGAGGTCACTTTGCTTCCGCGCAGTGAGCAGAATTCTCACTTTTATCGACGACGCCCTCGATCGTGGAAGTCTGCCTCTTGACAGAGATCGCATTGCGTTTGAAAGAGGTTGACTACTCGCTGAGGACTGTTGTTTGTGTGCTGTGAGCGCGCGCATGGTCAGCCAGTCTCTACGTCGTTCCAGGGTTGGAAACTCACCCGACTACAATTACAATATCTCACAGCCCTGTGCTGATGTTGGCTGCTTAGAGCACAGTTTGGCGACATGCAGTCTGTTCGATTGCCGGTACGATACAGGATAACATAATGCCCACAACCTCTGTACATGTTTCCGTAGCTGTTGACAATATCACTGGTCGGCGAACGTGCTGAGGATCGGCAGGGTTGGGTGTCAATGGGCAGTCGACTGACTCACCATTCATCTGAGCACATCTTGGATAGTAGGCGTTCCGGGTCGAGGTTAAGGAACAGGGGAGAGAAGCAAAGCGGGACGGAGATAGCTCAAGCTGAGCGGAAATTCAAATACGCAGGGGATCTGTGCGTCAGTGTCTTCTTGACCAGTGTGCTTTTATACACCGGAGAGGAAGGATCATACAGTTCAAACCTTGGAGATATCCCGCTATCCGCTACGACGGACTGAACTGACCCGAAGTGGTGGCTCACGAAGAGCAGACTTGTACATGTCATCAGCCACAGATTCCCTTATAGATATGTCCAGGGGACAGTGGAGACCCGCGCTCATCCCCCGCGGGGATAGCCTAGTAAGCGGACCCCTTTGTCTTGTCCTAAGTTTCGATGCATGAACTGAGCAGCCGAGTAAGATGGCATAGGGTTTGTTGATCTGCAATGTACTTGATGCTGTGATTCATGCAGGCCACCGGCAGGGGCACTGCCGAGAAGAGAGAGAATAAGTCCATAGCATACAACTATGACGAGAACTTGACACACCTTTAGATAGAGAGCATACTTTGCTATTCAAAAGAGGCACCGGACAGATGATCACTTCCCAAAAGGATGCATTCATCTGCTAAGGATCGATGAGTGTGCCGCCTACGTCCTTACGCAAACTGTCACGTCAATGTTTTGGTCGATACAAAGTTGATTAATAGCCAGGTCGTAAAATCCAGGGCACCATAGGTCTAGATTAGTGTTAGCAGAGTTTGAAAGCTGACCGCCACCCGGCGATACTCCGCCAGAGCGATACTGATGATTGAACGTATGGGACAGCTTGAGAAACTGAAGACGCACATGCAAGCCTGCTGGACATGGCAAAAGCAGGCAACAGTTCGTATGACGGATGCAATCTCGGATCTCGCTCTACTCACGTATAGGTGTGCAGGCTGGCTGACCAGTATGTGCGTCAATAAATCGTATAAACTTCGCCAGCAGCTGACTGTCCTCGCCTCTACGCGATGATGAATCTGTATAGCGCGGTTGGCGTGAAAGACGAGAATGTGTAGTGTGAACCGTGAGCCTGGTCTTGACGCAACGTGAGACCTGGTCCGAGATAGGTCAGATAAGAGGGAACCCGAGTAGAACTGTGAGAAGAACATTCAGATAAGTATGTCTTTGACTCAGCCTATTATAGACACGAACATGCTTTCCTTGTTCGTCGTTGCGTGGACAGATGTGTTTCTCAGATGACTGGATGGCTCGAGTTCGCACTCGGAGCCTGGTCTGCTATGTGATACGAAATAGGTGAGCTGTGATTTTAGTAGTTGGATGTATATGATACTCGAATGTTTCATAGATGTACGATCGCCCATCTTCATTAGGAATTGCACCCTGTGCTATGGCGTGACTGAAAATAAACAATGGGCGATAAGAGTCGAGTGTATTCCAGAAGTGACTCCAAGCTGTACATGAACAGGAAGAAGACACGGCAGATGTGATACGAAGCATCGAGAAGTTACCGTCGAATGCACATTCGAGCAGTACCGATCAGCTGCCCGGGAACATCGTCTTTAGTGTGAGCAATCCTACAGCTAAAGGGTTTGCTCACTACCCGATTGACTGACCACACCTAAATCAACGTGAGTAAGGGATAGCTCGTGCTGGTAAGTATCCGTGCACACGCCATAGTCGGTCGGGTGAGGTGCTGTACGCGGCTTTCACTTAGTCAAGAGGTCGGCTCACAGGAGCACTGGGCCATCATCGTGAGAGCAGAGACGACTAGACAAGTGAGACCGCAAGATGAGATCAAAAGTATCCATTCAGTAGAAGATGCCGTTGCAGAAGTTAAATTCGGGTTACGTCGTTCACAGAGTGCATGTCGTAACTCAACCAGAGACGAGACTGTGCTTGCATCAAGACTGTGAGTACTTGCATTAACAGTCTGCGCGTATATATCGACTCTGCATCAGACGGAGAGACTAGAGGCTAGGTATGCCTGCTTGTTCAAGCAACAGCTGGTTCGAGAAATTACGCACGATTTGGAGAACTCGAGTCATCCGAGAGTTGGCGGAGCTTGAAAATGTCTACAGTGGCACTCGGGTGGGACCGGAATCATTGTGTGGCGGCTCCTTCGTGACGACCATCCCGTCAGTCTTTCTGCCATTGCTGAGCGGTCTTTTCCTCGCATACTCTCCCGACAAATCAAGGGCGCCACACGGTATAATTGAGTGGGTTTTGACCATGGGTTGAGCCACGATCAACAAGTTGAAGGAATCCACTTACTACTCGTCCGAGGCGCCCGAGTTAACTCTGTAACAGACGTCAAAGCATGGCCTGCGGATAGCGGTAGCCTTGTCTTGTAGGGGCATCCAATGCATATATTTTTTCTCTACAGCTTCCTTGCACTGTCGTATCGCTTGAATCATTTTCGCACTTGCCGTTTGCCTGGACCGACCTGATCTGCAAGCTTAGTGGCTCTCTTCTCATAATTTTGCGCCAGAACAACTTCGCGTCCGAACGAAGACACGCCTACCAGTGTGCAACTACTTACAGTAGACGCTACCAGTTAGGACAGCGCCGATTATAATTGAACTACCCGTTCCACGCTTCTCCTAATTGGCATCGACACAACTCATACTCCAGCAGCTCGAGCTCCTGAACACGTATCTAACGCGGTACGTGTATCTGTCCCAAGTACCGGCGCAGAGACCATCGATGTTATGTAGGTACCGTGCAGCTGTGTAGTAGGAAAGTGCTTCGAACTTCGGTATGCTGGCTTCTCTTCGAGAACTGAGACCTTGAGACCCTGTGTCCGAGTCTTCGTACGTCTGGTGCATACTAGACCTAGTTCTACCCCTCGAACCCACCATCAGGGTACTCAACCTTGCTGCACGGATACACCTCGCATTCTTCTCTCTACGATGTTTACACGGATTCTGACCGGGGCCAACTGCTGTCTATATACAATAAGACGCGCAGACGGAGGTGACTTACGCCGTGCTTTACATAGCACCATGGCAACTCTGAAATAGGACGTCCACATTTTGTTCGTATACAAGGATCGTCGTGCGCGTTCTGCATATCTATCACTCATCGAGGCGCAACCAACTGTAAAGACAGTCCACACATATATTTGAGTTGTTCATCGCAGACCCCAAAGTACCCGTGCGTAGCCAAGTTACATACACACGATCGATGGGAGACGGCAAGCGTACGTAGGGCATTTGAAGGCGGTCGAGGATGGTTTGCGTTGACTGAAAAGACAGTGTGGCCGCTGCGCAAAGTGGCGTATTAAAGTTCCGTTCCGAAATCGTGGAAACGAGTGATGGGGTGAGAGGAGTGGATTAAGGCTATGGTGGGAGCTGCGCTTGCGATCGGGATAGGGGTTATGGAGTGGGCCTGTGGTATACGCCGTAAGTGGTCTATTGAGAGATGTTAGAATCGTAGATGTGGAATAATTGACAAATCGAAAGCGCGGAGGCGGGATGCTGACCATTAAGAGTACGAATCAACTCACTAGGAAGCGAACACATGTCATACAGTAATCGACAAGGAGTGTCGAGGTCGCAGGCGTCTCCTTGGAACGCGTCTGGCGACGAACTGCGCCTGGACCATGGGAATGGGAGATCGGTGCCTTCCAGAGGCAAGAGATGTGACGTAGATATATATGTAGAAGATCAGGGATGCCTTGACGAGGAGTAAAGGAGCGATAGCCATAGCTTGGCTTGGAATTGTGGCAGACCGGCTGACGGTGGTGAGAAAGAAGAATGCAGGGTCGTCTGGCTGGAGAACTGTTCATATAGGCAACCTATCAGAGACAGTCGCTCTTCAAGCATCAAACAAGGGGCATCTGGCTGAGACGGTCTTGTTGGCATTGTTTGTGCATACTGAGAGGGCGGAAAGGCCAGGATAACTCGATCTGTATGGTTGTCCCGTGCCGACACAGCCATAATCCGCTGACTGAAACCTATGCGTAGACAAGGCCCAAGTCGTACAGGTCAGACCGACACCCTCGCAAAATGAGTATTGACTTGATCGCTCCGCCTGCAATTTAGAGTTAGAGTCAATTAATGAGAAGAGTTCGACGGTATACCACGTGCACATACCATGAGCGGTGGTCACAATTGCAGTAAGGTAATACGCCGTGACGTTATCCTCACGCCAGAACACTGTGCACTCGGAAAAGGTTGAATGTCAACCGAAGGAAAACCTGTAAATCTAATTCCATTCAATCGCTTGCCGATAGAAAGTTCACCTGCATGAGGTAAGTTTCAGCTGACTCACGGTATAAAGGAAGGAGATTGATAGTCACCCTTTATATTGCCGAATTCACTCGCATCATCCTGAGCGGAAATCATCCCCTTCATACGGTAAATGTCACTGAGCATATGTTGGAAGGCTCGCACACTACGGTCTACTGTATATGTTACTCAATTGTGGTATTGTATTGCCAAAAACAAAACTACGGTACATGTCAGAGCCTATATACAGTGACAGTTCCATGTACTCTGGCCCAATAATCGAGGTTGAGCACGGATAACAAAGACCAGCACCATCGACAAACTAATTGCCTCCCTTGTGGTCTGCCCAACCGCGTGATCAGGCTCCCTGACAGTCTCCAACTCGATCGTGACTACCATGCCCTCAGACCCACCACCGCCAGCGCCACCGGCACCCCTGACCCCCATTGTGTTCGTCTGACGTTGACGGCTGAAACTTGACTGGCCGAAGGTGGCAAAGTGAACGGAGGAGTGCTGAGAGTCTGTACGGTGTTGGTGACCGAATAAAGTAAGCCACGATAGGGGGATGGTGTGTAGGAGGAGGGATGAACCATACCGTAACGACCCTACGTATTCACACCGGTTGGTCAATGCACATCATTGTGGATGGGGGCCAAACATAGAGACCAGATGACTCGGAATACAACAAGAAGCTACGTACCACCTTGAACTCCTTGTATGGCAATGCGCACTGAGAAACGACAGCCAGACGTTTCGCTTGTGCTGACACGTACGAAGCTGCCCGAAAAGACAACGATGCAGAGTAAGGAAAGTAACGCACAGATAAGTGTAATCCAACCATCCTGCACATATACAGCACTCTTCACTGGCAGCCCTCCTGGCTAAGCTTGGATATATGGGACCTAGAGTAACGAGGGTCAGTTAATAACGATATCGCTCGGTGATGTAGATGACGGGGCGAACTGGGTGGACGATGTCGAGGGAGCCACAACAGAAAGAGAGCCTGCACCCGTGGTACAACTAGGACAAGCAATCAGCTATCTAGAAAACAGAAAAGAAAAAACATACAGCGTCGAGCCAGCCGCTTGTGGCTGCGCGGAAAGAGGACGTCGTCGTTGGACTGAAAGCGACGACGAGCCGCTCGGACGGACAGCGCATCCGGTGGCAGTGTTGGCACTCGACCGGGGTCAAGTCCCCCCGACACCGGGGGTCAAGTCGACATCCGGCTGCCTCGAGCTTGCAACTTCAAAGAAATCTCCCCCGTTCTTGTTGGAGGGGCCTCATATGACGGCTCTGTAGATGTTCATATCGAGAGTTTGAGCAAAATTCGGAGATTTTTCAACTTGACCCCCCGTGTCCGGGGGACTTGACCCCGGTCGAGTGCCAACACTGTCCGGTGGCGCTGAGCTTTAGGGCAGGCCAAAGTCGGCTTACGTTGATGCTCTCGGTCTCACCCGCATTCACTACAGCGTTGGCTTCACCCTCCGCAAACCGTTTAACGGGTGGAAAGTTGTTCTCAACCCCCCTTGAGATTAATTTCAACCCCTTTCACGTGCACAGTGGAACGCATGTAGTACTGGGGGCCAAAGTATAGAATTCGTCTCGCCACCCCGTCCAAACCGGTCAACGATTTTCGAATCGTGCAGCGCCTTCCAAAGGCCAGTGCCGCGATACAGATGATGAGATAGACGACCAAAGACGCTCTGACGAAAAATAAAGGAGTGGTAGTCATCTTCTAACTTGAAGGAGCGACAGACCAGCTGGCAGAGTTAGAGTAGGAATGAAAATAGGGTGGGTGCAGTCCGCATGCACGACGCTGCTTCAAATACATATAAGCTCCAAGACAAATGCTCTTGTACCAGCCAGGCCATGGAGATCCGAGAAACAGCCTTCCACCATATCGATGGCATGTCGGTGCTGGCGCCCAGGGCCCTTCGACGGAAACAACCAGATACATACGCCTATCAGGACCTCTGTTGGCGAAGACAAGTTGACCAGCTAGGGAGATAAAGCCGGACCGAATGGTGACTTGGGCGTGAGAGTGGCACAAGACGACTCAGAATCCCAGTGGCCCATCCACCTCACCGCCCGGACCGGACAGCTACAAGCGGCATGAGCTGTGTCAAGATAAGGGCAGCAAGCTCCTGATACCTATGAGACCGTTGATCGAAAAGAACGCGTACAGGCGTGAGAGTGGGAGCGAGGGTCAACGCGCGTCGGCGCGTTGACGATGAGCAGAAATCGCGGTCACGTGAGGTGCGTTGTTTGTCCGTATTTACCAAGTTCGCGTCTTGGCGGGGGCGTTGGTTCGAGTTTCGCTCTAGTGGTCGTCCGTCGTCTTCTCTTGCTTTCGTGCTTTCGACGCACTTTGCTTTCCTCTCCCCTCCCCTTCCTTCAGCGACTCGAAGACTTTCTCTTCTCAAGAGCCACTTCAAGTCCACCGTCATCGCCAATAATCCTCAAATCGCATCCAATCGCGGCACCAGCAAGCTAGTTCGAGACTTTTCGATTCGTTGCACAAGAATATAAACATCTTTCGCACTACACAAGTACATACATATCTTCTCGCTATACAAATTACAATGAATTCTCAACGTGTAAGCATCTTCTTCATTATCTCGCCACCCGTTACTCGGGTCATCGCTCGAGCGTACTCGCTGACACCGACCATGCAGCCCGCAATGCGCTCGACCCGCGGCCCCCAGCGGGCGAAGAATGCAGACGAGAACGCCATCAGCAAACTCAAACAACAACAGTCTTCTAACGCAGCCGTCAACGGTACATCACGCACTACTCGCAACACAACTTTAGCCGTCGTCGCGAAGAATGGCCACCAACGTCCTGCCCTGGGCGAGGTCACCACCAAGGCAGTCAATAGGAAGGTACGTACCATTACCCCCATCTTATCGACGCATGTCAAGCCCGTCGCGGACTCGCTCCTGTCGTTTTTGGGGACCTCATGTTATGCGAGTGGGGCGGGGATGAAATTATAACGTGTGTTCTGTCACGGGTCAGCTGGTAGGGGTGGGCTCGGGGCACCTTCGTTATCCGATGGATATACACTGCGGGAGGTATTTCCGTGGTACTTCCCTTATCCTACGAGGCGCGGGAGCTGTCCTCGCTCACGATCGCGCAGATCGTCCTCTTAGAGGCGTCGGGCTGACTTGTTCCATGTTCGATCATATCACTGACCTCGTCCTATCTTTAGGAGGCAAAGAGTAAGCTCCTCGGCAAGGCAAAGGAGGCCATCGATGCTGGTGTGAAACGCAGCCGGTCCTCCAACCTACTTGGTAACGGTCCTCAACGAGTTCCTCTCGCCGCCAACGGTCGCACGGCCATCAGCCAGTCTCAGACCACCGCCAACGTCCGCACTCTCGCCACTCGTAATGCTACCACTACCGTCAACGCTCCCAAACGCGCCGGCTTACCTTCTCGCCAATCGCAACGCATCTTAGTCACCGAAGAGCCCATCGTCGTCCCAGACGATGATGAAGATGAGGCAGAGGAGCAAGACGAGCTCGTGCCCCAGAGTGAAATGGACGTCATCGAGGAGAAGCAGGCCGCGCGTCCTGCTACAATCGATGTGATCGATGTCGCAGATGATGAGGAGGAGGTTGTCGAGGTGCCGGAGGCCGACGAAAGTTCGGACATGGAGGAAGTCGAATGCCAGCAGCCTGAGGAGGCGCCGCAATATGTCTGGCCGGAGGTATCGCCAGGCACTGCGTCAAGGTACCAGGTAGAGATCACACAGATCAGGGATGTGTTTGAGGACATGACAGAGTCGCACGACGAGACGATGTGCAACGAGTATGCTGAGGAGATTTTCGAGTACATGAACGAGCTCGAGGTACGTTCGTTGTCATTGATCCCTGAGAATGTTTTACTGACGCACCGTATATCACAGGAGCAGATCCTCCCGAACCCGGACTATATGGACGGCCAGGGCGAGATCTCGTGGGAGATGCGTGAGACGTTGGTTGACTGGTTGTTGCAGGTCCACATCCGGTACCACATGCTGCCCGAAACGCTGTGGATCGCAATCAACATCATCGACCGATTCCTTACCTCGCGGGTGGTGTCTCTCATCAAGTTGCAGCTCGTCGGCGTCACTGCGATGTTCATCGCCTCGAAGTACGAGGAGATCATCGCACCCTCGGTGGAGCAGTTCGTGTACATGACCGGCAACGGCTATACCCGAGAGGAGATCCTCAAGGGCGAGCGCATCATCCTGCAGACGCTGGAGTTCAGGGTGTCGCACTACTGCTCACCTTACAGCTGGATGAGGAAGATCAGCAAGGCAGACGACTACGATGTGCAGACGAGGACGCTGAGCAAGTTTTTGACGGAGGTGACCCTGCTTGATCATAACTTTTTGGGTGTCAAGCCAAGTCTAGTCGCAGCGATTGGGATGTACACTGCGAGGAGGATGTTGCAGGGACCGTGGGTGAGTGCAGCCTCGTCTTTCTACTCCGCTGTCCTCCCTTTTGTACTTCTCTGCGTCGTGCTTCGTGCGTGGCCGTCCGCGCTTCAGCACATGATGGAACTTTCCCAGCACGTGCAGTGCACGCTGTCAGCCTCGCGTTGTTTGTTCGCCTTCCTGTTTTGGTCTTTGCAATCTCCTCGAACGCGTCGTTGATCGTTTACTTACCGCATGGCTGCTTGACCATTTTAGGACGCTGGATTCGTGCACTACTCCGGCTACACTGAGGAGTACCTGTTGCCTGGCTATCAGCACTTGATCAACAAGCTGAACCAGGAAGGATTCGAGAAGCAATACGTGGTGAAGAAGTACGCGAACAAGAAGTTCCTCAAGGCTTCGCTCTACGCGCTTGAGTACGCGAAGGTCCAGCGCGCCGGAGCCGGCGAGGAAATGGCCGTTGGCGTTTGATTGTCTTTCATCTTCGCTCATACTCCTGCACGCACTATACTCCCGCAGAGCCACCCGCCCCTTCATCCACTCCTTCCTCGATTTGCTCACCCGTGTACACTTCCACATCGTATCTCAACACCATCTCTTCCCTCGCATGCGTCCACAACCCAGCCCATCTGTGATCTATATCCAACCTGTCTCTCCTCTGTTTCCCGTCTTCGTATCTCAGTCTGTATATGTGCCCCAGCCTCAGCCTCATATCATGTCATGTCGTATATCTATTCGTGGCCCCGTCGTCTTTGCCATGTTTCATTCGTCTCATGTCCCCTTGTACATGTTGATCTACCTCCTCCCTCTACCTGTGTTTGATTATACATACGTACACCTTCCGCTTCGTCACATCACACTACATCATCCACCACTACGGTCATCACAAGCACGCCTCGGCATCATCATCATCACATTGTTTGCATACATTCGTACACCCCATACATTCATCCATACATTTTTTCATGATGATCCCGCATTCCGAAACCTTCCCTCAGTTGCTGATTGACGTCGCCCCATCCGCCCCACCCGTCACCGTCGTACGCTTGTCTGTGTCTCCTGTGTGCTTTGCTTTGCTTTCCGCTGTCGGAGTTCTACAAATCCTCATCGTCCGCAATTGTTTGTTCCTATACATTCTTCTCCCCCGTTTCGTTCATTGCTCCATTTTGCTTCCGTTTCTTCGATCCATCGCCGTCTACAATGCGTGAACGGTGACGGTCGATTCATTCACGATTTGACTCATTTGATTTCTGTCCCTGTTGTATACAAATTTTAGCTGTGGCTGCTTCTTCTTCTGCATTGATCACTCATCTGTACCATTGAAACTTCACGCATCCGTCTTCTTTCGATTCCCGATTCTGGGTCCGGATCTGAATCTCATACATCTACAGATTGACCATCTCATCTCACTTGACCCCATTTAATCTATTTTTTGAATCTGCGTTTCGTCCCCGTCCTTTTTTTGTATTCAATCTTGCTTCTTCTTTTTGCATTTCTTCCTTTCAAGTCTCGTCCTTGCTTCCCCCTCCTGGAGCCGTCTCGCTTCGCCCACCCCATTCATTCGGTCACCACCTCATCGACCCTTGGTCGTGTCCGTATCCCACCCAACCCGCTTCTCAAACCAATCCGATCCTTTCGCTGTCACACTCGTTTGTTGACGGTCTTGTCTCTGACTAGGACCATCGTATCGTCGTGAGTGTTTCTCTTTGGTTTTATTCCCACTTCCATCGTCCTTCTCCATGGGTTCAACTCAGAATTGCAACTGACTATCCTCACTCGTTTTCCGTGCGCACGTACCACAGGCTCGCTTTCGAAATTATGCACCTCTTGCAACTTCTTCATGATGGACTTTCGACCGCCCACCGACATTGTTCCCTCGTGGACAGGTCGGCCGGTCAGTCTACTTATGCAGCCTTACGAAATATGCGACGTTATGCGATGTCGATCATCCAGCTGCCTAGACAGTTAGGTTATCTTCCATCCCCCACCCATCCCACCCGAGTCATTCGTTTTCTACCTGCCATTCATTTCACCACCCTTGTTACCGCGCGGAATAGGCCCTGCTTTTTCTGTGTTGTGGCGAGGTCATACCTTCTTTTGTCCTTCCATCTCCCCCCGCTCGTTGGCTCTCGATTTTGATTATTCGAAATCTTTGGGCCACGAGCTTCGACGAACACCGTTCTTATGCAGATTGTTACTTGGACAACACGACGGACACGATATTCGATATCTACCACGACATGATTTCTCGTTCTCGGTTCCTTTTCTTTCTCCTCTTGTCTCTTTCTCTTTCTCGTCCGCGGTCTCTTTCTCTCACTTGCTCGCTTCATCGTCCGTTTCTGCTTCTGCTTGTTTCCGGATCGGGTTTTCTTCTTCCTTTCATTTTCCTTGTTCCTTCTTTGGCTTCTTTCGTGGCACGTCCATTCGTTGGAGCCTTTGGCTTCAATTCTTCGACGTCGTCGTTTCTCTTGTGTTATTAATTCCTTTATCTTGCCTTTTCCGTTTCCTTCTTTCACGTTTCAAAAGTCCGCGGGTCTATCAGCCCTCGGCATCCCTCAATTCCTTCATTCCTGCTCCGC
Organism: Stereum hirsutum FP-91666 SS1; assembly: GCF_000264905.1. NCBI lineage: Eukaryota > Fungi > Basidiomycota > Agaricomycetes > Russulales > Stereaceae > Stereum > Stereum hirsutum. Next base: position 750,601 of record NW_006763132.1, read on the forward strand.
GTATCCTCTCCAGTCATTGTTTGTGGCTTCCCGTTGCTTTTTGGCTCGATCGTGATTTCTATGTGCCCGTTCCAGAGGCTTGTTAGGTCGTGGACGACTGACTGAATGTATATACGTGACGTCCGTTACGACACTTCGGGAAGTGCCTTCCTCCTCGTCTCGTTGATCTCGTCCGCCTTTCCCTTCAAGTTCTCATTCCTCTATCTCTTTTTCTTTTTTCCTTTTTTGACTTTTTCTTTTTTTCTACTTTTTGTTCCCGGCCCCTATGCAATCCCTTCTTCTCGTGTCTGGCTTCTCGTGTCTGAAGATTCGTTGACTCGTTATGATTCCGTGTTCCGTGTTCCATGCCTTTGCCCATGCTGCTCTTAGTTTCCTTCACCCCTTCATCGTCGTTGCATTCGCTCGTTACATACACTTACAGTGCTTGCGCTGATGTTTTTTGTTCGTGCGTCGTTTGTCGTCGTTTGTTGGTGGTGGTGGTACTTTGTGGTAGCTGAGCCGAAATATTTATCACTGACCGCTATACTCGCATTTTCTTTGGTGTGATTGTCGGTGGAGGTGGCTGTCTAGACTTTGTGTGAACTCAGAAGGAAGGATGAAGAACTCCAAGAGGACCCGAAGGAATGCTAGTTAGCTGTGCCACACGTCTGAACATACTTGCGCCACAGTACCCCTGCCAATATATCGCATGTGATATCCTAGCGATATGCCAGTGGCTCGCCGAACACTTCGTCGTCTTTGCGCTACGCTCATGCAATCCCAATCCATCTATAATCATCCATCTAATCCGGCTTCTCTTTTGTTCAATTCGAAACATCGGGCAGCAAACAGCGCCGATTTCGTCCACTGACATTCGGCGCTTTGGACTCCATCTGCTTTAGAGTACTTAGGGCGCGAGGATGATTGTTGCACGGCACCGGCCTTTACGCTGCCCGGCTTTGCAAGACATCTTCCCCAACCAGTCACCGAGGTCCATCTATCTTCTGAGTTTGCCCCCGGCAGTACACCCTACCCACGGATACTGTTATATCAAGGTCCTCTTCGTCACCGAACCTTTCTACATCCACACCGCCATCAAGTAATCCTCGAATCATCCAACTGCTCCCTACAATTTCCTTCGTAAACGTCTAAAGATGAGCTCGCCCTCGGAATACAAGCGCATTGTTCTCGCTGAACGCCCTGTGGGCGACATCGATGCAAAGACCTTCCGTCGTGAGCAGGTTTCGTTGAGCGAGTTGAAGCCGGGTGCGCATCAGGTATTGGTGAAGGTGAACTGGCTTTCAATTGGTGCGTGTTTCTTCATCTGTCTCCAACTTTGTTTAGTCGAGTAGCTAAAAAGTTCCTGCTATGTTTCTGCTGGGTGGTTGCAACAATCTTGTTGTGGACGCTTGTGGACGTTTGTGGATATTGTGTGCGCGTGACATAGATGCTGCTATGCGAGGCTGGCTGAAAGACGTGAGGAGCTACGTCCCTCCCGTTCAAATCGGAGAGACTATGAGGTCGTCGGGGTTGGCAACTGTAGTCGAAGTCGGAGAGGGATGCGACTTGGTCAAGGGTGATATCGTCGCCTGTACACCTGGTCCGCCGCGCTCTTGCCCCTATCTCAGCTTCGGTGGTCATTGACTCTACGTTTGTTCTAGGGTGGACGGAATACGCGAGGGTGAGCGACAAGGACGCGAGAAAGATCCAGTGAGTCGCTGCTAAGATAAATCCCAGTCAACCATGTGCATATGATTTTTTGTGGTGGGTGCTGATCGGCACAACGTTGGCAGGATTCCTCCAGGTGCACAAGCACTCGACTTCCTTGGTCCTCTCGGGTTTACAGGTATGTTTCAGTCGCCACAGCTGGATACTTGTTTTACTGCTGGTGATAACATTGACTAACGGAACAAACACCATACAGGAATGACCGCATACTTCGTACGGCTCTTCCCCTTCTTCGCCATATAACTGCTTCAAACTTACACGCCGTGCGCTACACCGACAGGGTCTCTACGATGTCGGCCGCATCCAACCTGGAGAGACTCTCGTAGTCTCTGGCGCAGCTGGTGCCACTGGCACCCTCGTCTGCCAGATGGGAAAGCGAAAAGGTGCGAAAGTGATCGCCATTGCGGGGTCGGCAGAGAAATGTGAGTGGTTGGAGAAGGATTTAGGTGTGGATAAGGCGATCAATTATAAGAGGTGCGGTCCTGACTCCACAAACCACCTCTCTCTGTCCCATCCGTCGCACCTGTGGTCGTTTGCTAACTTTGCTTTGAATATGAATGTCTGTGTTGTGGCGTTAATGTGGCGACGCGCTATAGCCCAACGTTCTTCGATGACTTCAAGAAACACGTCGGCTTCCTCGACGTCTTCTTCGACAATGTCGGTGGTGATATCCTCAATTTTGCGCTCACTAGATTGAACAAAGGAGCCAGGATCGCTCTCTGCGGTGCGATCTCAGATTATAGTGCGTATTTGCACTCCCTCCCTCCCTCCCTCCCTCACGCCCCATCTCGCTGGTTACGTGGTCTGGTTTCCGCTTCTTACCTATACTTACCGTGATTTTATCATCGTTAGATGCCGAGAAACCTAAGGGCCTCTCTGCATACATGAATCTCATCTCGCAGCGCGCCACACTCCAAGGATTCATCGTGTAAGCCCATTCTCCTCTCCAGCCCCACCCTCGTCAATGTACTGTCACTCATCTCTCCCCTCTTTTCCTTCCATTACTTTTGTCTGTGTCATCATAACAGCTTCGACTACGCCGCCCGTTACCCCGAAGCCGTCAAGGAAATCTCATCCTGGCTCGCGGACGGCTCCCTGAAGCGGAAATATCAGATCGTGGAAGGGCTGGATAAGGCGCCGGAGGCGATGTCGATGCTTTATAGCGGCGGGAATACCGGGAAGCTGTACGTCCTCTTGCTCTCTCACAACTTGTAATTTGATGGAGAGCTTGTACTAATCGTTGTTACGTAGGGTCGTGCATGTCGATGGTTTGACGGGGGCGAGACTCTGAGCTCATCGGTTGTCGGTTCCAGGAGATGTTCGGCCAGATATATTATTGATTCCTGAAGTAAACGGCATTGCTTCCTGTTGTTGAATGTATAGTGTACCACGTACGATGGCTTTGTCGGACAGGAGTGTCGTTCATTGGAGCAGATTATATCAGAACTGGGGTAGCGCTGCCTTCGTTAGCTGCAACCTTGCTCGGAAGGGGGCGGGGCTTATTCGATTTTCGACACGGTACGCTGTGTTGTCTATGTTAACCAGGGTCGTGTACTGTGCAGGGCTCGCGAATCGCATATACCAGTATGTGGTCTCAAATTAATAGCATCACCGGAAGGAAAGGAATGGTACATTGCATACAGTATTTACATTACATCCAAGCTAAGTTCAGAGCGGAGCTGAGTCTGAACTACGATCCGGCACTGGCCGTAGTATATGGTGAACTTGAAGACTCGGAGTTGCCGCCGAGAGTCCTCCTCCGCGTCGCTCTCTAGCTCGAAGACTCTACTCAGCTTCATACACTTTTCAGCCATGTTTCCTAGGATAGTTTGATCATGAAACTGGCCTTGTGAACTTCTCCTTCCCAGTAAGTTCATGTTGCCGCAGTCTGTTCACGGTGCAGCTATTAATAGGGTAACCACTGAGTATCTACAGTTCTACTCAACGGCGCCCGGGAGTGCAATGGACATTGCTGTCGCAGTTACGCTGTCATGATGTCGTCTGTCCTGTAGATTCTGAATCAGTCGCACGGATTGCGCCCGTGTGGTCCTGAAGTGATCCATTGGAAGACTTCGATGGACAATTGTAGTAGCGGTCCGTGCCATTAATTTTGTTGAATGACTAAGGCCAGCGTTGCCTGTGTCCTCCTTGAGGATGACAAGGAGTCTGGATTCCGTGTTGTCTTTTTGTGCTCCCTAGGCCATGTATGTTGTTCCATCGTAAGACTCAGACAGATATCGGAGTCATGTGGATATCCTGTTGCCCAGCCTGTTCATGGCCCGTGACTCATCAGTTGAACATGCTTTAGATCTGTGGATATCTCATCCACACAACATCCCGAGCGCCGCAACATACTACGCATTATCTATGTCTTCATATATCATGCTGCTGCCCAGCTTACTTCCGAGCTGTATCTCTCTTTTCTCCAGCATCCGTTTCTATCCGCACACCGACTTGATCCCTCCCCATGACTTCCTCGGTTCACAAGGCGCTCTTGGTTCTAGAGAAGGGTGGACCACCCACGGTCGGTACACGCCCAACTCCTAAGCCGAGCAAAGATCAGATTCTGGTCAAGGTCTCCGCGACTGCTTTGAATCCCGTCGACGCATACATGGCTCTCACAGGACTTTTCATTCAATCTTACCCTGCCATGTTCGGGTGCGATGCAGCGGGCATCGTAGAGGAGGTTGGCGAGGATGTCAAGGCGTTTGCCAAAGGAGACAGAGTGTAGGCAGTATCTCTCCATCACGCTTGAATCATGGTTGACACCGCAGCGCAGTTTGTTCGCGGGCGACTTCAAGCCAGATATGCATACTTTCCAGGAATATGCACTCGCCCATGCATCAACGTCCTGCAAGGCAAGTTGCCACGATCAGTCTTGCGACGTATATTCTCCGTTGCTTATGGTGTTAATGGTAGATACCTGCAAATATGACATTTGAGGAAGCTTCGACGATCCCCCTCGTCCTCGGCACCGCAGCCGTAGGAATGTACGGGGTGCTGAAGACGCCACATGGAGGGGCGGGTCTCGTAGCGCCTTGGGTAGAGGGTGGTAGGAACAAATATCATAACGAGCCTGCGATTGTTATAGGAGGCGCAAGCGGCGTTGGTCAGTGTGGTGAGTGATTGAAACCAGGCTTGGCCTCTCTGAAGAACCTATGCCGACTCGAGCTGACGTACTTCAATGCAAAGCAATTCAGCTGGCGAAAATGTCAGGATTCAACCCAATCATCACCAGCGCCTCCTCCCACAACACAGCGTACTGCGAAACGGCGGGTGCGACTCACGTCATCGACTACCAGAAGACTCCTTACGGGCCAGCCTTCGTCGAGGCTGTCTCTGCCATCACGACCGCTCCGATCAAGTTCATCTACGATGCCATAAGCGCTGAGGCCTCACAAACCACTTGCTGGTCCATTCTCGCCCCGGGTGGGAAGTTGGTCGTCGCAAGCCCTATTACCTCCAAAAATATAGGAGAACCCGGTGTCGAGGACAAAGACGGAAGGAGGGTCATCACCGTTTTTGGAAGTGTGCACAGTGATGAAGTGGGAGGAGATGTGCAGCTTGGGAAGAGCTTGTACACCGCGCTGGAGACGATGTTGAGAGACGGTGACATCAAGCCGAGTAAGGTCGAGGTGCTTCCAGGAGGGTTGAGCGGCCTCCCGGAAGGATTTGCGAGGTTGATGGCTAAGAAGATCAGTGGGGCTAAAATGGTCGTGAGGGTTGCGGACACACCGAAGTGATCACTGATCTCATCCTTCTTTGGTATCGTCTTCTTCCGGATAATTTTTCGTGTACTTCTAATATTTATACAAGACCCACGATCCCGAGAATGTGAGCTGTGAGCCGTGCGGCTCGACGTTCTGCGTGGCAGGCGCAGGAGACGAATGACCCACGCGACTGGTCGTCTCGAGCACGCAGCTAGACTTCAGGGGATGCAAAAAACCTTGAAGCAAGGTAACGTATAAATACGGATCACAGTTTAGGGCACGCAGACCATATAGGAAACAAGCTCCAGCAACCAGCACTATGGGGACACTGATTGCCATTGACGAGAAGAGGGAAAAAGCAATACATTTATTTAAGGTTAATAAAAGTAATCGTACCGGCTAGCATGCCTGTTGCCAAAGACTGTACAGTGCATAGAGAAGATTGTAGAACACGGCGTGTCATGATCGAGGGTGAGGTAGGTATACAAAGAAAGAGAACACAAATATAGGAGGAGAAGAGGTAAGAAATCAAGATTGATACAGGCAGGTCCTGAGCTAGGGATGTTTCAGCAGTCTTAGATCTACGCACAACGGTGAGGATTCAGGGTACAGTACACGTACACGTACGTCAGAGCGATTCGTTCTGTCCGCCGTCCAATCAGATATTCAGGGCAACAACTGAGAAAATTTCGCCAAAGATCAAATCCTAGATAGACCGAACCACAGACAATGACGACAAACCTCGCAAGCTCGCCTCTTCTACCACAACGACGCACGCGCCTCTCACCACCCAATCCACCTCAAACAACATCCCAATCATCCCAATACACCTCCGCATTCCCGCCCGCCGGCGTCGGCGTCCGCATGATCTCCCTTGTCATCACCACTTCCACCACCTTCTCGCTCGTCCCCAGCCTATCGTCCTTCTCTCCCTTCATCGCCACCAACAACGGCTCCTCCTTCACCTTCGACGACTCCTTCTCTCTTGTGGGAGCACCGGCGTTCAACAACCGGATCTCCTTCCCCTCCATCACTTGGACCAACCTTCCAGAGACGAGATGACGGATCTCGATGAAGTCTGAGGAGAAGAGGAGGAGGTGACCGTCCCGGAGGGCGTAGTGCGAGACCTTGGATTCCCAGCGGATGTAGCCCGAGCGACGGGCGGGTTCGCCGTGTTTGGTGATATAGCAGCCGATGTCTGTACGCATAAATAGGGCAAACGACAGTCAGGACGCGAGGGGATTAGCAGAGTAGACGCGAGTGGATTACGTAGCGAGTAATGAGGGAGAGAAGGGAGGGGGAAGAGGAGGGAGAAAGGGAAAGGGAAACAAACGTACCTTCGTAAATGACCAAAAGCTCCGCCGTGTCCGATTTGACGAGTCCGAGCACTCTAGACTTGTCCGCCCTGCTCTTAAGCGTGTTCATCGGCATGTTCATCGGTGCGTCGGTAAAGTCAGGTACGATAGTATTCTGCGTGCTCGAGAAACTGCAGTGTACGAACCGTAAGCAAGGATCAGGTAGAGAGGAGAGGACAAAGCATGGGAAGAAAGGTGGTGGTACGTACTTTGTCGGGTGCACGATGATGATGCCTTTCTCCGTGCACACTCCGATATTCTTCGACAGAAACACGACGTCATACGCGTCTCTCGGCGCTACGAACGACTGAGGCTGAAAACAGTTTGAATCACACAAATAAGAATGAGCACAGCACCCTAACGTCGATAATTTCGTGATCTCTCAAAGGACTCACCGATCCAAAAGACCTGAACCCGCCCCTTCCCCTCGCCTGCCCGCCCCCCTTCGCACCAGCACTCGCACTCGTCGTCAACCCCATCCCCATCTCCATCTCCGGCCCCTTCACCGGCTCCAGTGCAAACACCGTAACCTGCAAAAAGCTCTTAATCGCATAGACAACGACCGTCCGTGCGCTGATCGCCCCGACCCTCACAAACATGATCTTCCCCTCGTTGCCCGCCACGCGCTCGAGGCGTTTCGTGAGCGAGGACGTGGGCGCGGTTTCGTCGATATTGGAGAGGGCGACTTGGGCGAGGAGAGAGAGAGGGAGGGAGAGGAGTTGGGCATCGACGTGTAGGAGGAGGCGGTTGAAGTCTTGTAGGGCGAACATGGAGGGGACGGAGGGGAAGGGGAGCGCTTTGCGGTAGGCTTTTTTTTTGCCATTACCATTTCGTGGGGTAATTAGCCATAGGGGATAAAGAACGTGGGAGAGAATGTGTAACGCACTGGATGAGCCAAATAGACCGACGAAGATACCGTTGGCCGCGCCGACGACTATGAAACTTCGCCCACCGCTATCTACAGCGAACGTTAGCGAACTCGATGAAGTGAAGTCCGGGCGTTTAAGAAAAGACGACGTACGAAAATGAGCGGCACAGCTCACCCGTCCGGTGAAGAACGTCCCCGGTTGCGCGGCCACTCTCAACGAAATGACCCTGAAAAACCCATCATTCACGACCTGCGGCGCGAACACCTACGAACCCGCACCCAACCTCTCAGTCAGTACCACCGTCCACCCTCAAGGAATGAACCGATCGTACACTCAACACTCACCATATTTGACTCCCCTCTAACCTTCCGAATGCCGACCGCATCCACCAACGCATCCCTCCACCTCCTCCTCGCGCCCTCGCTCCCCACATAAACCGTATACCTCCTCGTAGTCCGCGCAGCCGCGTGCCAGACCGTGAACGGGTATATTTCCTGCCTGTTGGAGCTCCCTGATATGCTGGCGAGGAAGGATCCACCGACACCGACGGAGCTAGAGTCTGGGCGTCTGGAGCGGGTGGTTGAGGGGTCGGAGAAAGAGCCTAGGCGGAGGTATTCGACGGGGATGGGCTAGTGGGACGAGAGATGTGAATAAAGGATACACAGAGTAAGATTTGAGGTCGATGGAGTTGTGGATGAGAGTGCTTACGCGAGAGACGACGAGCCGCTTGATCGTTCCTGTCGGTCGGATTTCCTCCTTGAGGATCAATACTATCATATAGCAATTTCGTGAGCTGGATAAAAGCCGAGGAGAGTCACGTCACCCACGATAATTGTCGAACAGAGCGAAAAGGAGATCATTCCAATTATGCCAGCTATCCCCCACTCTGCGCGCCACGGGCCCCGAATGGATCAACGTCCGACTATCGTCGTACAGATCCATATCCTACTCATATCAATGAGCGCTGCGACTTATACAGGAAGGAAGGATGGGCTATGCAGCGACGTACGATGATCTCTCCCTTCGAATACACCAAACTCTCCGAAATATCCCAAAACTTCACCTTACTCTCCGCAACCTCAATCCCGGGCTGTGTGCTCTTAATCAAATCGCCAAGAACACTCAACACGAGCGGGATCTCCTCCATATCCGGATGGTCCACCTCCGTCACTTTCATTATCCTCTCCAACAGCAGTCTGAGGCGCGGAAGTCGTGTGATGGGACGGGAGAGTAAGGTTTTGAGGTCGCGTTTGCGGAGGCGCGGGTCGGAGAAGCAGCGGTGAAGGAAACCTTCGTAGTGTGGGCTGCGCTTGAGTTCTTTGCGGTGATGTTCGAGGGCGATGGGGGAGTGTTTGATATAGGTTTCGTATTCGGGCATGAAGAGGAGGGCATCTGGAGGGAAGGAAGCGCAATGCGTACGTAAGATAATGACAGGGGCAAAAAGATGCGAATGAAGAGAAGAGGGGGAAAGGAGGGAAAGAAGAGATATGCATGCGTACTGTCGAGAACGATGTCTGCTATGGATTGGATGAGAGGATGTTGGTCGCGCTGACGGGCGAATAGAGAGCCGAGCATGCGTTCGTGATGCGTAAGGATGGAGGGGAGATTACCGAAGACCTCTTTGATAAAACCTTTCAGCCGTTCTCGAGGTTCGATCACAGGTGGTCGTGCATTCTTGAGTCCGTCTATGAATACCTGTCAAACCCATGGTCAGCTTCTGGGTACCACACGCTCCTAGATCGCCCATGACGAGTTATTACCTCCTTGACCAGCGCCAGGTCATCGACATAATCTTTCTCTGCGGTGAATACCTCGAACATCGCAGACTGTCGTTCAACTTCGTGCTTGCCAAGGGCTTCTTGGGCTTGTGGGGGTACGAAACGATACCACGACTGATCTTTCTCTGGGACACGACCAGCTTGGAATTGGCGGAGGCCTTCTTCGGATTCGAGACTGGTGCAATACAGTATCAGCTGAAGAACATAAGGCATTGCAGTGGGCCACATGTTCGGTGTGGCCCAGATAGGGGGAGGCGTGTCCGTGGGTGCTGAGGACATGTCCTCCTCAGCCGGATTTTCGCAATAGTATCAGAAAATTAGACCCTCAAGGCCATCGCTTGGTCGAATTAAGAAGAATAGCCCTCGTCCCAACATTGTGAGGGGAGACACACCATGGGCCACACTCTCGCCACTATCCTCTACCACCGCAAAAGACGATAACAGAATATTGTACACATACCTAACAGCACCTAACTCTTCCGATGTAGCTTCCGTAGATGGCTGAAGGAAAGCAAATGGTGACAGTCAAGATAGTGTGGCCCAAGGAGCAGGCAGAATGACGCACATCGGGTGCAAAACTAGAGCTGCTGAAGCTTGCGACAGACGAGTAGGGAGAAGAGTCTGCTGGAGGTATGGGCCCGACATCGCTCTTCGATTGTCGATGCCCTTGTATGGATGGCCGTCCGCCATAGGGACCTGGCGAAGCCTGCACAGATGGAGTATGCTGAATGTGTGGCTCCGGGAAAGCATAGACCGCGTTCTGCGGCGAGAAGGAACTCGTCGAGCGTGGTCGCTGTGCGTCTGGATAATAAATATTCGTGTATAGTCTTGACGAGTCCTGTTCAGGGCTAGCTATAGGCAGTCTGTTGACTGGGGTCGTGTGGTCATAATCATCGGTGGATTGATAGAAAGTGTCGGACGAGTCGTGAGCCTGGCCGTTCAGCTCGAAGGAGTACGATGCCCACGACGTCCGCTGTGGGCTGACGATCTCTGGGCGACGTGCGCCTTGGGGGATGTTGAGCTGAGGATGTGGCCTGGCCGATGTCGAGGGCAGCGTCGGCGTCATGGCTGAGAACAGAACACTCTGCTCGCGGCATTCTCCAGACCCGCTTTTCTTCCTTCCACCACCGCAGGCTCATCGCCATCGTCGAGCTCGGCTCCCTTTTTCGTAAGTCTTTTCGCTCGCTGCGCTAGCTTTCCCCCCTTTAAGATTACACTGGCTGTCTCACAGCTTTTTTTTTGCGAGCACACCGCTTTGTGTTGCCAGACGAGAGTGGAGTCCGTGGGGCTGCTTTTTCAATTCTTGTCCGGAATTGGAATTTCGTCTTGTGTCATACGAGTGTTCAGGATATTGTGAGATATGGCCGCCACTCACATCTTTTTGCGAGGAAAGTAGACGTGTTTGAGAAGAAAGTGCCGCACTGTCCTCATGGCTAGAAAAGCGTGTCAACTTTTGGACGCGTTTTACCACATGATTTCAACCCATATACTCATTCTGATTGGGTGTGAGGCAGCCAGTGAAACTTCCTTGTACGCAATCCAAACTGACCATTCACATTTTTGTAGATCCTGGCGCTCTAAAAAGTCTCCAAGCTGGATTTTCCAGGTGAGAATTACCGATCGCCTATCACATCCCATCTCTCAGTCCTTCTCCCACACCCAGTACATGACAACTCCCGCCCCGGACGATGAAGACTCTCTCTTCGGCTCCCCTCCGCCTTCACCGGCCAGAGGTAGGTCGCCTTCACCCCAGCTGGCTCTTCCGACCACAGGAAGCAGCATAGCCGCAGATTCGGAAAAGCACAACAACGTGGGGACCATTGCACTTCCTGGTTCCCAGTCTTATTCTGAACTTGCATCCACTCCGGCAGCTTTGCTTCTGAGCAGCCAGCCCACCGCATCAACCTGGACGGCACCTGCTCACCGTCCAATACCACCGCCACCGCCATTGAACAGGTCGAGGCCTGTAAACAACAACGCTCAAAAGGCCAAGAAAGACAAGGGAAAAGCCCGAGCCTCGCGGTCCTCCACACCACGTCCACCTCCACCTGAAATCCCTCTTCCAAATCCAGACGAACCGCCACCGCCCAACTTCCTCCGCAACTCCCAAGCCCTTCTCGGTCTCGCTGGCCTCGTCGCCGGTGTAAAACCGTCCCACCTCTCGAAACGACATCGCGAGCGCGAGCGCGACCAAGATCGAGGCGCGACGCCAGACCACCCCATCGTCGTCGAAGAGTATGATCCGCCGCCCATAGGCCAACGAAGCTTCGTCGTTCAGCCGGAAAGTCTCCCCGAACCACCGAGTGAGGAGATCGTCGCGTCGTTAGTGAAGCAGCAGAATATATTTCCTGTGCTCGAATCGTTGTTGAGGATGCTTTCGCACGGCAACACGCTCCCACCGCCCCCGCCCCCACCTCCCTCAGCGTTCTTCGCCCGCCCATATCCACCCCCACCTCCATCTTCAGCGTTCCATCCCGACAATAGTGGCCCAGCGCTGAAACGCAGAAAATTGAACCGCGTACCGGCAGGTGCGGCCGACTGGGACGTCCCGTACCCTTTCGCGGACGGCGAGGGCCCGGAGGAGTACAGAGCGAAGTGGGAGAAGAATCGGTTGAGGCAGTTGTTGAGTCAGTTGGTCGGGCTGGTGAGAGGGGCAACGAGGAGTGCGGCTACGAGGACGTTTTTTAGAGAGAGGATGCAGGCGTGGTATGCGATGGGGAGTAGGACGAGTAATGTGCCTTCGATGCATGCGGGGATGAGTCCGGTGGCGAGGATGCTGGCGAGGACGCAGCCGCCTCATACGACGAAGCAGGTGCCGGTGCCCCAGCCGCAAGCTAGGGAGGAGACCACGAACGTCATGAACGCGAGTAATGTGTCGAGCGCCGCCGATACGTCACAGGCCATCACGTCCATATCCACGCCTGCGTCCGAACCTCCTACGCCACAATCCGTCGCACCACAGACGGAGCCTGTGCCTTCGAATCCTACAACCTCGGAACAAAACCTCGACCAGAAAGCCTTCGATGATTTCATGCAATCTTTAATGGCGGATATGACATCCGCTCCTGCTCCTGATCCCTCCCTTGCCTTCCCTACCGACGATGCTCCCGCCACTAATGATCTCACGACCTCGACTTCGTTCGACGATATGGACTTTTCTGCGTCTCTTGATCCCGATCTGGAAGCTTTTATCTCGATGTTGCAGGACGATACGTTCTCGTTCGATCCGAATTCGAGTACGAGTACGAATCCGGATGTGCAGTCGCCGACGGACGTGCCCGTGCCCGTGCCCATGGATGTGGGCCAACAGCCGTCACCGACCACCATAGCTTCAGCTTCAGCTCGAGCATCAGTACCAGCACCGGCCACGACTCCAGCTCACGTCCAGTCCAACTCTAACGCGCCTGCACCTTCTAACGACTTTGACGACATAATGTCCATGATCGATCCCTTCTTACTCGCCATCTCTCAACCTGGCTCCAATCACGGCCTCGGCTTCTCCACTCCCAACCCCAATCCCAATACGTCAAACCCGCAAGGCCAGTCACAAACTGCGATGCCTCCGACGACACAATCCCAAAGCCAGAGTCAGAGTCAGAGCCAGTCACCCATGGCATCAACGATCTCACTCCCTGATTCGATGGACCCCGAGACGCCTAGATGGGATGAGCTGATGAGTGGTGTAGAGTCGGAGATTCAGATCGTGAGAGGGGAGGGGTTCGGGCAGTTCTCGCAATTAGGTGCGTCTACGTCGAGTCGCTTTCATTCTACGGGGCCGAGGGTGGACGGAGCGTTGATGAGTTTTGGATCTGGAATGGGTTTAGGTGAGAGGGCGATTATGGAGAATAGGGAGGTGGGTGTGGGTAGGGAGGGTGGGGGGTCGTCGTCTCAGCAGCAGCAACCACAAGCAAGCAGTCAGTCTCAAGCACCGATACCCGCATCCGCACCTGTAGGATCATCCCAGCCACAACCATACCCACAGCACCCACCATACTTCCTCCCCGGCCCCGGGACCCCATACTCACCCTCGACAATGTCAATGCCGACCACGCCCGCGCCATACCCGTACGCGTACGCATATCCGTATCCACACCCTTCCCAACATGCGTATGCCTACGCCTACCCACACCCGTCGCATATTCCGCCGCCGGGTCTTACGTCCACTTCTCTTCTTGCTACCGTGCTCGATCCGCGTCATCAACCACAGTACCCGCCTCTGTACGCGCAACATCCCGAGATCCCAGCTTCTACCTCCTCCGCATCGCTTACCACACATCCCGCGCATCCTGCAAACGCAAGCGGGGCGAGGAACCCCTCTTCCATTGGGCCGACCACAACCACTTCGACAACGGCGGCAAAGTCGGCGAGTGCAAAGTCGAAGAAGGCGGATATTATCAAGAGGGCGAAGGAGAGGCGTAAGGAGCTCGAGAAGGAGTTGGAGAGGGCGAAGGTGGAGCTTTGGGAGGTTACAATTGAGCAGGGGGTGTTGGCGCATTTAGTTAAGGAGGAGGGGAAGGCGAAAGTGGGTGGTGTCAGATAGTCTTGTCGATTGACTGGGGGGTTCAGTGGTCCAGTGTGATGAGGTATTATCGCCCGACGTTCATGTCGGTATAAATCTGGTAATGTCCACTGTGTCGCTCAAAATGTGTTGTTCTCTATGCTATGAAGTTTTTGCTAGTCAAAAGTAGGCTTGTGCGTGCCCCCTTGCGCGTTGGTCAAGTCTCGTGTCGAGGCGGTGTTCCAAGTCTCCCGGTAGGGTGACTCGGAGTTAGTCGTGTTCTCAACACCCTAGCGATATCTTGCGATCGCTATACTTATTTCCTCGTCACGCTGCATTGCGGGTGCTGAACTTTGAAAGCGGCACATGCTTTGACCATGCTGTTGTTTGCTTGTCCCACGACTGCTGAACATGTCCATTAGGAGCTAGCATGATGCATGATGGTTGTGAGCTCCCCTAGCAATTTCGAGGTGACTACCAAAGTTCGGTCTTCCTATATAACTCCTAAGTACCTTCATTCGTAACAGCAAAACATGCATGCCAGAAAATATAGTACCCAGTACATTACTTCGCCTACTCAAGACTAAGGAAGCTCCACATGCTGTGGCACTGATCTTGCTTGAAAGACCTTTTCTGACAAGGATATATCTGGCCTGATCAATCCGAATTCTGTGAGCTTTATTTGCAGTGGCAATTTTGTCAGTGTGGCGTCGATGGCCTTGCAGGCCTGAGTATGATGTACGTGCAGATATCGAACATACTATCCCAGAACATGCAGGGCATGTACAAAAATTGTATAACCAGAGTAGATAGAAAGTGCTCCGTCGTGCTGGTGGAAATAGAGTTTTGCATATTAGTTGTCGTACTCTCGTTTTTCGCGCAAGGGTGTGGGGCCGGGCCCCACGAGCGTCAACCACGTCGCTTTGTGTGCGGCTTCTACGACAGGACGGCTTCAGGCAGGCCACGAACCATCCCCAAGACCCAAATACCGACAAAACAATTCAAATATTTTCGTGAATATTCGTATGTGCGTCTCCGATGATCTCAATGCAAGCCCGATGTAAACCGGAGGCCAAGAATAAGGAGACTGAGGTGTTTGAACGAGTGGCGAGGGCCACCGCCGAGCCTGCCGTCCAGCGGCCTCCGTTGGAGTGTTTACGAAAGGCAGCCCCACACCCTCGCAGGATAAAAGGGAGAGCACGACAGCTATTATGCAAAACTCTGTAATGAAGTGCGCGATTGTGCTGGGTGAGGGGCAAGTGAGGGTGCCACATAAATGTGAGAAAAGCTTACGCAAACTATTTGGCTTTGTATGGTATAAAGTCGTTCAGCCACAATTACCGGGGTGGGAGAGATTGCAAGCAAGGTAATTTAACAGGACTTCGTGAGTGCGACAAGATAGCGATGTGATTGGCCGGCCCATCGCCCATCGCCTGTCCCAGCCCATGCACTGGTTCTTCCAGAAGATCTGATGAGACCATGGTATTTTGAGACACAAGTTTCGACATTCCATCTGGTGTTGATTAGTCGCACTGAGCAAGACCCGGGACCTATTAATTGTCGGATGCCACCACTGTCACGCCTTGAGGGCGAGGCAGAAGCTGTCTAGGGTTCCAGCTCAAGTCAAATTAGCGTTCTCTTCCATTCCTATACTTGCCATGTACCGCTTTCTTACTCTTCTCCATCGCACTGCGTCTTCGTTGTACGACATGGCATGGTCATGGTTCTCCATCTCAAAGAAGTCAAAAAATGCACAATCTGCGTCAGTAATGTTGCTATTTCCCTCGGAATAAAGCTGATATAATGTCACAGGCTTGACGGAAACGATAGTGCCTTGTGGGTAGCAACATTTATTTCAGTCGTAGCCAGGCTCACTCAGCTGCATCTGGACCAGTCTACCGTCGAATCTGTTTGCTCTCATAATTGGAATCGACCAGTACAAATGCCTCACCCACTTGCGTGGTGCCGTCGCTGATGCAAACGATGCTCGGGACTTTCTTGCGAAACTTGGGGTTCCTCACGAACATATTTGTTTCCTTCCGGATGCAAAAGCAACTCGGAGGGCCATCTTGAAGGCACTCAGATCTCTTGCGAAGAACAAAGACATCCAGAAGAATGACCCTATTCTTTTCTTTTTCGCTGGACATGGGATGACAGCATTACCTCCTCCGGAACGGAACACGGGGAGAAAAATCGAGTCGCTTTGCCCGTATGATTTCCATTTCAAGCAGAACAACGACACGGAAAGTCAAGGGATTTCGGACTGGACCTTAGCTGACCTGATCAATGATATTGCTCGTGTTAAAGGCAATAACATAGTGAGTGCCTTTCATGCGTGGTATAACGACGAGGGATCATTCATTTGACTTGAATAAGACCATTATTTTGGATTGCTGCTATTCCGGTGGGGGAACTCGGCACGGACAAGAGTATTCCTCAATCCGTGGTGTTCATGTCGCCCAGGATTATGTCATCCACCCTGGTTCCCTACCCCCTCAGCAGGACGGAGTTGAGCTCGACGTTGCTGGAACGGAGCCTAATAGCATTCTCCGTACCCACCATAAAGACTACGATCCCAAGTATTCAGGGTTTGGGTCTTGCACCGTTTTAACAGCTAGCGGAGCCTCTGAGATCAGCCGGGAGGAGAACGGACGCGGAGTGTTTTCGAAAGCTCTCTTCGAAGCTCTCTTCAAAGCAGTAGAAGCTGATAACGTGAACAGACTCACGTATAAAAATCTCATACGTGAAATGTCCCATATCGGCGGGTAGGCAAACCCATTCATTTGATGGGCTATGTATAACTCTAAACTCATGGCCACACTGCCTTTTGCCTTATACAGACAGACCCCTCAGTGTATGGGCGCCCACCAGAACAGAATCATATTCAGTCTCAGAACCCTCAATTCTTCCATACTTTTCGAGGTCACGACGTCAGAACACGACGGGATATTTCACCTGAATGCTGGCGAGGCTTCTGGAATCAATACCACTGCTCGCTTCCATGTCTACGGCAGCAAAAGTATCGAAACACAACTTCTTGCCATCCTCACCGTCATAAAAACCACCCACGACTCCGCTGACTTGAAGCCCACAGACGGCTATTCGGATTTCCACCTCCCTCCGTCTGGAGTGGCCTATGCTCGGCAAATTCACGGACAAGGTTCGGCGGAGAGCTTGAAGCTAGTTATTCCTCCAGGGAAGCCTCTCCTGACCAGAGTCAGCGCTCTAGTCAACGATGCGCATTCGAATGGGAGGCTCAGGGTCCTTCCTGATATGAGGTTGGTGATGGATGGAGACGATACGGTTGCCTTCGAGATCAAGAACTCCATCTGGAGCGAGAATATGAAAACCCTGTACTACAAGATCCAGCGATGCACCTCCGACATCCACCCCAGAAAAACCTCTGCACGGCTGCAATACCGAGTCCGCTGCCGCAACACCTCTGAAACCTCCAAATGTGATGACGACACGTTCGACGACGTATTTGACGACGAAGACTCTGCCAACATCCGCTTCGCCGACAGAGTATTTGGTGTCATTTCGAGCGCGGCAAACTTTTATTTCCACCTCTCTCACGAACCAACCCACTTTGATCAATCCATGTCAGCATCTGTTCGACTGGAGTGCTTCGATCTTGATGAAGAGCCGGACGGGCCCAGTCTCAGGAGATTCTCGCGAGAGAAGGAACCAAAAACCAATCTTATCAAGAACCGCAAATTGAACGTATCCGTTGCGAAAAAGCACGCACTCGGGTTCAAGATCGTCAACGGGACCGATATTCCACTCTACGTTGCCTTGTTCTACTTCGACATGAGCAATCTCAGCATTCGTGAGCCACTCATACGCTATTTTGGTCCACACTATTGTATCTTACGTCTGCTTGAATTGGACTACAGTATCATACTACCATCCAAATTCGACTTCGGATTCGATAAACCATCACCCAGACCACTCAATTAAAGCCGGTAAAGAGCTCACCATTGGCTACGGCGCTGGAGACGGCCGTCCTCGTCGATACGCTCTGCGGGCAGGCCAGGCCCAGGAAGTCGCATTCTTGAAGCTGTTTTATTCTTCGACATACGTTGGATCTTTTGCGGACATTGCACAAACGTCACCTTTTAATAAGGATGCTCGCGTCGGAAGGACCATTCCTGCGAAGGATATGGTAATAAGTACATGGCAGACACATACCATACGTTTCGTTCAGACGATGTGATATACTTAAGGAAGTAGTCTTGTTACCCCCGTCGCTTGTAAGCTCTGTAATCTCAGTCATTGTATTACTATTCTAGACGAATGGTGTAATATGTGTTCTGTGGGACGGAGAGGAGGTAAGGAGATGCATTCAGGGTACAATTGAGATAGCATAATCTCACGAGGACCACATCATATTCGTGCCTAGAACTGAATGTATTATGAAGACCGCTACGAATTCGCCAGATACCACTGACTACTCTATCAGTATCGAGTTCAACGTAGAAAATGCAACATGAAATAAACCAGTGCTCACGCAATCGAATTATAGTACTTATGACATCGTTGTCAAATCATTCTCGCTGGATTACAGGAACGCAGATTGTACCCCATAGTGCGGGTCTCTCTGAGATTCGCTGCTTGGCAGCACGATCAACGGAAAAAAAGGGGGAGGATTGCTTTATCCTCGAAAAATCCACCCACTTTGTCGCTAGAAAAAGCTTCAGGTATCCGACGTCGACCGTCTGGCCACTTCGCAGAAAGAACCTGTGCGGCTGCCCACCACCTGCGCCATAACCAACGGTGAGTTCGCCTTGTGGGGCGATGGAGTAGTCTGCATCATAGCCGTTGGCTGTGTTGGGCTCGTAGTATGGCACTGTTGCGTCCCAGGTAAGGTGGAATGCCGCAAGTCAGGAATGTTTCTTACATATATTATAAACTGTCGCTTACCGATGCTGAGATCGCTCATATCAAAATAGAACAGAGCAGCGAAGAGAGGAATCTCAGTCTCGTTGACGACCTTGAACCCAAGCGTTTTGTTCTCTGCGACAGCCACGTTTAATACTCCATCGGCGATGAGATTATTATTTGCGTCCTTTTCCCGCGAGAACCGTACGAGGCGCTTGCTATCCCAAGTATCGTCAAGCTCGAAGCATTCCAGACGAATCATTTCCTCTCGATGTCCTTCCTTGTGTCGTAGAAGACGGTTTTTATCCGGAGCGAGAGCGAGTTGCCAATAGAAATCAGCAATCATATAGATGATGTCGACAACCTTTTGGGTGAAGATGGCGTCGTCGGGTGTTTCGTCGGTAGCTGAGGCTTTTGGAACTCCACACCGAACCGCATGATAGCACTGCGTGAGTCCAGCAGCACGACATGTCTTGTCTCTGAGCTCGAAGAAGACTGCACCATCTTCCTTTGGCAACAAAGTTATGTCAGGGGGTGGGCATGCGCATGCTTCGACAAGAGCAACCTTGCGTTCGCGAGAGCCCTCGGTAATGAGTTGGTTTCTGATACTTGCGAGAAGCGGGTTCTCAGGTATCGACACCCTTAGGTGTAACCCCAGCCCCCTTCGGGTTTGTATCGCATATGCTACACCAGACGACGGGAAGGTAGCGTCGGTAGAGTGGGGGGCGACTTTCATCTCAGCGGTGAACTCAGTGAGAGATGTAACAACAAAAACAGCAAAATGTGAACTGAGACTTCGATCAGTACACACAGTGAACTCTGCGTCGGTCATCACTCCAGAAGCCTCTCCGATGTTCAGCTCGTAGGACCCGCTGTCTGTCTTTACAACAGTGTGGAAATGGTCCAAACTGGACTCCTCGGTAGTGAACAACAATCTGGACCGGTGAGCCCCTGCGCATTGAGGGTCCTGGCTGTATGCATAGATGAGTGGTGTTGGCGTCCATGACAGCCGTTAGTTGTGTAACGTTCAATTTACCGCGTAAAGCGATGCACTTACCCGGGGATATACGGAAGACTAGAAATGAGCTCTTCGTATGTGATTTTCGCTGCATCACAGTCTTGAAGAACTTCGAGCAGAGCTCTTGTGAACAGACCACCACTAGCATCCTCCGCACTTTGCTGACCTGCCTTACAAGCTGCCAGCAGGACGTGAGACCGTGAACCCGATCGATCAAATCCCTCAACTATTCGTTCAGCGCGTGAACCGCCTTGCCACAATACGTCGTCATGAATGGCCGGCCAGACAGCGTAGTCTTTGGGGAGTTCCACGCTGCGTATCATACTCTGCGAGTTGTCGTCATGGCATCTGGTTCCCGAGCCGGCGTAGCAGCTGTCAAGAACGACCGTCTTACGAAGGGACCCTGTTTAGCTTCGTAAATATCGAAGGGCAGACAAACAATACTGACGATATTGTTCCCTTTAGTCTCGGCGATTCCATTGAGTATGACAGCAAGGGTGATGTCAAGAATTCCCCGGCGGTTCGTAGGAGCATTGAGCTCTGGAGAGAAATCATACGGGCAAAGCATCTCAATGCGTGGATCCGATCCTCCACCCGCTGGCCACCCCTCAGGAGGAATAGCCTGCGCTCCATGTCCAGCATAAAAGATGAGAATGGGATCACCGTACTCGATGGCGGGGTTCGTGGCAAGTGAGTGAAGCTCCGCTACAATATTCTGGCGATTAGCCTCTTTGTCTCGAAGATTAATAATGCGGTCCCCAGGTACGCGCGTCCGTAAAAAGCTGACCACTCTGTTGGCATCAAGAACGGCGCCGCGCAGGTTCTTGATGCCATGGTGTTGGTAGTCGTTGACTCCGAAAACAAGAGCAAATAGACGCGAGGGCGGTCTATACCAAGGTACGATAGTTGTAGCCTTAGGACAAGGCAAAAGAGGGCGGGCTCACAAGTCTAGTATTCCGCTCCGAGAACTTTAAATATATCGTGAGCATACGTCCATGCCCCAAAAAGGAGGGAGCATCGTACCCTATTATCAATGTGCTTTCCTTTTCGTCGTCCCGAATATCGGACTTGAAAGTGTATAGGCCACAAGATATTTTTCTATACAGGCTGCGACAAAATCGTGAATTTCGTCAGAATTGCTGGTGACGAATGCGAAGGCCTACCAGAGGAGACAGGATAAGACTTGTGTGGCCCAGGCGAGACAATTTGCGAGACAACCTTGAAGGTGATGAGGCATGAGAAGCAGCAGGCCTGTAAGAGCTGAGCTGAGCAAGTGTAAGCGAATGGTTTATGAGTTGTATGCTTCCAGTGCTTCACAGTGCAGGGAGAGCAGAGCAGGAGGTGAAGTCGTATTATCCCCATAACATCAAACACGTCGCCATAACGTGATATAACATTTAGGCCCTCATGTTTAAAACACGACTGTAGCGGTGGCTTCAACTTTGAAACACTGGGTGACTTCCCGTAGGGAAAAGATATGTTTATTCGGGATTGATTCAATGTGATCGCTGCTCGGCAACGCTCCGAAATGAAGATCGTAGCTCACTGGTTGGCTACAAGAGGCTGCCGTCTTCATTTCCGAGCGTTGCCGAGAGGCGTCGAATAAACATAACATTTTTGCTACGGGAAGTTATCCACTAATGAACCAGTCTTCAAGCTTATACTGAAGCATTCCAAGCGCGTTTGCTTCAGGCCATCGAGCACTTCGATCCGATCAGTCATGGTGCTTTCTTTGCATTTCATATTACGTTAGGTGCTGCAATGCAACCTCCCGCGGAGATCGGATAGCACGGGAAAGGCCACAAATGGCAACGCCCGCCACTCCGTCCCGGGTACTATTAAAGTAACTTTTTGGGTGCTTTTTCCCCGCCAAAAAAAGATGCGACCGGTGCTTTAGCTTTTTCCCACGCTTCACGAAAGTAACTTTGCTTGCTTTGGGTGTACTTCGCACCCTGTACACATCCATTGTCTCGTCAATGCACCACAATTATTGCGAGTGTTGTTTCACTTTTGACGTCGGAGGCGGTGCCAGCCTTCACCGTTCTTGGTGATCAGCTGCCGGATATTGTATCGACTGTAGTTTGTTCGTGCCAGTTGCGCACCGATCACCACACCGCCGTCCTGTGGCCAACAAGGACGTCGTTCAACACTGTCGGCTTTTTATTGCTGATGTGGCTTCCTTCCATACAGGGTGTATTCCCTGAAACAGCGCTGAGATCGAGTAAGTCCGTATGTGATATGGGCAGTTACTCCAGTTAATAGGTCGGCGCCGTCGTCGTCATCGCTGTCATACTCGGCACCTCGACCACTTTGAAGATACAATGCTAATGTGTATTCTGGGAGTCCACTGAAGGAAGTGGCCGAGAGGTTCGCAGACACGATGCCCATATGTGAGACACTTAAAGGAGATGCATAAGGTAGACTTAAGAAAAGTTGGCGAAAAGCAAGAATGTGAACATTTATGTCACGTGCAAGGTCGACAGCGATGACGACGGCTTTGAGAGGCCATACGCTACTAGAATAATAGTCAAAAATATAAACATAATACCCCTGTAGTATACGACTCGGGTGATCCTTACTTCGATGTCTTTCTAGAGAGAGAAGGTCACAAACGACATCGAAGTCATCAAAGCAAGGAAGCCTTCCGATCTAGCTTTTTGTGCCAAAGCTAGCTTTAAAAGCTAACTTCGGCACAAAAGCTAGGAAAAGTTAACTTTGTAGGGAAAAAGCAACCAAAAAAGTTACTTTCATAGTAACCCTCCGTCCCGTGTCAAGGGACTACTATGCGGACCATGAGACAAGCTCCAAGTTTTATGAAAACACAAACAGCGTGCAATCGTGAGGGTCGATAATCGTACAGCGTCAATACAATGTACATGGCAGACAACAGACATAATGCGGCAATACAAATACAGATGAGACAGCGCAACGGACCATTGACACAAGGACACCAACCGAAAAATGCAACGCAAAGAACTTGATTTACCTCTTTGCCAGCTTTGAGTCGTATATTCACAGCCTCCTCGCTTGACTTCTTCGTGTGGTCAATTGTGTGTGGACTTACTCCGGGTTCGTGGTTGGCGGATTTTGCGCTTCAGTAGCATACACATTTTTTGCAAGGTCCGGTAAATCTTCTGACGGGTGCCACCCCCTTTCATCGACTTGCGAGCGAAGGAAAACCAAAGTCGGATCGGGGGAGGGGAAGGTAGGTGCGGGAGACAAGGAATCGCATCTTGTCAGGTCAGTGCCCGAGAGGGGAAATCGGTCACTCGACAGAACTGATACAGAGCGTACAGATATGCGTAGCAGAAGACGGTCCATGGGAAGAGAAAGGGGATGTCGTTGGGGATCTGTCAATGAGAAAGGGGACGTCGATGGCGCGCCACTGTGCACGTGAAAGGGGTTGAAGGTCACTTCAAGAGGGGTTGGAAACTACTTTCTACTCATGGAACGGGTTGCTCGGGGTGAAACCCGCGCGTGAGTGAATGCGGGTGAGACGATAAATACGAAAGAAACATGTAATAAATCGATTTTGGTCTGCCCTAAAGTTCACCGCCACACTGGATGCATGGCAGCGCTTCCACGGCGATTCTGGCCGCGCCGCCTCGCAGCTTCCGCTTCAACCACGATGATGAGCGACATTTTGTGCATTTGCAAGCAGACGCCTTGACGTCGTTGTGACCAGTACGCCCCCCTTTTCCTTGTGCACTTAATACAACTGATATACGTTGTAGTTGTACTATAGGCTAAATCTCTCCGTGTTCGAGCAGTCGTCTTCATGTAGACCCTCGACGCCACCACTCTAGTTTGTCCCATCATCTATCTAGTAGTTGAGCCATCGTGTTGCTATACCCACCTTCGTAGATAACGTAGCTCGATGTGAGCTCGCGCAGGAAGGTTGATGTGGAAGCGCTTATATGTAGGAATGCAGAATGTTTGCGTCATGTTCCCCCTCTCTTGCTTCAATTTCGTTTTGGAGAGGTTTGGGGTGATATTTTGTGACAACCGCGACATCATCGCCAAATAGACTTCCGAGATCCAAATGCTCTATTCGCAGATGAGCGGACTTTCTGATGCGTTGGAGAGCGCGAAGGAGGATGCTGCTGCGAGTGGGGAGAGTCAGAGTCAAAGGTTTGACCAGGTGCGTTTCTTTGATCGCTTTTGCTTTTTCGTCTTCCTATCTTTCATTTCTCGGTGTCCCTCACGGCGTCAGCCATGTTGAGTGTTTCAACTATGCGATCAGCTCTGTGCGGTACGGAGCTTCCAGTTTTTCGTGTGTATCTTGAGTCTCCCTGCCTCTGTGATTGACCTTGATCTACCAAAGCATGCTTGAATCAACGGATGTGCCAGATGCAAGATGTTAATATGGTGTTCGACCCTTACTTTTCAGGGTCGCTTTCTTCTTTCTTTCCCCAGAGTAGTCAGATTTGTACATAGGTTCCAGTGTGTACCATGGCCTCGTTCTATGAATAGAAAATGCAACTGAAGGCCCATATACATTTGAATGTGTGCGGCAAGGCCTCCTGCATAAGTGAGTGACATTTACTGTATGGAGAGGTTGATTTCCGCTCAGGATGATGTGAGTGAATTCAGCAATATAAAGGGTGAGTCTCAATCTCCTTCCTCTATGCTGTGCGAAAGCTGAAATGCACCACACACAGGTGAACTTTCTCCCAGCAAGCGATTGAATGGAATTAGGTTTACAAGGTTTGCTTTGGTTGACCTTATCCAAGTGCACAGTATGCACGATTGGGCAGAACGGCACGGCGTTCTCCCTCGGGCTGCCTCGCAAAACGGCTTCCGAGAAGGCTACCGCACGAACAACAATGTATTCGTTCTAAGGTACATGATCAAACGGGCCCGTGCGAGTGGTCGTTCGCTCTTTGTTACCTTTGTGGACATCAGCAACGCTTTCCCATCGACCGATTAGGATACCCTGTGGTTCCGTCTCCACGACTCGGACATGGGGGTATCTGGATGTATATCTGACTGGCTTCGCATGCTGTACGCTAGGATGTCGTACATGGTCAAACTCAGCGATGTCACCTCGCCAGAGTTCAAGGCGTTTGCGGGCGTCCTGATTGGTGACCCAGCATCCCCCACGCTATGGAATCTGTACATGGTGGACTTCTGTCTCGTGTCAGGCAATGACGACCCGCTTCTGTCTGGCATACGCATGTCTCATCTCGAGCATGCAGACGATGCATTCCTCACGTCCTACACCGCGCTTAGGCTGCAGGTGCATCTTAATACCTTCTATTCTTGGTGTAATACCAAGTTCCTGACTGTGAACGCCCTAAAATCATTACGCACTCTCCTTGCACTTTCTTAGGCAGCCTTCACAAGAGCTTTCGTCTCTCAGGGTCGACTGAGCTCTTGCAGCAACATGGTATCGGCGATCAGCTTCCTTCTGTGTTCACTCTCCTTTCTTCTCTTCTGCTGTTGGGCACTCCGTCAATAATGGATCGGGCTCGCAGATCGGTCTCAGTCTGCTTTCGCTCTGGCATCGGCGTTTAGCGTCCCTCTGGGTTCGCTTTCCTGTTAGATTCTTCGCCAACAATGGATCGGGGCTCGTAGATCTCCCCTCTTCAAGCTGCGTGCTGTTGATTAGATTCACCGCGAGCTAGATTGAAGGCCTCAGAGAGTAGTCGGTCTAGCGTAATAAGGAGCCCATCGCAGTTGGGTTCGCCGAGACTTGTGGAGCGACAAGGATATAAAGTAGCGGGTGACACCCTGGCGGGCGCCCTAGTAAGTACTAGTAGTATCCGCCACCGCGGTCGAAGCATGCCTACAGCTTAGGAAATCACTTTTTCTCCCGTCAATGAAACTCTCCTCGTGCAGGCTGCTCATAGGGGACTTCCCGGTGAATGCACGCAAAATATATATTCAAAATGACGGTCAGTCATCAGCTACACCCAATCCGAATCTCGCTCATCAACCATATATTCTAGACATAGCATTTATTAGCCACCAAAATGTACAAACGGTACCCACTTCACGAAGGCGTTTTCGCCAACTTCCTTCCTGAGGCACTCTATCGCATGATGCAATGCGTATGCCGCCTTCCCTTGGATCATCCCAGTGTCCTTCAGAAGATAGGTGTATACCTCTTTCGCAACTAAAGGTGCATCTGTGTCATGTATAGACCACATCGTCGCAAATACGGATTGAAATCCAGCCATAAGCATCCCGGCAGCAAGATGTATCGCCTCCTCCGGACGCTCCTCGTCTCCTGTGGCGGTCTGACATGCAGACAAAAACGCTATCTCTGCAGATTTGAAGGATCTACTCATGATCTCCCTCAAGCTAAGTGGACCGTCGTGCAGAATAAAAGCGCTTTTAGTCGGATCCCCAGAATGCTGTACGCCGTGACAAGCGAAGTGACACCACTGACAGACAGCCATCCCATCGAGAACTGACGCGACTGTAGCCTGGTCATCGTCGAGCCAAGAAACCTCTAGGTCTCCCACGCAGCTCTGTATCTCTCGAATCTCGTACTTCGTTCCAGGGAGTGCACGGTAATTTGGGGTGTTGGGCTGTGATACAGCCAGCATATGTGGTGCTGAATGTGTGGCCGTGTCGGATGGTTTGGCTCCAAGAACAGCAGTCAAGGTCGTTGTATAAGAGGATACGATATACTGAAAGGCCTTTGGCTGCGAGTGGTGCTGGGTGCCGTAGAGCCCGGCGGCATGAAGGGGCAAGAAGGTCAGCGGGCCTGTGGCACACCAGGTGATGTGCGGAAGAGACCCTGCCAGTGGAGTCTAACGCACAGGAAGGTCAGCCATATTTCAAGACATGAGTAACCTGAACGTACCATATATTCGAGAGAGGAAAGTACGGGATGTACTACTCCTATCCACAAGGCCTGCAATACATCACGAAGTTGTTCATTCGGCATGTACAAGGGTACATCAGCGCGATCAATGCGATCTCGAATGCTGGCCTCTGCAAGGGAATCGAGCAAGTCCATGCGTAAACCCTTGACTTCTTCATATGTAAAGGTATCCGGAAGCTTGGTATGAAGGACTGGGGAGGTGTGGTCTCGGAGAATGAGGGCGTCACAGCGGGATTCGTGAACATTCACGACTGCCACTGGTCCCGAATCTGTCGCATGGATAAGTTCCGAAATTCGTTTTGGCAGGAGAAATCTCTCGAATTTTGGAATCTGGCGAACCTCACCGAGCAGCTGGTCGTACTTCTCCGCCAGCCGGCGGTGCATCTGAGCCTCGTCTTCAGCAGATGGTCTAGTAGGATCGGAACCCTCGTATGCAGAACGAAATGCCGTTCCTGCAAGCTCTAATTGCCGAGAAACCTGCATCAATTCGTCCGCGAGACTTGCATGCCCTGAGGCTTTTAGTTCGTCCATAGGAGCACGCAGACTAAGAATCTGACCCCAGACAATGGACCTTCCCTGCTCCAACCATTCAAGGGCAATATCATACCGCCCCAAATCAATTGCAGCAGCTGCTGCACTGTTGACTGCATCCCCGATAGAAATAGTGTTCTCGTAACGAAGATATATATCCAATCCCAGCCAAACAATACGAGGGACAACATCCATGACGATTGCATGAGCCTCAAGCAGCTGTTGACCGTGTTGTCTAAGGTAGCACTGGGCCCAATTTCGTGCAGATTTCAGCAAGACAGAGGGAGGAGCGGAGCCTGATTTCGCACTTATGCGATACATCCTGGTTGCATTCTCGAGATCATGACCATCCTGTGATCGCTCATATCGACTAATGAATGAGCTGGCGAGGTTACTGAGATGTGAAGGCTTATCTGCATGTCCGTCCGGTGTTGAATGGATAGCTCGTTTTTGGACAGCGATGGCTTCATCAACATCACGAAGGTCACCATACCGTTCGAAACGCCGAAGGAGTGAACTTCCGAGGTTGTTGAGACATGAATGTTTCGCTGCATGTCCGTCTGGTGTCAGTTCAACGGCCTGATTTTGAGCCCTGATAGCCTCGTCAACGTCAGAACGGTTACCCGAGCACTTGAAGCGACGAAGAAATGCAGTCCCGAGGTCGTTGAGACGTAAAGCTTTCTCCCCATGTTCGTTTGGTGTAAGCGCAAGAGCCTGCCCGTGAGCACTAATGGCCTCATGTACGTCACTGATGCTACCCAATCGCTCGAATCGGCAAAGAAAGGAGCCACCAAGGTTGTTAAGATATAAAGGCTTTTGTGCATGTCCCTCCGGTGTCAGTTCAACAGCTCGTCGTCGAAAATAGATGGCCTCGTTGATATCAGATGTATCACCCAAACGCTCGAATCGACGAAGCAATGATCCCCCAAGATTGCTGAGGTATAGGGGCATTTGTGCATGTCCTTCCTCCGTCATTTCAACCGCCTGCTTGTGGGCACTGATGGCCTGATCGATATCGTGGAGATTTCCCAGATGCTTGAAGCGGCCAAGAAGTGAGCCTCCGAGGTTGTTCAGACGTGAAGGTAAATATGTATGTCCGGCCGGTGTCATTCCAACGGCCTGCTTTTGGATATCGATGGCCCTATCTACATCAGAAAGGTCACCAGCGCGCTCGAAACGTCGGAGGAATGAGCCTCCGAGATTGATGAGATAGAAAGCCTTTCTCGGATGTCCATCCGGAAGGAGCGCAAAAGCATTCTCCTGGGCAGTAATGGCCTCATCCAAATCATTCATGTTCCCCAATCGCTCGAACCGACGGAGGAACGAGTTACCAAGATTGATGAGATATCCAAGTTTACTCGTATGTTCGGTCGGTGCCATTATGACAGCGCGCTTGATCAGATTGATACTCTCATCGATGTCTCCGAGGTTTCCCGACCGTTTGAATCGGATGGCGAGTGTAATTCCTAAGCCGTTGAGATACACGGGCCTCCTCGCATGATCATCTGGTGTCAGCTCAACAGCTTGCTTATAGGCACTGATGGCCTCATCAACATCAGACAGTTTACCCAGGCGCTCATATCGAAGAAACAATGCCCATGCGTGATTGTTGAGATATGGAGGCCTAAGTGCATGTCCGCTCGGAAATAGTTCAAGGGCCCGCTTTTGGGCAACAATGGCTTGATCAAGATCACGGACGTCGCCCAGCCGCTTGAAGCGACTAAGGAATGAGTTTCCTAGGCTGCCGAGACATGAAGGCAACCTTGCGGCATGTTCCACAGATATCAGCTCCACAGCCCGTTTGTGAGCCATAATAGCCTCTTCGACATCATGGACGTCGCCGAGGTGCTCATATCGACGGAGGAGTGAGTTTCCCAGGCTATTGAAACATAATGGCATATCTGAATGACCGCCCGTCGTCAGTTCAACCGCCCGTCTTTGGTTGCTGATTGCATCCTCGATATCACGAACATTGCCAGAGTGCTCAAATCGACGACAAAATGAAGCGCCGAGATTGCGAAGACGGATAGGCCTGATGGCATTGCCTTCAGGAGTCAGTCTAAGAGCCTCCTGATGAGCCTCGATGGCCTCGTCGACATCAGTGACCTTTCCTAAACGCTCGTATCGATGACAGAGGTAGGTGCCTAAGAGTCCTAAGCACTGTGCTTTTCTGTCGGAGTCGGTTGAGCATACTGCTTTCGCAGCTTGGATGTGCCGGAGAGCCTCGTCTATGTCGACAGTATTGTGCAGATTGGTGAACCTATCTTCTAGCAAACCTGCAAGTTCGACTGTGACGGAGTAATAAAGTGGATGTGATGCGGGTACAGTTTGTTGCTCGTTGAGAAGTTTGCTGATCTTTTCGTTCAGAGCTCCCAACTACAACCAAGGTAGTGTTCAGCACGTCGGGAGAAGACACCAACTGTAACAGGCTTATTAGTAGACGGACCTCTGCGTCATGGTGCCGGCTCATGCCCACTTCGGTACGACTCTTCAAGATCGAAAATAAGATCAAAATCATGGTTCAAAAGATACTGATTGATTCCGCTCACCAGAGTCGGGGTTGCTACTACACTTTCAGGTGGAGTAGGTACGGGATCGGCGTTCGGGGCTCCAGGGCTGCGCTGCGGTATGTCTACCTCGCTGGACATCTACTTCCAGTAGAGCTAGATATAGTATATCATATGAGTTACCGGACATAACGATGAGTGGACAAGAAAACAGTGAACAGTAGGCTGACCCGTGCCGTTGTCCAGGGAAACTCAAGGGAGAGGTAGGTGAGCGAAGAAAAGCGGAGGGAAGGCGTATATAATACTGTACTTTTACGACCAACCGTTCGTCACGCGTCACCGCCAGGAATTCGGATGGAAGATGAGCTCCGATTAGAAATGAGGTTCATCGGTCAACCCCAACCCTAGAAATTTCCTAATCGGGCGAACAGTTAGTCGAAAAAACCACAGTAAGCTGAATGGGTGCTGGCAGACTCCAGTCTCCGAGTCTCCTATCAAACGGGTACACGCAAATTTCAACCCTATGATCAAAATATTAATAGAGTAATCGATAGAATGGAAGAATCACTGTCCATCGACTCCATGCCAGTGTTCGCCCTGCATTTGTACTACTGTACTATTTCCACCTGGGAGTCACGAGTATTGAGGCAAGTTAGGCTTTGTGATGGGTGCCCAATCACAATGCATCAGGAAAAACACCCCTTCCTAAACTCTGCCTAAATCGGAAGTCGCGTCGCGGCGGTGGCGCTCGCCTAGGAGCTGCCTAAAGCTGCCTATACTGTAGGCCCGGGGTCACCTCGAATGCGACTCCCGAGGTCGCTGTGTGTATTTTAGAGATCTCTGACTGTTTGTTGATAAAACAGTTGCATATATGAATACCTTGGGATATTCATGGCAGTATTATTATATTAGTGGTCTACTGTACATACTCATACTAATTACATCGGGAAGAATACAGAAGTCCGTGGATGAAAAGTCAACAGCATAACAAAAGATACTGCAGCCTGAAGCGAACGCGCGATAGCAACGGCCATGCCATAGTGCCCAGAATAGACCGTGAACCAGACGGCAGGAGGTTTGCACACGTGGAACAAAGCTGTCCACGAAAACACGTACCCCGCCCAGTCTGCCGAAGTATACGTCGTGCAGCCTGCTGTCCTCCAATACCTTCGCCAAGTCTCTCCTGGCCATATTTCTCAGTTTCCTCAGCGCCACCCTGCACGCATCCCTCCGTTCCCTCATCCCCTTGGGAAACCGCTCGCACTCGAACGCTAGGACGTGAGCTGCGGTTCGAAACGGCCTAGTGTATCTGGGGCATATCTGCTCGAGCGGTACTCGCCCTATTACGAAGTAAAATCCAGCAACAATGACATGGTAGGAAAAAAGAGAACAGTACGCACATTGCGACACAGGCGCAGAACTCGACGATCTCCGGTTCGGAAGGGCCTGGTCAGTGTGTTTATGTCTGTGCATGCGATCGCGATCGCGACGGCTTGCGAAGACGAGGCGGAGCCCAGAGCCGACGGCGGGGTTTCAGAGATGGGAGTGGGTTGCTCGAGGGACAAGGTGAGCTACACTTGTTTGATGGTGCCGACGTGCGCTCCTTCTCGGCGGCGCGCTAGATAATGTTGCTCGAGTGTGGACATCTGAAGTCGGGAGCGTCGAGCTCTTCGATGCTCCTCACCACACCAACGACCGATACTCCCTGTCGACCTTCCTCGACGGCTGCCATCCCGCGCATCACCTTGTCCCCCCAAATTCGGATTCTCGAACCTCTTCAGCATAGGCAGGGCATACCAATGATCATGATGCCCGCCCCGAGCCCATACCGCCTCATCAACATTACCCCGCTCTCCTCCAGCGCCCCAAGCATGACCTCACACACCCTCTTATCCCTAACCGCCGCGTCGGTGGTGGAGTACGAGGGGAGGAAACCGAGGTAGGCGGTGCACACGTGACCGGCGTTGAGCGGGAGAACTTGCGCTCGAGGCAACCGGAGAGGTTGGAGGTGGATTTGAGAATGGAGATGTGCACGGTGAGAGGGATTGGTTGGTGTGAGCGTTGGTCGATGGTCCATTCGTAATAGACTTCGACACGGACGCCGAGGGGCGTTTGGATTTGCGGTCGAGGTTGGGTGCCAGAGGTGGGAGGGCGACGGGTAGCGTGGGCGAGGAGAAAGGGTGGCTGACAGGGGGTCGGTATCAAGGGTTTAGGAGCGATGGGAAGGGAGGACGGTCGATACGCTCACCTACCCTCCTCCTTGTTGAGCTTGTCACTCACGTGTTCCGGTTTCGAAACACCCTTCTGTTCGTGCTTGGACTTGGCATTGCCGGTGTCGATGATGAGGTCCTGGAGGTGCCAGAAGCGCCAGTTAAGGTCCTAGCCCCGCTCGAGTTAGCCAGCGACTTTGATGCAGACCTGGCACCGATGACGACACGAGGAAAAAGGTCGGAACAAAGAAGAAAGAAACAAGGAAGGAAAAGAGAGGACGTACCTTCCATGCCTTGGTCAGGAGTTGGTGTTGCGGAGGTTGGAGAAGGCTATGAAGGACTTGTTGCCCCGAAAAGGTTGAGGGATGAGCTGGAAGGTGAGGAGGGCCAACGTCCTTCGTGAGCGGGCTGAGGAGGCAGAGGCCGGAAGAGGACATACTCGAAGTGGAGAGGTGCTCCCCTGTGAGACATCAGCAAGTTGTACGGAACAGAAAACAGGGATGAGATATGCAACGAAAGGGAATGAACGTACGAGTGTTTTACACAGCAGCCGGCGTCCCGAAGCCATGCAGTCCGGCCTTTGCAGCCAGGACCTCAGCAATCGGCTCGCTTTCCGACTCCGAGTCTTGACGTGACGGTTCGGTAAATACGTCGGGTCCGCCAACTGTGATATCGCAATCGGGGTTGCCGTTGATGATGCGGGCGGAAATCGGATTGGGTGCAGGTGGGTCGGTGGCGGCGAAGTTAACAATGACAAAGGCTAAGCCACCAGTAACGCAGCTGGCTATTCTATCTCATTGGGAGAAAAATGAGGTAGCAGAGGTCGATGAGGTGCTGATGCGGAGAGGCGGTGGTGGATGAGGTCGAAAGGGCGATTATCCTCCTCCACGGCGGCTGTACCTCCCGTCCGACCTTCCTCCATTGCCATACCTATGGCACTCGCACGGCTGTTGTTCAGGTAGTTCGCGTGCGCAAGGTAGGTCGAGTGGGAGACGAAGAACAAGAGTTGCAGGGCGCGTCGTCGCCACAACCTCGCGCCACGGGTTTGTTTGGTCGTGTTTGGCCAATGTTGACTTTCGCGTCGAGTCGCGACTTGTGCCCTAGTCTTGTCCAATTTGGGAGGTTTTGGCGGGGTGACCCCCAAAGACCATATATGGAAATTCTTGATAACGCGAAAGCCGTGATCTCATCTAAGCGAAGCGATAACCGTAGGTGGCGCAAGCTGGCGTTCACAGATCTCGTCTCTTCTAGGGCTCCGACAATAAGTCGGGAGTTAATAACAGCTGTAAAAAAGTGCTGTTAATAACTGTTTATAACTTGTTATTAACAACCCTCCCGATACGGTGCTATGCAGCTCTGTAAAAAAGTGTAAGAAATCCTGACATCTGGACGAGTATATACGCCTCCAGGGAAGACTCTCTCGAGTTCCTGACCAACTCCTGACGTCGTATTCCATCCTTTAAGACCCCTAACCCGACTTAGACGTGACTTTCCCCTAAACTATCTCCACGACGTTGACTGCCAGCCACAGCTTCTGAGTCTACGGTGGGTGTTCTCGCCAACGCAACGCCAACGGCCTCACGTACCATGACCGTATGCGCTGTAGAACATGTTCTAGGAGTTCAAATAGTAACCAGAGACACTCAAAAGAACCGCTAGTGCTTTGCAAGCCCTTCAGGTCAGTCGAAACTGACGGCTCCTAGGGGAAAATATAATATTTAAATCGATTTAAATATTTTGTTTTTAACTGTTTTTAACACCTGTAAAAAAGTCCCTCGAGGGCCGCCGAGTTACTAACACAGGGCACCATGGGCCCAGGACTTTTTGTCGGAGCCCTAGTCTCTTCGTACCGTCCCGTTTCCATTCTTGTCCTTACTTTACCATGAGCAGACGTGCCCTCGTATCTGTTATAATCGTGGGCTGCAAAATTTCACATTGCTTTGGCTCGAATGATCACACTTATGGTTCTACAATGAATATCAGATATGATGTCGGCCTTAGTATTTGCTCCGAGTCCAGCACTTCTCGTAAGTTCATGCACTCGATAGCGCTTTCAGAACCATCATATACATACCCTGCGCTGAATTTCTCTTACTCTTTTAAAAATATATATAGTGGGCTGTCTGCAAGCGAGGCTTGCGAGAGTCCTTTCCGCCACAGTGGCCCTGGCCCCTGATTGCTGTTGCATCTTTCGTCTAACTCAGTCTGTGCCGGCCTTTCGCTGATCTTTGTGAGATGCAGGTTAATTCTCTCCGATATCAATTTTCCGGGCTCTTCGCGGACAAGAATGCTGGCAAGTTTCATTGATCAAGGGTGGGGGGGGGGGGG
>NW_006763132.1:785331-850905 GCF_000264905.1 Stereum hirsutum FP-91666 SS1
GGGGGGGGACGTCCCAGTTTGAAAGCTATGTACTTCTCTTAGACTCTTATGATCACAATTTTGTGTCGAAAATACAGCATGGATGCAGGATAAAATGGCAGAGAAAATTTGTTACGCACGAGCAGGAAGAATTCAGCAGCAGAGATGAAAACCTACGCAACTTGTCTGTGCCACCCTTGCGTGTGGCACCGAGCTGAGACGCGACCCAGAAATTTCCTTATATGGTCTTTCGGGGTCGCCCCGCCAAAGTCCCAGAAATTGGAACAGACCTTATATAATGATTTCTTATATAAGGTCTGTGCAGGAGACTACTTGTGCCCGTTCCAGTGTTGTGCCGGTCCGGGACTGTCGCTGTAAGTCGCGTGGACAGCCGGATCCGGTCTGCGAAGCGACCTCAGCGACCGAGACCTTGGGCATCCTGGGGTCTTATCCCATATTTGGTCATTTGCTGATGTAAGACGAGTCGACACAGCGCCTCCAAGCAACCTCCAAGACGTGTTCTGTGCTCGCCCGCTGTTTTTTCCATATTACCGAGGCCTGGGTGATCACAACTCGAAATGTGTCACATGCATAGTGTGTTCTGTGTACTCTCTGCATGGTGAATACCTTATGATATCCTGTGCTGTCGATGGCAAATTCGTTGTAAACGTCACCACATCTCAGGCTTGTGTCTGTGAGCAGTCTGTACATATTTCATTCTGTGCTTCTTGACAATGACTTCCGGCTCGCTACTTCCCATGCTGATGACTGAGAGCAAAGGATGACTGCATGGTCGTTTTTTTGCCGCTAGTCCAACAAGGATACATGTGAAGCCCGAAAGTGAGGAGTTATACAGTACACTATGAGATTGTCCAAGGTCCAACTGCTCAGGAAAATGGACGCGATGCCCTCAGACATTTTTGTCAGAGATCGGTGGAATTCAGAGAATATATTTGAAATTGGTTGAACTTGTTTCTCAGGCATCGGTGTGAAACTCGGCCACACAAGTTGTCTTGGATTGCACCGAGTTCGTGAGGTTCTCTCCACTCCAAGTCTGTACAATGAGCACGAGCAGAATCAGCTGTGCTCAGCTGATGTTCAACATGGTTCAATTTGGTTTCCTATGGTCGGACGGAGTTACTGACTCCGACTCAAGCCTCATCCAATTTTTCATTAGGTGTAAACAGTTGATCATGGCCACACCGGTGCCACCTGCCCTCTTTCACCAACATCCATCCCTCATTACCCTCATTATTGAGCACCACACATCCCTTCAGATACAATCCAGACATAAGCCATTTAAGCAGACACACAAGATTGTGTCACATAAGGGCATATTCTACAGCAAAGCATAAGTATGCATATGTAGATTACATGCAGTGCACTGATTTACATACAACACGGCCTTGTGCACTTGAATCAAAAAGAGAACCTGCTCATTGCACAGATGGGGGCACATATTATCATTCAAACTCATCCTATACAACATCGGAGCGGGCACCAATGTCGAGTGATCAGTACGACGTCTGCAACAGCTCAATTTTGCCACCGCCACACTCCATATTAGATTAGATTAGATGATCTTCAAGGTCCTGCCTTTCCAAGGTCGCTCGGCTGTCGCGCGACAGTTCCGAGTCTTCGGACCGAGACCCCAAAGACTATCGCGCGACCGGCACAACACTGGCCCGTTCATCCTTCCCTCTTCTCTACTTCACTCTTCCTCCTTCCTTCGCTCGTTCGCTAGATCTCCCCTAACCTTGTCATGCCCCCCTTTTTTTTCTCACTCTTTTCTTCACTCCCTCATTGTCGCCCCACGATACCTGTAGCCAGGAAGGCCGTCCTAACAGCGCTATCAGTGATAACGCTCCAGGGTGCGGCCGCGACGGTTGAGCAGTAAATGAAACGGAAGTTAGAATGAGGGAAAGCTGTATCGTGGAGGCTGGGTGGCCTGCCGGAGGCTCGGGCCATTGTAAGTGCTTTTAGCCTTCTCTATCGTTCTCTCTTTTGTGATCGTACCACTGCTCTCCCTCGACACTCCCCGTCGAGCTCCCTCATCACATTCACACCCTCTCTTTCTCGCCCACTCCCACCCACTCCCGCTTTTCTCCTCGTTTCTTCATCGCTCGGCGCTCGTTTTCTCACTCACGACCTTATGCGCACACCCGCGCTCGCAATCACTCCGTGAAGTGGATCGCGTTGGGTGCGGCCTCCATCCTCTTCTCTTCTCTCTTCTTCCCTCGTTCACTCAACCTCCCCCAACTTCGTCGTGTCTTCTTCCCTCTCCCTTCGTCAATGGCATACTCACCCTCGCCTTTCCTTCCTCACCCCCTCATCGTCGCTCAACAACATCCTTAGCCAGACCAGCGACATTCCGGGCCCGTCGCTCTCCCTTACTGCATCCACGTCCTCTCTTCCTTGCTCACTCCCATTTTCATCCCAGCTCCTTAACCCCTCGGCACTCGCCCTCTCCCATGCGACCTCTCACATACACGCACACCTGCGCTTGCACATGGGTGCGAGGGACATCGGTCGTTGTATTCGCGGGTTGTGAAGTAGAAGAGGTGCGTCACCCTCCTTTATACATACCGCATCAATTATTTATGATCCTCCGGCATGCCATACAACTGCGTCACGACCACGCTGCGAATCAGCATTCGTCGGGTATCGTCATTGAGGAGGGTTTTGGTCGAGGGATGGGCCTGGTAATTATTGGCAGCCCTTCAATGGCTGAGCTGGTAACAGGAAGACGGTCTTAGAGGTGATTGTTTGTGTGTATGAACGTTGTTCGATACCCGTAGTGTAGTATCATGTAAATAAGTAAAATATGTGTATTTTATGCATTTATGGTGGAATTGGAATGACTGGAGATGTCAGTCTCCAGACGTTCCAGACGGTATTTATGATCCCAGACGAGGTCCTGGTCGCGCGTCGGTCTTTCTGGGTTCATGCGCTTGTCTGGAGCTCTCGAAACTCTTGGGAAACTCTGGAGACTGCCTGGACGGCCTGGTCCAGACGCGTGCGACCTTGCTGATGTAAGTTGTCTAAGGTCTGATGAAGTCTTATCTGGCTTGCTGGAGTTTGCTCAGTTCTGCCCATACAATGAAGTCCGACAAAGTTGGCTGAGGTCCGTCGAGGCTTGACAAGGTTTGACATGGTCTAATGAAGTTGTCTCACATCGTAGCTCATAAGACCTCACCAGACTCAGTCAGACTCGGACATCATAGTCCCTCATAATTTGAACAGAATATCTGTTTTCCGTCCAAGAAAAACCATCATACCGCAGGCTGAGCATCTGGCAGCGTAAATTTGTGAATAAACAAATATTTGAGCAAGGGACCACACATCAACAAGAAAGGAGAAGGGGGCTGGCATCAGCGAAGGGAGGAAGAACATGTGTAGTGTGATAGGAAATAATAAGTGCCCATGAGAGCTATGTCGTGGTCACGGACATCAAGCCGGGTGATTGTAAGGGTCGCAAGAGTACTGCAGGTCATGAAGGTCAGTGAGCATCAAGAGTGTGAAAGAGGAAGATAAGAGACTGAGAGAAGAAGGGATTGAGGAGTGTAGTGAGCTTGACGAGATAGGGGGAAGGACTAAGATGGGTTTTTCCTCACAGGAGTGATGTGGGTCAGGTGGTCTGGGTGAAACGAACAGAGATGGTGTTCCATACTGGAGCAACCATATCGTTCGATTTGATCTGGTCTCCAAAACGAGCCTCCTGACTAAATGGAGACGACTGTTTGATTCTTGAATAATCTACCCATCTCGTCGAATAAAACAGCTTCAGGTATGCGACATCGATTGTCTGACCATCTCTAAGAGCGTATCTGCGAGGACGCCCGGTTCCTGATCCATAGCCGACAGTGAGCTCGCCTCCAGCGGGGATGCATTGTTGTGCATTGCTACCTTTCGCTAAGCTCGGTTCGTAATAAGACACTGAGACGTAAGCATGCATCAAGGAGAGAACGTGAGCTTCGCGGACGTAGAAGTGATCAATATTAAAGTAGCGTACTGATGCTCAGATCGCTCATGTCAAAGTAAAACAAAGCGGCGTAAAGGGGAACGTCGGTCCCGTTGATGATCTTGAAACCGAGAACCTTCTTTACTGACACGGATACGTTCAATGCACCATTATCGATGAGATTAGTCTTCGGGTCCTTCTCTCGGGTGAATCTCTTGAGGCTGGGCCCATTGCGAACCTCATCAAGCTCGAAACATTCGAGACGAACATCTGCAATGGGCTCATCGGGATTGGCTTTGGTCGGTTCGCGAGAGAGGTGGAAGTAAAAGTTTGCCGCGCTCGATATGACACTAAATACTCTGTCGGCGAAGCGGATGTTGGCAGAGTCTTCGTCGTCAAATACGTCGTCGAACGTGTCGTCATCATATTTGGAGGTTTCAGAGGTTTTGCGGCAGCGGACTCGGTATTGTAGCCGTGCAGAAGTTTTTCTGGGGTGGATGTCGGATGTGTATCGCTGAATCTTGTAGTACAGGGTTTTCAGATTCTGGTCCCTCCAGATGCCGTTCTTGACCTCGAAGGCAACCGTATCGTCTCCATCCATCACCAAC
This sequence comes from Stereum hirsutum FP-91666 SS1, assembly GCF_000264905.1. Lineage (NCBI taxonomy): Eukaryota > Fungi > Basidiomycota > Agaricomycetes > Russulales > Stereaceae > Stereum > Stereum hirsutum. Next base: position 789,880 of record NW_006763132.1, read on the forward strand.
CTCATGTCAGGAAGGACCCTGAGCCTCCCATTCGAATGCGCATCGTTGACTAGAGCGCTGACTCTGGTCAGGAGAGGCTTCCCTGGAGGAATAACTAGCTTCAAGCTCTCCGCCGAACCTTGTCCGTGAATTTGCCGAGCATAGGCCACTCCAGACGGAGGGAGGTGGAAATCCGAATAGCCGTCTGTGGGCTTCAAGTCAGCGGAGTCGTGGGTGGTTTTTATGACGGTGAGGGTGGCAAGAAGTTGTGTTTCGATACTTTTGCTGCCGTAGACATTGAAGCGGGCCGCGGTATTGATTCCGGAAGCCTCGCCAGCATTCAGGTGGAATATCCCGTCGTGCTCTGACTTCGTGACCTCGAAATATACAAGAGAATCGAATGTCTTGAAACTGAACAAGAGCCTGGCTTTGTCACCGCCTATGCATTGAGGATTCTGGCTGTGTACACAAGACAGGCATATAAGTATATGTTACGGCGTCCTTAGTCCCGTTACAATTCTTGACAGTCGACTTACCGATCAAGTATAGATAGACGATCAATAAGGCTCTCGTATGTTAACCCATCCAGCTCACCAGCATTCCCAGCAGCGCGGAGCGCCTCGAAGAGAGCTTTGGAGAAACGTCCACGTCCATTCTCTTCTAAGCTGACCTCTGTGTCTTTGCATGCGGCCAGGACGATGCTAGACCAAAATCCCGATGTCCTCGGGTCGAACTTTTGATGGTGCGCACGAGCAACCTGTTCGTCCAATTCTGGACTGGAAGTGGTTGTAGACGGCGTAGCCTGATGTTGCAGGATGGTGGGCAGGATGGTGGGCAGGATGATATAGTCATTGTCGAGATCCACACTGCGTTTCATGATGTACGTATCGTCATCTTCGTGCCGAGCTCCCCCGCCAGCGTAACAACAGTCTAGGATAACCGTCTGTCCAAAAAGGACATCATCAGCTCCATAGACTAAGAGTGCTTGTTACTCACAATATTATTGCCTTTAGCCCGAGATATATCATTGAGCACGTTGGCCAAGGTAAGGCTGGGGATACCTTGTTTTCGCATGTCAATATTTGCCTCCGGAAGAAAACCATAGGGACAAAGCAACTGCACTCGTCCGTGCTCGCGCCCCCCGGTGTTCCATCCCTCAGGAAGCTTTGCCAGAGCCCCATGCCCAGCAAAGAAGATAATGATAGGGTCGTTCTTCTTAATGGCGTCGTTTGTCGCAAGAGATTCCAGTTCCTTCAAGATGTTCTTCCGAGTTGCCTGTTGATCTCTAAGGTTACGGATACGTTTGATTGGAACCCGCGTCTCAAAGAATTTTGAAGCATCGTCAGCATCGGCGACGGCACCACGCAGGCTGCTCATGTATTTGTATTGGTTGATTCCAATTATAAGAGCGAAAATATTCGAGGGAGGACTAGCCCGAATGCAGCTGAGTGAGCCTGGCTGTAATGGAGGTGGTCGTTAATACCCACAGGTCGTGATCGTTTCCGTCGTGACTGTGACACTATATTAGCTTGATGTCAAGGGGAACAGCGACTTTACTGACGTAGATTGAGGGTCAGTTTTTGACTTCTTTGAGAAGGAGGGACAAGACCATGAAAATGTCATGTCGATCAACGAAGTGATTGTGCGTATGCGATGAAGAAGAGCGTGATTGTCAACTGTTGGGGGTGTGGACGAGAGATTCGACCGGATATGAGGCCTGCTTTAAAACATCTGGTGAACTGTGAGGCACTGATGGACAGTGTCGTATTCCCGCGATATCCTCCATTGTAAATGGAAGCTGTTATGGTTTGCGCATGTATAGATCATCTTGATAATGAAAATAGTGTTTAGACCATCGAGGGCGACGGCGCTAGGTCTACTGCGACGCTTGTCGGGCAAAACCCGAATGGACCTAGGTTCTTAGTGATCGGCTGATCGATGTCGAGCCGTTCTGCTATAGGAAGGAACTAGCCTGTGTCATGTCAGGGAATGCGATTGCGGAAAGAAGGAATGCGGAGTCCACACAGTCCCAAGTAAAGTAAAGATGGGGTAAAAGAACGCTGAACCATGCAGTTAGTATACCTGTATGGCACCCGCTATTGCACTGGAATCAGAACAGTTGAGACAGTGCATTGCAGGCAAAGAATCAGGATGGCTGTTCATGTCCAGAAGAGCGCAGAGAAGCGTTATCTATATGCATACAGTCGTGCTCCTAGACCACCGGCCGAGGCATGGAGGAAATACGGAGCACGCCATTTTTGGGGTCTAACAAAAACTGGATGATGATATGCACTAGCCTTCGAAAGAGCGCGCTCTAAAAAGTGAAATCATTCCGTGAACGAAGAGTCCAGCGCAGCGAAGATGCTTTCGATTGCCTCAATGTTCACCTATCATGTTTTTTCGGGTGTTCACCCGATCGCTCATTGAAATCGCTCAACAACGTATAGTGAGACGCCTGTTAAATATGGACGCTGCCCAGCTCCTAACCTTCGGTGTAGCTAAAACGCCGTGTTAACTAACTTTTTTTAGCAACCAGTATCCATCTCTAGTTTCTCATCGCTTCCAAAAAAACAAATTCACCTGTCAACGTGCAGCGCAGCGCCATCGCCATGGATCACGGGGGCGATTAAGTAGATCAGGAGGCAGTGAATTCGTTGAATCATCACCTGCGAATTAAAATAAGTAGTGCCACGTCGTGGAGAACATGTAGAACCTAATCTGCGAAATTTGTTTCCATCTTATCAACCCGCACCCGCGGTAGCGTAATGGCCATGTGAGAAAATCCGAGGATCCTGTGAGGCAGATATATACTCGCTACGAAGCGCCCACATATCATGAGTCGTGATCATAGAGGCACTGGTATTGCACCGCCGGTTGTCTCATTCATCGCAAGAGATCCGCACGGTGCAGAGGTGGATGTCAGCGCGCTTTCTGGTATACAGCTTCGTGCATCAAGTCTATAAAAAATATCTGAGACGGAGTAAAAGTGCATTCAGCCCTGTTATTCGAGAATCAAAATTGGATTCCTATAACTTGGGCTGCTATGAAGAGCACCAGGTCGACGATACTTAGGCAGTTTGCGCACCTGCGACACAAGATGAAAAGAAAGGCGAACCACACATACGCACCTTCTTTGGTATCTCACCGTTCACGGCAGCATAAGACTTCCACTGCCACCAGAACCTACGACACAGAAGATCCAGGCGGTCATCCGACATACCATATAGGTAGGGCTCTCACCCACTCCCATCTCTCGCGGCGTCCCGTGGTTGCTGTCTCACCATCTGGGATGCTCGAAATGATTTTGGGAGTGTAAATGCTAAGATTGGTCGAAGTACGAGTATAGAGAGAGTTGAGAGTAGGACCTTCGTGAAAGGCCTCAGCAGAACAGAGTAAGGCAGCGCTATTCCCTCCTGAAGCCGTTTCCTTCCTTTTTGGCAATCCGGGAAGTTGGAACGCGCCACGAACGCGGCTCGGCGGAGTGGCCACACGTGATCAACTCCGCCTTGCGCCGCGTCGACTTAGACGCAAATTCGTACAAGTAACGTCTAGTAGAAGATACCATGGGACGCTTCCGCTTCACCTCTGAGTCTACTGCCAGAATCCCTCTGTTAGTGTCACCTCAGAGCACCACCTCGACCAGAAAGGCATTCGATGATCTCATGCGATCATTAATGGCTCCAATGCTATCTGATATACAATCCGCTCCTGCCCTTGCTCCTGACCCCTCCGTTGCCTTCTCTGCCGCCGATTCTCCTACCATCATGTAATGATTCCACGACGTCAACTTCGTTCGACGACATGGACTTTTCTGCATCTCTTGATCCCGATCTGGAAGCTTTCAACTCGATGTTGCATGGTGATACGTTCTCGTTCGATCTGAATTCGAGTAAGAACCCGGATGCAGTCGCCGACAAACGTGCCCATGGTACATGGACGTGGACTAACAATCGTCACCTCAGGACGTGCACCTGCCACGGCATCAGCCCATGGCCAGTCTAACTCCTCAGCCTCCGGGCTGTAACTTTCAACGACTTTGACGACATAACGTTCATGATCGATCCCTTTTTACTCTTCATCTCTCAACCCTGCTTCAATCACAGCCTCGGCTTTTCCAACCCCAACACGTCAAACCTGCAAGGCGCCTCGCAGGTCCAGTCACAAACCGCGCCTCCAACGACACAGTCGCAGAGCCAGAGCCAGTCACCGGAGGCGTCGACGATCGCGCCGATGGACCCTGAGACACCTATCTCGGTATGAACTGATGACTGGTGTAGAGTCGGAGATCCAGATCGTGAGAGGAGAGGGTTTCGGGCAGTTCTCGCAATTAGGTGCGTCCGCGTCGAGTCGCCGTCGTGATCGTGTCTTTCATTCTACGAGGACGAACGGAGCGTTAATGAGTTTTGGATCTGCGATGGGTTTAGGTGAGAGGGCGATTGTGGAGAATAGGGAGGTGGGTGTGGGTAGGGAGGGTGGGGGGTCGTCGTCTCAGCAGCAGCAGCAGCAGCAACCACAAGCAAGTAGTCAAGTACAAGCACATACGCAGCCTCCAGCAACGATACCCGCACCCGCACCCGCAGGATCATCTCAGCCACAGTCATACCCACAGCAGCATCCCCCAGCATACTTCCTCCCCGGCCCCGGCCCAGGGACCCCATATTCGCCCTCAATGTCAATGCCACCCACTCCCGCGCCTTACCCGTATGCGTACGCGTATCCGTATCTGCACCCCTCTCCACACGCGTATCCGCATCCCTCGCCACACGCGTATCCGCATTCGCATCCCTCGCCACACGCGTACGCCTACGCCTATGCACACCCGCCTCCGGGTCTTACGTCCACCTCCCTTCTTGCTACCGTGCTCGATCCGCGTCATCAGCCACAGTACCCGCCTCTGTACGCTCCACACCCTGATAGCCTGGGCCAACATTCTCCGGGTTCTACATCCTCCGCATCCCTTCCCACAATCGCGAACGGGGCTCGTAACCCCTCTTCGACTGGGCCGAACACAACCACAACCACAACCACTTCGACAACGGCGGCGAAGTCAGCTAGCGCAAAGTCAAAGAAAGAGGATATCATCAAGAGGGCGAAGGAGAGGCGGAAGGCGTTGCAGAAGGAGTTGGAGAGGGCGAAGGTGGAGCTTTGGGAGGTTACGATTGAGCAGGGGGTTTTGGCGCATTTGGTTAAGGAGGAGGGGAAGGCGAAGGTGGGGGGCGGGAGGTAGTTTAGTCGTGTGGCGTGGCGTGGTTGGGTAGGTTGATGAGTCGGGTTTTGGTGGATTGGTAATGGGAGGAAAAGGGATGAGGTGTTGAAGCCTGACGTTCTGTTCTTGTCGGTATGAGTCTGGTGCTGCTCGAAATTATGTCGTTCTATGCTATGAAGGTTTGTCTAATTGAGATTATGCTCGTGCGTGTGATGAACCCGTACATATTACATTCCTCGCGTGCGTCTAAGATCGGTCCTGGTAATTATTTAAGAGCACCGTTCTTTCATAATCTCGCCATTAAGCTCTCAACATGCTCTCTCCCACCACTCTCCCAGTCATCACAACACATCGCCAAAACCCTCGAATCAATCCTCTTCCTCCCCTGCATCGGATCTCCCTCCCTCGGCTCTCCATATCCCTCCTTCCCCTCCGCAATCGCGACATACCACCTCCTCGTCCCCTCCTCCCTAAACCCCATCCTCTCCGCAGCCCTCACACTCGCATCATTACCCGCATACGCCCTCCATTCTACCCTCCTAAGACCGAGCGCGCCAGCCCGTCGAGTAGGCAGTTCGAGTGTGAATTGGAGGAGGAGGCAGACGGCGTGGGTGGTTATGTGTGTTCGTTGGAAGGAGGGGAAGGTCATGAGGTAGCCGATTTCGGTGCTTAGGTTTGTTGGGTCGGAACGTATGAGGCCTATTACGCCTGCCATCTTTTCTTCCTCTTTCTCCTTCTCCTCGCTTCCTCCTTCTCCTCTTCCGTCGGGAGATTCAGACGCCCCCTCAGTATCAATCGCAAGCCCCCCCTTATCCAACACCGCAAACAAACACCACATAGAATTCCTCCTTACGCCATACTCCAAATAAGTGAGGAACTCAGCAAGAGATCTATGTTCACTTGGGAAATGCTGCGTAAGTTCTGGATGGGCGAGGACTTGGGAGATGTAGGTCGAGGCGTGTAGGCGGGGGATGAAGGGTGTGAGTCGGACGCGGGAGGATTCGAGGATGGATGTGTGGGTGTGGGTGTCGAGGGGGTAGCAGAAGTTGATGTCGTAGGGAGAGGGACCGTAGGCTGGTTCGAGGGAGGTGGGGGTCACGGTGGGAGGGGGAGTTGGGGGTCGATAGGTGTTTGTGAAGGAGGTCGGGTCAGCCATGATGGAGTTCTAAGCGCGTCGAGCAGGAATAGCGAACTGAAGTAAGACTATACAATCATATCGTGATATCCAAGTAATCGACGCATGACTCGAATATCATTTGGTATTGACCGGTTGACTTGCCACAAGTCGGTTGTGGCGGGTGGCTCGCGGACTTTGAAAACAGATGGTTCAGTTGACCGGACTACTTACCAGGAACGGCGTGGGGCTCTGGTAAATGCATACTATCACTCCAGCAGTGTTCGGTCGCAAAACACTGAAAGTCTCGTAGGGCTCTTCCTCCGCCCTCTTACTGTGGCGAAAAAAAGTATTGCCCACGCCACTCTGGGCGAAGACTTAGATCCTTCCTTTCTCAACGTCAACAAATGGATTACATTTCCAATTTGCATCATATAAGAGGCATGTAGGGCCTATGCAAGTAGATCACCCGCTTTGGAGATCTTGCTGTATTTTTGGAGAAAGAAATTCAAAGAAAGCCTGTTTTAACTGTGAGAATGAAAGAATTTATTGTAGGATACAAAGTGTATGTTTCTCCTCAGTTTAAAATATGTGCACACACCTTACATGGTGTAGTAGCTTGATATGAGTTTTCCCAGAATTGTTGATCACAGTGAAAGAAAGCACACCAGGGGATACAAAGGAGTGTCACTCTCTGTGGTACACATCGGCATTGTAGCACATGGTGTGTACAGCAAGAGATAATGTTTGATGTTATATCATGAATGTACAATGATAGTCTATATGTTACATTGCAAGATTTAGCACCAACTTCCATAGATAATGTTTTATGAGGGGGTATATGGGCCACACCTAGTGCCACCACTCTATATACCTCGGTGCAGTTTTGTGTACCCAGCACCACAATTCCCATAAAATTCAGAGTATGATACTACATTCGTCAAGGTGTATGCACATATTTTTTTTGGAAGAAATCATGCACTTCATAGCCTACAATAAATTCTTTCATTCCCACAGTCAAAACAGGCTTTTTTTGGATTTCTTTCTACAAAAATACAGCATGATCCTCAAAGCGGATAATCTACTTGCATAGGCTGTACATGCCTCTCATATTATGCAAACTGGGAATGGAATCTATTCGTTCACGTTGAGAAAACAAGGATCCACAAAGGATCCAAGTCTTCGCCCAGAGTGGCGTGGGCAATACTTTTTTTCGCCACAGTACCTCACGAGATTTTGTATACATGCTGGCAAACATGTATGCTTCAACCCTAGGTACTCACATTGACCAAAAGTTGTCTCTGCTCCTGTCCGGATCAATTCCGGTGGTCGCGGATGGGTGTTCGGTCAATTCTCCGCCACACCATTGCGCTTCGTTTTGTTGAGAACACCCAACCTGTACTCCCTCGGAGAATTATGCAGTACCATTAAATCCCATAGAGGTATTTAACAGCCAACGGTCAAGAAAAACGAGAAGGAGCTGCTGCTCAGAGAGGTGGAATATGGCCTAAACGGCCTAAAACGGCCTTTTTTATCCTTTAGTATATTCCCCACTCATAGACGAGACATTGGTTTGTGCCCAAAGCGTGTGTACGTCACTTTGATAACCCTGGATATCATCTCCAGAAGGTTTGGAGAGAAACAATGGGGAATTGCGTGCGTTGGAGCGCAATACCGAACACCCATCTAATACCGAACACTGCTGGAATGATAGTATACTGCGCTGCGAAATACCCAGAGGAAAATGTGAAGACAGCCGACGGTGTATCTGTACCCATTAATATATTTCCGAGAGCACTGCACGACTGAAAGATGAGTAGCCGAAATGAGGATTAGCGAGCCGAGGGGGTGGCTGTGACGAGCGCCTGTTGACGACGTCCGCGGTTGCATCTGCCCGTTCTCTCGTTTAACTCTATTTAATTGGCGGCCCATCTCCCATGGCACTGCGCCCATAGCCCCCGTCTTCACAAGCCCACCATGCTCCCCATTCCTTTTGCCCTCGCCATCCTCCTCACCGTCCTCCTCGACGTCGCCGCTTCAGCCGTCGTTACCGGCCACCGTGACGAATTCGCCGCTCGAGACCAGGTCGAACGACCGAAGGCTTCTCAAGCATCTCAGGCGCAGCCATCATCGCTCTCGACGTCGTCGACACCCTCTCGTCGTGTCCCGAGTGCTCTACATGAGCGTCATAAGCGCGATACAGGGACACCAGGGAATCCCAATAGTTCTACGATCGTAGACCTGAATATCGCAAAAGACGGGTGCGTCGTAATATCCTGTCCGAAATGAATGAAGCTTATTTCTCTTTTCTTTGACATGTGTCATATATATGCTGCTTCCGGACGTTCGTATGTCCAGATCATTCTACGTCCTAGCAAATGTCGGGAACATTAGCTTTCAACTCGCACTCGATACCGCCTCCTCAGACTTGTGGCTCCTCTCCTCGGACTGCACGTCTAGCACATGCTCGTCCATACCACAATATCCGCTCACGTATGAGAGTTCGACGTTTGGGATCGTTAATGGGAACTTGACTGAGTTTAATGTCAGTTTTGCGGATACGACGGGTACGTATACGTGCTGCGCGCCCTCCCCTCGTAACCCGTCTCAGCTGCTGATTCATCGTCTGCGCAGGAGTATCCGGTTTCGTCGCACGGGAAGAAATCATGCTAGGGCCCGCCGCGAATCTAACAATGCAGAACCAAGCAATCGGTGCGTCCCTACATCCTCTCAGCCTCATCTCCCTCTCCCTCTCATATATCATTCTAAATCTAAATCTAAATATTCTGGGGAAATTAAAGGCTTGGTCACACAATCCAACGTCACCTTCGTCGACGACATCAGCGGTCTCCTTGGTTTAGGTTTTCCCCGGCTCTCTACTATCAACGCTCTGGCAGCTAATGGTACGTCTGCCTTTTTTATGTTCTCACCATTTACCTTCCAAGCCTCCCACCCAGTGCTATCCCTGGCTTACACCCTTCTCATTCCTACCTTACACCCGCCGTATCACCCCTATCTTCCCTTTCCTGGCAATCATCGCTACTACTATATTCGTTGCTCGCACGCATTACTACCATCATCCTTCTTCTGTTCTGTTCTGTTCTGTTCTGTTCTGTTCTGTTCTTGGCGCCCATCGCTGATGAATGATGAATGTTCGCTGACTGCCATTTTCTTTTTTTGCTTTTGCATCTGTTTCTGTTTCTGATCTGTCCTGAATCATGGTCGTGGTCCTGGTATGCTTTTGCTCGGGTCACCCGCTCGTATTCGCTGTGGCGTCGGCATTACCTCACTTCATCTATGCGCCCTTCAAAATTCCGACGCACGAACAATCGATCCTCACAACCAACAAACAAACAATCCTCACCAACCAAACAAACCACCAACCACCAAACAACCAACCACCAAACAACCAACAACACGAAAACACAATAACCCAAAACAGCCACCCCATTCTTTTCAAACCTCGCCCAGCAAGTCCGACTCGATTATCCCCTCTTCGGCCTCAGTCTTACCAGAAACGCGACTCCGGGGTCGTTAGCGCTCGGTGTGTGTTTTGTTTTCTTTTGACTTAGATGTTTAAGGAGTATTAGTTGGGATGAGCTTCGTACGCCGGGGCAGTTGTACTGGGCGATGATTCGTCACATCTATCTATTGATTCCATACATATTTCCGACCGACTCCTTTTAACTCGAAAAGAAACTCACATTCTGCATCTCGGATCACAGGCGCAATCGACTCCTCCATCGTCCAAAACCTCACCAACATAGCCTGGTCCGAAGTCGTGCCCTTCCGGCCGTTCAGCGGTAGTGCCGAGGCGCTGGCGGGCAATGCGAGCAGTTATTTGCAGTGGGCTGTCGGGATGGGTGATATTTTGGTGAGTTGAGTTGAGTTCTACGGGATAGGGGGAGCGAGCTTGGATAACTTAGGGGAAGCGAGTTGCCCAACTAGAAGGGAGCGTGGCCCCACGCCTCAGTGGGTAGCTCGATTCCCTGTCCTGGCTCGTTTTCACATCGGCGCCCGTATCTCACCGTCGTGTTCCGAAGTTGACCTTTTACCATTTGTGACATAGGTCGGCTCCACTACGGTAACACCACGTCCAACATACTCAGAAGCAAACTCGAATACGTCGATAGCGCTGTTCGATGTGTGAGTGCCTATCTTTGTGTGTGGCCCAGATATTTGAGCTGATTTTGTCGTCAGTGGCACAACGGGTATCTTTGGGCCATGGCAAGATGTATGTTCTTGAATTCTATATCTGTTGGGAAATTGATACTGAGGTTATGCCGTGTTAGGTCGCTCGTATATTTGATTCCATGACCGGGAGTCGGTTAGTTGACGTTGAGGGTACGTCGATTTTCCTGGAATGTGGCACAAATTGTGGCTGATGAGATGGTTTTCCTGATGCAGGCGGTATCTGGGCTATGCCTTGCGATACCACCGCTACTATGACTTTCACATTCAGGTAAGTAAAACCCTCACCTCATCATTCCTCCTGTCCACACTGTAACCTCACGATCTCGGTTACATCTCCGTTTTTAGCGGTCAAAACTTCACCCTCCTACCATCAGACTACCTCGCCGGCCCCATCTCCTCGGACACGAACGAATGTATCGCCTACCCCAACGCCCTCTCCCCGTCCTCCGACGGCATCGACTGGCAACTCGGCTCTCCCTTCATGCGCACCGTCTATTCCGTCTTCAGCTACGGAATCACAGGCAAAGAGCCACCCATGATCGGTCTCTACCCCCTCAACGACGCCTTCGCTTCCTCTTCCTCCACCTCTTCCTCCTCCTCTTCGACCACCGAAGCAGCATCAGTCCCCTCCGCCCTCCCCCTCTCCCAACTCTCCGCCCTCTTCGCCTCCCTCTCCCTAACCCAAACCTTCGACCTCCCCAACTCCCTCCTCTCAACCCCCACACTCACCACCCCGACCTACACCTTCAACACATCCATCGCGACCACCGCGCTCTCCGCCACGCTCGCCACATCGACGTATTCAGCCGTGTTCACGTCCGTGCCGGGCGCGACGGCGGAGAGCGTGGGGAATGTTACGGCGTTGCCCGTGGAGAGTCCGAGTCCGACGCAGCAGACGGTGGTGGTGACGGAGAGTGGGGGACAGGTGGTGACGACGACGAGTGTGGCGCCGACGAGGAGCGTGCAGTTGGGTGTGCCGTATGGGTGGGCGAGTACGAATTCGGCGAGGGGGAGAGGGGGCGGTGGTGCTGGGGTAGCGGTTGCAGTGGCTGTTGGTGGGTGTTTGATGGGTGGAGTGGGTTTGCTTCTATAGGAGGTTGAGTGATTTATTGCTTTCTTCTTGTGCCTCCGTTGTTTCAGGAGGTCGACCCACAGACAGTTCTTCATTGGAGCGTACTTACGATTTTGCCTCAGATCGCTCTTTTCGCTTGATCTCTTGTGCTTTTCTTATTTCGTTTTCGCTCGGACATGGTTGTACGCTTTACAGGCTGCTGACTTTGTTGTCCCGTTTTCTACTGTGTTTTGTTCTGTGTTTGGCCTAGGACTGTGTCTCCGCCTCTGCCGTTTACCCAGTATTTGTCGTCTTTCGTCTTCGTCTTCTTCGTTTCGCCAGTTTTTGTCTTGTTCTTAGCCACTGCAATCTTTCGATTCGTATTCTGACTAGTTCTGACTCCCAGCATGTCGATTATATCCCCACTTTTTTGTTATCGTCCTTTGCGTTCTCTGCGCCTTTCTTGTGTTTCTCCTTCTCTTTCGAACTTTGTGTTCTTGACATCTCTTTCACTCGCTCAGACAGACCCGTTCAGCATCCTACTATCCCCACACACATCCTCATTCGCTCCCTCGCTCTCCCCTGCTCAATCCGAGTCACCACACCCGCTTGCTATCAATTATCCCTAGTCCCAACAACCTATCTTTCTCATGTTCCCCCTCGCCCCCGCTCTCGCTTTCGACTTTTCTTGCACGGACACGACCTGAAGATACTTAAAGTTATATACAGCCCGATTCTTGCATTACTTACATACATACGTACGTACTTACATTGACAACCCACGCCCGTTTTCTGTATACCTTTTCTCCGTCAAATAATAGCTTGCATTGCATACTCGTCTACACACTCCGATCTTGACTTAGGCCGTCTTGGCAGCGAGCTCAGGCTGAGGATGCTCATTCGCAACCGATAACAGCCTTAAGGCGAGACCGTCTGTTACTGGGTAAATACAGTATCTCGAAAGCATCCGTGTCTGTCTGCTGTTTGGAGACCGCAGAAAATGTCAAACATTCCATGTCCGTGACGAATTGTGCTACAAGAAAAAAGAAACCGGGTGCGTGGACGGAAGGAGTGATAGGCAATAAAGTACAACAACTCGGACCAGAGGGTGACAGATAAATGCTCGAGCTCATGCCTGCAATTCAAGAAAAGTAGTTCATGGTTGAGTTAAACGGTCAAGGTGGGGGTGAGAAAGGACTGCCCACCATGTAGTTGTAAGACTTGCGATCTGCACATCGCTCCAGGTATTCTCTCTGTTTCCCAACGAGTCAGGATCAAAGTAGAAAACAGATTAAGACGGGGCAGACGGACCTCGATAAGACCCTCGATGCGTTTCTTGATGTTCAGAGGGTTGGGTTGGAATCGCATGGCGAGCTGTCTCGTAACTTCGTTCACTAGGTCGTTATGCGTCATATGTTTTCGGTCCTTCATGATCCGCACGATGCATGCCTACAACAGAAAAAATTATTGGGTCAGTACAGTTCTCAAAGGGCAAAGTGAAAACAGAGAGTGAAAAGATGAACCTCAGTCTGATGCCTCCGTTCCTCCTCCACTCTATCCTGTGTCTCTTTCCGCTCTTCGCCGCTCTCGACCTTTGATGCCACAGTGCTGATTTTGATCTTCTGCAACGGCGATGTGAAGTCATTATTGAAGGAGAACGAGTCTTCGGGATTGACGTCTCGTCCTGGTGGATGCTTTTTGAGGATCTTGAATTTAGCGCATGCGAGTGATTGGAGGTTTCGCTGGAGCTCTGTATCAGGAATGAGTGTCGAGTCTTTAATCTCCTATAATCATCCGAGATCCCGTTAGTTCCAGACATGGGACAGTCAAGAATTGTCTTACCTGGTATGTTAGGAACTCTCCCTCTCCCAAATTTTGGAAAAGCAACAAGATGACGAGAGCGAACGTGGATACGTTCAAGTCGTGCCTCTTTGACTTGAACGTAACTTTGACATCCGCGTTCCCCATCGAAGGCTGCCATGTCAACCGCCGACCTGAATGTCGCGAGAGGTAGTACTGTTCGAATGCTCTGCTTGTGCTAACTAGCTCGGACGGTAGAACACATGGAACACTCGCATACGCCATGGGCCAGAAAGTCGATGTCATGACTGTCACGGAAATGTCGACGTCCGGAGGCTGGAGTATATAATTTATCCGTAAATATCAATAATCTATGGCAGCGAGAATACGACCAGACTCACCGAGGCAGACTTGGCTAGGTGATTACGGTATGCTTGCATCGTGTCGGCCGAGATCTTCATATCGTGGAACATGCCCTCCAGCTTTTGAGTGAACTGGAACCCACACTCGACCTTCAGTTTCGCGAGCATGCCACGTTCCGCGTCATCGGATACTGAACGACCGAGAAGGAGACGTTTGGCGAGGTGACCCTTGTAGTATCGCTCGAAGACGTCTTTCTCCGTGATGTACCGGAAAACGGTGATCGTCTTATCGAGGATGCTTTCCACCTCGATATCTGTTTTCTACAGGAAGGACCAGTGAGCATAAATATAGTGACGGAGGGTCTAGTCGAGCTGACCCCTTTGAGTCCCTTCTTGAGGTTCTCGTCGATGAAGAGCGAGACGAATTCGGGTGCTCGTGGTTGCAGATTGATGAACGACTCGAAGGACTGGGACAAGAGTCAGTATCAATACATCATGCATACTATGGACGACCCGTACCTCGTTTAGGCCACTCTCAATCTCACGGTCGACCTTGAAGCAGTCCTTCCAGACCGCATCAAATTTATCCTTCAGTCGCAGGACGTCTTCTACCCACTTCAAAGCAAGCGCAAGACTCTGGGCACCAGTGGTAGCTCGTGCCTTCCCTTTTCCCTTGCCTGCGGGTGCAGCTTGCTCCTCTCCGCCGTCTACATCATCCATTTGATCCATCGGAGTGTCGTTGTTGAACTCCTTCCCTCGGCGAATGACCGATTCTTTGATGGCTCGCCGAAGACAGGGAAGACCCTCAGGAACGGTGACAAAGAGTCGATATAGCCGTGAAAGATCGTCCGTCTTCTCGTTGTCAATCATGACGTCCAAGCCAGACCCTGACATGCCGATGATGTGGTGTAGATGTGGCGTGAGTAATGTATCTTGAAGAATATGGCGAATAGGTTCGGCTGTGGTTACAGATAGATATTGATGTGCTCTCGACTGCTCCTCGGAGAATCGAGAGTCTATCTGCACAGCTCTAAGCACACTTTCTGCGAATGGGATGAACAAGGCAGAACACGCACTCGTCGCAAGCATTCTGACGCATCACACGTCTCCAACAACCGGTCACCTTCGGCCCTGTAATAACCCTCTGTCTCCTTCAATATAACGGGTTCCAAGTCTTCCTTGTACACGGACAATGTGTCGTTCTTGTTGCTCAGCTGCAGTAGGACGTCGACACAGCCCGTCGCAGCGGAACGGTTGATGACATACCCGTCACGCTCGATGCGAAGAAGGCCCAAGATGGCAGAGATGATGTGATCCTTTATTGGTGGTCGTATTATGTGTTTCAAGAAGAGATTTTGCCCCGCAGGGATGACTTCCGGTACGTTGGCAGCCTTTGTGTGCACTCGATCCTGTGGCGTATGCAGCCAGTCAGATAACAAAGGGGTAAGATTCATGACGGGCGCACCATGTACTTCAAGATATGGCTGAGCTTCTGCGTGCTACTTGTATGGTCCTCCCACACCTTTGTCAACGCCTTCAATAACCTCTCGTTCTCTTGACTCTCCGTAACAGGATCGCCATCCACAGCAGTCGGATACGCGGGATAGATGAATTGCTCTGCCAGTGAACCAAGATTCTCTGTGATGAGAGATAGGACACCATTATAGAGCATTTCCCCTTGTTTGTTGACGACCATTTGGTACGCAAGGCGGTAGTTCTCCTCAAAGGAAAGCGTGAAGGCTCGATGGTGCTGGATCTCGCGGATATTGACAGTTAATTTAGCCCATGTCTCATCGATAGGCGCTGCCGAGGCAAGCTATTGTATATTATGAGCTCCTTAGGATGACAAACACTAGGAATTGCAACAGACCTTGCGTGGTTTCTGGAAGTGGCGGTAACGATGTCAAGAACGCGTCAAGAGAGCACCAAATACTGTGAACTCACGATTCTGGGTTTGGTACGTTTTGAAGCTGTATGCATTTTATTAGATTGCGGTAAGCTCGCCTATCGCAAACATAACGAACGTACTGGATGCCATTTGTGGCGGGAGCAGAAAGCTGGACGAATAGGAGATGCGTCACGTCCATAATCGGACTATTTGTCCCTGTTAGGATCAAAAGCTCTTGCTTAGTCATCATACTGACACAACTCTTGATTTGTCTTTGTTTGCAAGCAATGGAGTAGGCCGCCATAAACATATCATGCGGTATTGAATATTGACTGAAAGTGGCTGAATATCCGCGAATTATATAGGGATACTCCATGAAAACCCTGATTAGTGGGTACAATCAGGATCCGGGCCACAGGTTGAATCGGGACCCAGGTTTCGGTACGGCACTCAACTTCAGATGGAAACTCGAACTGGGCAGAAACCCCGTCAAGATCTCTGGATATATATAGGAAAACAACGAGCGAATAGTAACACAACTAGCTGATGACAACTCGTAGACAAGAGCAGAGAAGAGTGACGTGAGTGAGGGGATATACGTGATGATATGCGATTGCAGAGGAGGAAAGACATTACGTATGTAGCGAGAAACACGATATAGAACGGAATACAAAGCATAACGCTGAATGTTGGTGAAGATGAAGAATGACTAAGGACCGTAAGGTAGTGAACGAGCAAGCGTTTGAGAGCAATCGTGTCAGAAATACATTAATATATCTAGAAGGTAGCATTTTCGAGCTGGCACCTGCCCAAATGGTCTTTACAATTCTGAGATGCTATGACGAACGAGACGCCCGGACAAATTCTACGAGGTATTTTCTGAAGCTTTTGTTATCCAGGTCGCGCATCTTCGTGGTGAACTCAATGGCGACATCCGGCGGGAAACTTTGTGTCGGGAGAAAATGGTTGACGAAGAACTCATAACCTTCCGGTCCTCGTGTGATGATAACCGTCTGCAAAAAGTTGGCAATTTCGTGAAGGACCTGAAGTACAAATTTTGCATTTCAGACATGGTGGATACGTGGAAACGACAGTGAAGGGCATACCATCAAGATCTGCGGGTCCTTGATGTTCAACGATGGCGAGGAGAGGATGGTGAAAGCCGTAGGGACGAAGGTCTTGTAGATATACTCGCCAAAGCCAGGAATCTGGCGGGTGATCGTAGCCGGAATGTTGCCGTTGGAGGTCCCATTCGAGGCATCGGGCGTTCCCCAGACGGTGACGCTGCGACTCATGAACGTGAAAGCGGCCTTCTGGCTGTGAGCGTCGTTGAAATCGTTGGCCAGTTGAATCATCGTGTTGAGCAGTGACTCAAAGCCAGCCATGTTGCCTAGAAGGAGGCAGAAGAGTGTTAGCAACAGGGATAATGGATGGAGGATCGGAAGACTGACGATCGGAAATAAAAATTCCTGGCAATTTGGACGAGAGGAGGTTGTTGATCAAGGTGAGGTACGCTCGTTTGATCTCCGCCTGAGCGAGTTTGTCGTCTGTTCCGGATGCCTCTTGGCTCATAATACCGGTAATGTGTTGGGACAGGGGTCCAAGCAGCTGATCCATAACGTCGAACAATTCTTCCTAATATTACAAGGAGCAGATGTTTCAGCATATATAAACACTGAGGTAATTGATCCTTTCGGACGAACCTGTAATTTGTGGATTAGAAGGCCAATGAAGTTGATGAAGTCGACGAGTTCACTGGGTTCGAAGTGAGCAAGTAGGTTCGCCATCAATGTCGGAATGAGCTGCGTGACGGTTGGCCCTGTCGTCGCTAGGATCCGTGCGAAGGCGAATCTTGTCTGATTGAACATAGTGTCAATATCGCATATACCATCATGAGTCGTGGCAAAAATGACTCACTGCATCCCGAACGACCTTGAACACGTTCATAGCCTCCAAAGATACCAGAATCGCCTGCGCCACAGTCCTAAATACGTCCAACGGCGGCGTATTCTCTTCCGTAGGATTGGTCGGATAATCTGGGAAACCCTTGGCTATGTTTCCCAACGCCATGATGGTATGGTGAACCTTGAGCACAGGTACCACATCCTGCGGGCCCTTGATGGCCTGCAGGTTCACCGACAGATCGTCTAATAGCGGGGTGGCGATGGACTGCAGTAGTGAAGAGGCCCCTTCTGGAGATTTCATGAATGCCGAGAGGAGGATGCCGACGGTCTCAAAGAGGTAGAGCTGGGCGTCGAAGATCCCGGTATGTTTGGTCGCTTCAGAAAGAACATCATCGGTTTCTGGGTTCTCCAGTTCTGGGATTTCGACCTGGATATCGAGCAAGTCTCGAATTCCACCTAGCAAAGTTCCAGAAAGCTCTGCAGAGATGTCGCCTCTATTCTCCTTGATGAATCGATGGAAGAGGTAGAAGACTCGTGTTTGTACGCTCTGATCTGAGCTGTGCAGACCTCTATATCAGACAGGAGATACGTGAGTCGATGAGGCATTGAGTGAACCACTATATATGAAGGGAAAAGAAGCAAACCTTGCATCGACCATAGACTCGAGGGTAGGAACAACACAATCTTTACGAACCTTGAAGAAGTCGGCGTAGCGCACGACCGTTTCAAAGAATTGCATGACGACCATTCGATGCGGGTACGCAGAGATGCCGGACTGGATCAAGGCAAGTAGTAGTTCTCCGTGAGACGTGAGAGGGTAGCTGGAGTAGTCGATCTTTTTTCGGTCTTCCCTTGCTATGGCAGGAGTTTGACAGAATGCAGCACGACCTTTTCCACCGGCTACAAAAGATATTGAAATTTATGATCCTTCACATCGGGACAGCAACAACTCGACGCACCTTTGTTGATCTCGCCAAAGAGGAACGTCAGGTAAACTGCGATTTCGGCATCGAACCACTTGACGGGTACACCATTGGTATAAGCCGTAAGGGCGGTCATTGCTCGCAAGCGGATTGCCTCTGTGACCAGGTCTGAGTCGATTAAATAGATCGATTCCATGAAAGATCGAAGGTCCTGCGATACTAGAGGCTTCAATGTCCTGAGAGCGCCAAGGTGCAGCATGACCGAGAAACTCACCTTGCGCAATCCTTCAAAGGCCTCCCGATCATCCTCGTCCAAATCATCAAAGTCGGTGTCCTCATCCCAAATCATTTTCGCCATGATAGTCTCGAGAAGTGAGGCGAGGAACGCTCGCTTCTCATTGTCGATTGTGTCCGTAGATATTTTTCGGCTTTTCTTGTACTATGTGGCGCAAATCAGATTCCATGCTCGCGATGGTGGGCGAAAAATAAACCTACGCTGGCGAGGATCATCTGGAGCATAGGGAAGATAGTCGAACAGGTGTCGTCGTACTCGTCCGACATGAACCGAATCATGACGAAAAGTGTATCCTGAAGGATTCGACCGGCTTCTAGGCGCACCATTTCGTCTGGGCATTCCTACACGGGAATCAATGATTCGATCTGGTATGAAGGGATGAAAGAACTCACATCCACGAGCTTGATGAGCTCCAGTCCGAGAGCGTTCAGCAGCCGGCCCAAGGCTTCTCGGTAAGACTCTTCACCTTCATCGGCGCCATCTGCTTTCCGGCTCTCCTGCTCTGCTCGCGTCTTCTTTTCCAACGCGTCGAGGACTTGGGTCAGCGAGAGAACCTTGATCAGTTGAAGTTTATCTGCGGGCTCCTTGAGACCCTTCGAGACGATGCGAAGCAATGCGGTGGATGTGGCTAATCGGATGGCTAGCGAACGATCGGACAGCAATGAGAAAAGCAGCGGTACGGTTGTTGGAGTGACTGTGAGATTGATATCGATCCATCCTGCCAACGCCAAAATCGAAAATTGTCAACTTGAGTTCGACATCAACAATGCAGCAATATGACCCGTACCCACGTAGGAAGCGAACGTCCTAACACCACAGTCCACGACCTCGACCACCTCACTTTCTTCTCGTTCTGAAGTTGGCGCTACTTCTCCCTTCTGCAGCTTCGACATCCTGTCTGTGCTCTCCGCCACAATGGTGAGGACGGCCTCGTTGATTCCCGCCGCATCCCGGTCCCGCATAGCATCACGCACACGAGCATCCCTTACATGCCTTTCTGTAGTAAACGCTCGCGCAGACTTGATGATTTGATCGGCGACTTCACCAGAAATTTCGAGGACGATGTGGAAGAAGAGGAGGGAGACATGGTGGTTGAAAGACGTTTGTGACGAGGAGGGTTCTGAGGGGCGGATCAACGCGAAGAGGTCCACAAAAAAGGTAGGCCATTGTTCCGTGTATGTCGCGAGGAAGAAAAGCGTGAGAGTATGAGAGAACTTGTTCCGAAGGACTGAGCGGTTTGGTTAGTTTATGGAACATGAACAGAGTCCTAACACATGAAAACACGCACACGTCGCGCTCGCTTCTGCGTTTCCGAACACGTATTCCGACTGGATGAAGGATAATAGTGACTGTTGTAGTGTTCGAAATGAGTCCTCGTCGAGAGGTTCGATTCTAATGGATGTTAATTAGCGTGGCTCCCTACACTCGCACCCGGTATACTGTTCTGCATAGCATACAACCCATGCCTACATAGTTTCCCAGAGAGCCATAGCAGACGATATAGATTAAAACTGCTCACCGGTTGTCGAGGAAGTCATCCAATACTCTCAATGCAAAGAACCTTGCTTGTGGCGGATATTTCCTGCCACCCTCCGGCGCACTTTCCACGAATATAGAGAGAGCAAGCCTCCACGTGTTGTTTGCATTTTGTTGGACGTCGGAGAGAAATTGAAGGGCTTGTTGGTGAAGTGTCCCTTGTGAAGGATCTGCGGCGATGAGGATAGCTTGGATGACTTGGTTTATTTCTTGGTCCATGTTTGTGGAAGTTGAAAATATAGCCGCCTTGGAAGTACTAGCAAATGAAGTAAGATTGCGAAAGTCCCGCTAGCAAGTGGGATATTTTATAGGAAGCCAGGTAGAGGTCAAAGCTAAAGAGAAAGGAGAACAAGGGGTGACAAGGGTCAAAGAACTCAAGGTGGCACCTCGCGGTGACTCTTTTGGACCTTTTTGGATTGCCTCGCTTTTACGGGTCGCGTGAGATCTGATCAAAGATCCAAAATCTCGACATCCCCCACGTGCAGCTCCATATATTTTCATACAATGACTTACGCCACACTGTTTCGCAGGTAGTTGCATGGTAGATGGCGGACACGATGTAGTCCTTGCGAATTATCCCAATGAGAAGACGACGGATTACTTAGTCGTGGTTTGTTTGATTCAGATCGGACGTTGTTGGATATAAACAGAAGCACGGACGTCCCACAAATATCGACGACGGTGAAAGACAGTAAAAATTTAGATGTGCTTGGTTGGCAAACGATCAAGAATCCTTCAGCTTGACATGGCTGCACTGAAGTCTATGAAAGCCGCGAACGACTGCCGATCTAACATTCCACTCCTACCAACTTCAAGTCGTCTTCCCACCCTCTTTCGAGCTCTCTCCATCCTTCTTCTGCTGCTCCATCGCTTCCGACCATTCCTCGTACCATTTTGGCTTCCCCTTCTCCACCTTCTCCATCAATTCCGCTAACTTATTCTGATTCTTCTCCGCGTTCAAGGATACGAACGCAAAGTCAACCGTATGCTTCCTGTTAACAGGCGGTACAGGTGGTCGAAAGTCTAGGCTGTTGTGTTCTTGAATCTTTGAACGTCCAGGAGCAATCATTCAATAAGTATACCATCCGACACAGCGCTGTGGGTCAATCATATATGCGAGGATTGGGGCGTACCTTAATTGCACGCTTCAGAATCGTTGCCATCACGTATGCGTTCATCCAACGCTCGACCTCTTCATCTCCCTGTTGCTCGTATGGCCTGACCCGAGGATCATCCATGTTCACAGGAATCTCCGCACACGATTTCAATATTTTCGCTGAGTGAAGTGGCCCATGCACTTGTTCGTGTAGTATCTGCTTGAGGAACGATCTGAACCCCTCGAGAACAGGAATGGGCGTCTGAAAATAAGAAAATGACGGTATCAACGGTCGTGCGTATTTATTAGCTGGATTTTGGAAGTGAGAGGGAATTGACTTACATCGCCTAACGTTCCGACCCAAGGATCGAACGATTCTAATGGTGGCAGGTTCACGGGCTGAGGAGGCTTGTACGGCGCGTCGCCCGTCTTTCGCCACTGGCGGAGGCCTTCTAAATCCTTGGGGAGCTGATCAGTGGTGTAGTATTGTCCCTATATGATCCATGGACATCAACGGCGATTTTTGGTCAGTGAGGGTGTCAAGGACTGCGTACGGTATGCGCCTCGTATACGAGCGTGAATGTTTCTTCAGGGCGGTTCGATCCATACTCAACGAGATAAAGCGGGATCAAGACGGGATGTGCTGCAATCTTTCGTCCCAGAGCAACCATAGTCAGTACTCCCAGGTTGACAACTGTTTATCCTCATTGCACACAACACAACTTACATATTCAACAACGGGATGCCTAACCCACCCAATGGACTTATTTCCATCAACCTCGAGGGATGTCTCGATACGATGCTTCAACTCGGCAGTAATGCCGTCCAGGGGATTCACGGTGAAGGGTAGAGTAGTGATGTCAACGTCATGTTGACGTTTGAGGCTGTCTTCCCATTTTTCGAGTGCTGGTGGCTCGCTCCACGGAGTCTCAGATGATGACCCGAAGTTGAAGGAAATGGTGGAAAGAGGATCGAGGGTATGGCCTGGGGGTCATATGGGTTTCAGGGTTCTTGAACCCAGTGAAGACTGCAAAGACAAAGAACGAACCCGGCATATACCTGAAGTCGCGTGACCTTGAATTCAGATGATAGCTAGAAAGAAACAAGAAAGGACCTACGAATGGAGAAATTGAAACTTCCACTGTGGGTCTGATCGCTCTTCAGCGGGCAAGTGGGTTTCTTCGAGAGTTGCCTGACCACCGATGAACAAATGTTAGCCGATGTTGAGTATGACAAAGTATCTGAATGCTGACATGTAGCTGGGCATCAAGAATCCATGCAGGATAATATACAGCCTGCATTCTAAGAGGCTCATACATCTTTCCGTAAGGAAGCCCGAATTTTGCGGCTACAGCACGAGCCAAGTCGACAGGGCTGGTGGCGGCAGCCATGGCCGCGTAAGGACCCATTCGTCGAATAGCATCCCAGCCAGTGTATTTGAAGAGCAAAGCTTTGCGGAGAAACAAGACGGGTTAGCCTGATTGCCATGAGTGCGAGCCATAGAAAGAAACGCGGTTCTCAGTCGCCACACAAGTGGTTGACACGGAGATCTGGGCCGTACGGGCGCCTTTTAATGCGTGTTCTGTACGACCCACCTCTGACTTTCGATGAATAGATACTGGTATTCGGTTCAGAAGTAGCAGAAACGGAGAAACCACAGCTTGATAGTCGTAGTGGTCGGTGTAGCCGTCGAGGCCGACTTGTACAAGCTGCTAGGAACGGACGAGCTCCTGCTGCTGGCGGTGGTTTGAACATCTTCGTGCCGGCAGTTTCCGGACACCTGTTTTTAACCTTCTGTCCGGAGGTGCAGCCGTTTTTCTCGCATTCTCGGACGGAGAATCACCGCTTCTGGACAATTTCGGGAAAAGTTGGCCCAAAACCGAATGTGGCTTTGTAGCGACAGTTGTGTCTGTCTCCGAGATCTCTGTCTCTCGAGCAGTGTGTACAGGTGAAGCGAATTTAGAGCCCTAGATGCGGACGATGCATCACGCGCAGTATACCCGTCATTCGAGCAGGAGAATATTAAGGCGAGGCCAATAAAATAAGATTATGCCCAGAAATACACATCGCCGAATAATCTATAGCTCATCCCGTTCTCTACTGCCATCCTTGCCATAGAACGCTTCCGCTAGATCTGCAAAAAATGAACGGTTATTTCTGAGGAAATGTGAATAGATGAGTATAACTCACGACGTCGGGTATCGGAGGAGAGTTCTATCGGTAAAACGACGTTGTATTCCACAAACAAGTCGCCGTACGACGAAGACTGGAAATGAGGCATGCCCTGGCCTTTGATCGTTTGCACGTAGCCTATGGAAAGTAAAATTAGCTGTGAAGAACAAATTATGGATAAGGATGATGAAACGCACCTGGTTGTGTCACGCCCTCTCTATGAAGAGTCACGACATGCCCATCCAGATGGGTCAAATTCCTTTCAAACCCAAGTAACGCCTCGTCCACACCAATCGTCTCCTTCCAATACAGACTACTCTCCTTCCTCCTCCACCCGCCCTTCTCGCCCCTACTCCTCACTCTCAGCACCACATCTCCGGCCTCCCAATCCGGACTCTCATCGCCTTCACCCTCAAACACGACCTCGTGTCCTTCTGGTGCTCCCTTCGGTACTTCCAGAGTATAGGTTGCGGTATGCTCTCCAACTTTAGCGCCTCCGCAGTGTGGACAGGGTTTAGCGATGATTTGGCCTTTGCCACCACATTCGTTACATGTGGCCTGAGACTGGGCGAACATGCCGGGGAAAATTTGTTGTTTGACGAGGCGAACGCCGGAGCCACCGCAGGCTGAACACTGATGAATGTCTCCATCTGATGCAGCGCCCGTTCCACGACAATGGTCGCAAAGGACACGTTTTTTGATCATAAACTGTGTGACACAGTGTAAGTTCTGCGCACAAGCAATGAAGAAAACTAAACAAAACATACGTCAATGCTCGCACCCTTGTAGATATCAGCAAGAGAGACCTCAAATTCAGTGACAGACGTTGGCCCCCGTCGCACTTGTTGACTTTGTTCTAGAAAACGCTATTAGGGCGAGTCTAGCTGTGAGGTAGATTGGGAAGAACTTACGGCCTCCACCGAAGAATTGAGAGAAGATATCGAAGGGGTTGGCATGATGTTGGTGGCCACCTTCGTGTGCCTTCAGTCCTTCCTATAATCCATACGGGCAATAATCAGCCTTTGACGGGTATCGGCATGACGAGCAATAACACTGACCTCCCCATACTTGTCGTAGATATCTCGTTTCTATACGGTCTATCAATTACTGCGCCTGTAAACTCAACGGCAACACACATACTTTTGAGTCTGACAATACCTCATAGGCTATGAAAGTTTTACACAGTTCAGTATCCAAGAGTGAAAGCATGGGATGAGGAAACGCACCATAAGCCACCTCAACGAATCTATCCTCAGCTCCTGGGTCCGTGTTCTTGTCCGGATGGAATTTCCGACTCAATCGCTTATACGCCTTCTTGATATCCTGTTCCGAAGCAGACTTATGCACTGAGAGTGAGTGAGAAAGCTCAGAGTTAGTCCAACTATAACCCGAACGCGAGACGCCACGTACGGTCAAGGACCTTGTACAAGTCTGCGGCGTGCACGATAGCGGCGAAGAATAATAATACGAGAAGAACGAATGAGTAGAGAGCCATGGTCCTATCGCGACATAGACAAGTGTCACAAAGCAAAACCAAGAGAGTGAGGGGACTGCGAGCACAGTTGCAGATTCAATAGTTGAATACGACGAAGGGCCACTGTGAGTATTGCGTGGCGCTCGAAGACTTTGGCCACGTAGGCAGCCAACGCAGAACCATAGAGCAGGGTTAGGGGTGGGATGCATCACTGTCACTTCGATCAGGCAGTTGCCGAGTTCATCTTGCAATTGGTTCCAACCCCACAAACCGGCGTACGCTTCGCTCAAGCTCTTGCCTCCCGATCTTCATAATGTCTGTCACGACTATCTTTCGACCGTACTGTATATTTGACGAAATATCTCCAGGCCACCTAAAGGATCCAAGGGGAAGAAAGTCGGTGCAGCCAGCAATGCCGACTCTGGGGCATCAACCCCGCAAGCGCCGGTATGTTCGCCACAATCCCCGCATCCACGTCGAAATGACCGTATAACCCACTTGTCCATCTTCATCGAGTAATAGACTCTGAGTGAGAAACTGTCCTACACAAACGCTCCCCGGCCATTCAAGAATCCCGCATACAACAAAAACGTGAATAGAAGAGCCAAGAACGTGAAGAATGTCCTCGCGCAGGAGCGGGAACGAGAACGACAAGAACGCGAACGGCGACGACAATTGAAGGAGGAGAAGATGGACGTAGATGGAGAAACCGCACAACAGCAAGTTGATGTGCTCGAGGAGGACCTTCCTTCCTGTGGATTTTCTTTCACGCTTCTTCTGGCCTAATGTGGCGCTGATAGTCGTGTGGCGCTGATGTGGTAGATCTTTCCATCGAGGCTCCTCCTTCTCTATTACCACAGAAACACTACTGTGATATTACTGGACTTGAGGTATTCTATCTCCATTTTGACTCCATTTCAACTTCTCCTGATTTCACAACATGTAGGCACCATACACCGACCCAGCAACAGGTCTGCGATACCACGATAGAAGCGTATATGACTTGATCAAGGGCTTGGTACGCACATATTTTCCCGTCTCTCCTCATCTCTCTTATGGCTGTAATCGAACCTCTCGTCTTGTTTTTTGGCAGAGCGCAAGTGCTGCGAAGGAATATTTAGCTACGCGTGGCGTTAACCCCATCGTCAAATGACGGTCTATCGTTTTCTGGGATATCATTCCATGACAGTACTTTCTGATAGGGTTTTGTCTATGGTCGATGCTTTGTGGTAAAATCTAACCACTGACTGGCTGATGGCCCGAACAAGATGATCATCGAGGCACAACCTCTGAGTATCAGTGAGTCGTCATGGATGTCCACATATTATACAGCACATCGGTGACGCACGTACTCAAATCGCATACATACTAAATGAAACGTACTCCAGCGTCATTTTCAGTCCGCCCAAATCACAAGCGTCCTGCCAAAGCGGCGCATCAGTGGAAACTGAGTAAAACCGCGGAAATTTTATGGCATCCGGCTCCTTTCGTATCAAGAGCACATGCGTGCACACATCCGGTGAATGATCTTCACACAGACCTGACTGCTTCCACTCTCACCACTACTGTACGTTTTCGACCAAAGGTTCATCAAGAATTTACGTCACCCATCAGTTTCGCCCGGGTCACGGTTCAGAAGCCGTGCGTGAGCGTGACGGGACCCGTAAATGGTTCAGAAAACAATGTAGGCGCTTGCGAAAATGATTATTTTGCGCAAGCGCCTGCCGAGGTCACTGTTCGCTCACCCTGCGTTATGCGTGAGGTCACGCGGTATTTTGTTCGGTTCATCAACGCGGAGAACGCGTGACGAACCTTTGGTCGAAAAAGTACAGTATGCCCAGCTGCATCAATTAGCCTTGATAAGATAGCTCTGAGTATGCAGTGAGGAGATTTGGAACATATTATTTTTCTCCCCGCTGTGAAGTAGTACGAAGTAGGATATGAACGCAGAGGAGAGTGACCCTTCCGAACGATCTTGAAACCCTAGGGAGAGACGTAGGGGCGGGTTCCTCAGCGCTAGTGCCAATAGCGGGCAACGGTAGTGTGCCCCTTGATCAACGGTCGATCCATTTCATGCATATATTGCGGTCCCGGAGGCACTAGTAGCAGAAGCTCCCCCATTGACGGCTATCTGGTACATATATAATCTGAGGATGCGGCGCCCTGCTTTCCATCGTGATTCACATCATGCTTCGCCCTAAACTGCTCTTCTTGCTGGGATGCGCCCCACACCTTTTGACCGCAGTGCACGCGCAATATGGATACGGCCCAATCGGCAGCGCCTCCACCAGCGATGCTCTGGCAGGAGCTGGCTTTATATTCGAATACAGTGCCATTGGAATCGCCCTTGAAACTTTTTTTCTTGGTATGTTGTTTTTTCGATCTCACTATCCATATCTTAGCGAGCGTGTCGGCGTAACTGAACGCCTATCCTGCATATTCAGGTGTATTCGCGGTCCTGGTTGTCTTCTCGACATTTATCATTTTGTGAGTCAATTATGTCCAGAGCTCGTGGGATGTCGCACCTTTTTAACTTGAATCATGTCAATCACTAGGCGCAGGGACTGGAAATCGAGGGCGAACTTAGCGATGCTCATCACCACGCTGGTCATGTTCGCAGCCTCAGTGAGCTACTGGGCCATTTCCCTGACCATTCTCGTCCGTGGCTTCCACGATATTCTCATCAACAATAACGGGCTGTCCATCGACGATCGACTCACCGCGGCGAACGTAAACGTGTCCAGATTGTACCTCGCAGAAGTTTATCTGCCCATGGTCAATGTACGCACCCATCAGTCTTCTATTTAATACATTCGTACGATGTAAAGCTGTATGTGATATAGTATATCTTGGGTGATTCCGTTGTTGTGTGGCGAGCATGGGTACTATGGCCCCGAGGAAACCGATGGAGGTGGTTCTTCTTACCTGTATTCTTCTTGGTGTCAAGTGTTGGTAAGTCTCTCTGTCGATACAATTATAACCTTGGCCTTTGACAGCTTTTGGATATAGCCTTGACCCTGCTGGTGGGCGCATGGAAAGTGAAGGCGTTCTATGCGGACACTGATGCTCTGGAGTGGGACCTCAGCTATACGCAGATTGCGAGCTGGTCGCTCTCACTGGCTACGAATGTGATTGCGACACTACTCATATCTTGGAGAGCATGGTACGTTGTTTCTCTTAATACTCATTATGGAGGCGTGGACTCACGAGTCCCATGCTAGGAAAATGCGACAATCTCTCAGAGAGTACGTCGGACGATCTCAAAGTTCGTCAAGGGTTCAGAGAATCCTGGCACTTCTCGTCGAGTCCGGATTTTTGTACTGTCTGACCCAGGTCTGCATATAATTCTAAAATTTCGACGTCCAGAGAGCTGACCTGAGTCGTGGCAGATTGCGTTGGTTGTCTCATGGTTCATCTTACTGCCTAATACCACAGCATGGGCCAGCGATCTATTTGGAGCGACGGCTGTCCAGCTTTCGGTAAATACCTTGCCTTCGCATTGCCATCAAATGTATCGTGCTGATTTTAGCCTATCATCAGGGCATCTATCCAACGGTCGTTATTGTCCTCGTCAGCCTACAAAAATCCCTCGAGGAAGCGACCCATCCGAACATGGCCATTTCTCCCTCTGGCAAAGACCTCGAGATCCAAGGCATAGGGACGCATGTCTCTTTCGCTGCTGCTCCTCAACTCTCTTCCAGCTACTCAGTTTCTGGAGTCGGCAATGGAGACGGTCACAGTTCTGCAACCGAGATAGAGGAGTGGAACAAGAACACAGGGACGTGATATTTGTACTTATGACTACGGGGCGTGTGCACGTCTTGCGTAGAACATGCCCATGGAGTGTCGAAAGGTGGAGGTGACTCGTCAGAGA
Source organism: Stereum hirsutum FP-91666 SS1 (assembly GCF_000264905.1). Lineage (NCBI taxonomy): Eukaryota > Fungi > Basidiomycota > Agaricomycetes > Russulales > Stereaceae > Stereum > Stereum hirsutum. Next base: position 818,748 of record NW_006763132.1, read on the forward strand.
ACTGTTCTGTATTTATATATGATTTTATCCTGGGTATATGTGCTCGATCGATCGGCAGGACACAATCCATTTAGTGAACGCATTGTCCGTGACATGTCATATAGCGGCTTCTCTCCCGGCGATCCACTGCGCATCGTCCTCATTAATCCCCATCCCAATGCGATCCCTCAAGAACACCACCCTATCCTTCTCACTTTCGAACTGCACCTCCTCAAGGGCCTTTCCTCCAATCCTCCGGAACGCTTTGCTACCCTCCAGCGTCCATTGCCCCACCCATCTTATCCCCTTCTCCTCAGCCACATTCTCCGCGGTCCTCATAACCTCACGACCCTCATCTTCCCCATCATAAACCCCTGCCTGCCGAATGTCATCCAACGAGATTTCGAACCGTTTGGTGCACATCACGAAATGTGGGAACGGCATATCCTCGAAGGTGGAGGTGACAACATTAGCGGCATCGATATCACGCTGAAAGAACTCGGATTCGGAGAACGTATAGAGCGTAGTCCATTCTTCGTGGCTTGGATCTGATGGAAGCCTGCTACGGGTGACCTGCATATGCCATTCGCGTGATGGCGCGAAGCCCGATCCTAATGTCGTCTCTGCACAAAGAAATTCTAGTCTCAGAACACCATCCGCACCAGTACAAGAGAGTATTGCCGCACTGGCGAGAGCTCTGCTCACCCAGACTACTTGAGTAATGTGCACCCCGAATGACTCTATGCCGCACCGGCGGGAACGTACCCCAGGCCCACCCGCCCTTACACCGCGGCCTTGACGATCCCGGCTCGTCGATGTCCGTAGCAGGCAACTCTTGTTCGTCACCGTCACCCCCATCCGCGAACAAGATCGGTCGCATAGGTCCAAGACCACCGAAACCCATGTCCGCAACATAAGTTATATTTGCGAGCGCAGGATCCGAGTAAGGCTGGACGAGAAGGGTCATGTGTACGAGGGAGGTGTAGATATTGCCTTCGAGGGGCGAGCTAGGGTCGGGTGAGTATTGAGCGCTTGCAGGACTGAGAACACGGCCTGAGACGCCATACGCCCTGAGCAAATGTTCAGATTGAATATTGAGTCACTTGAGGACCGGTGAGAGAGAAAGATAGGTGGACGTCATCTACCTATACCCGAGACCGCGAAGCATACCGAGAAATAGTCCGTTTTGACCGAAGCAGTAGCTTCCCCTTCCTCCAAGCACCATGCGGTCAAACAGTTCGTCGGGTTTGACAGGCATACGGTGCTCCTTCGTACTATGCCCAAATATGTACCGTGAGAACGATAAAGCCTTTCGTCCGCAGAATGAGATGAACTCACTAATGCAAATCCGTATTCTCCGCAGGAAACGTCGTACAGTGGTGTACCATCAGCGCGGTCAAGTTCTCCAGATTCGATTCAAATTCGATGGGAGAGTCGTCCGATTCTCCTACAAACTGAGTGGGCCATGCGATACGAAGGAGATACTGTCGCGCTTGAGAAGGTGTATAGGGTGATGGGACGTGGCGTATGTAGGCCCCATCCAGAAGAAGGCCAGCTGGGATCGTATCAAGCATTGTATTTCGTCAGATAAAATAAAGATGTATCTGGATATACGTGGCGGTGAGAAAGATCATGATCAACCACTCAAAGCGTACGCGTGCTTACGGCGTCAATTCCCTCAAGGCCGGATTAGATAAGTAATGCCCAACCGCCCTGAAGGCAGACGAGTAGAATATCTCGAGCTCAGCATCTGCCATCAGTTTTCATCGCTGGAGCACACGACGGTCTGGTTCACACATCTCAACGGCCCGCTAGCAAGAGTTTTTGGAGCATCATCGTCATTTCCCAAAAGAGACCGTACACATAAATGGCTACATGTATCCCAGTGTGGCGCTTAGTCGAACAGACCGAAGCCCTGCAAATGTCATATTCAGTTTCGAGCACAGACACATAAACAGATACAAGACTTACCAGGTCGTCATCGGACTCCTCCTCATCCTTGGCCTCCTCCTTGGCCTCCTCAGCAGCGGGGGCAGCCTCGGCGGCGGCGGCAACAGGGGCGGCAGCAGCGAACGCCTCAGGGTTGGCAAGATACTCCTTGGCCTAATGAAGATGGACTTGTCAGTAACAGAAGGAGACGTGGCATCCATGGAAGTTAGAGAGAATGAAGTGTGAAAAGTATCCTCAGTAAGTAAAAAATCCACAAGCGTCCAAGGACGTTCAGTATTTTCAGTGTGTGTTATGAATAAACATCGTCGGAAGAAAGTGAAGACGAAAAATATTGTAAACAAGACTAAAGGGTGAAGAGAAAAACCCACCTTCTCGGAGCCCTCGAAGGTGTAGTCGGTGGCCAACGAGATGGCGATGAGGTTCTTGTACGCGTTGACGAGCGAGTGCGACACCGAGACGATGGTGGGGTAGTTCAACGCGAGCGAGAGGGCAGCAATAGTCTTGATACCAGTCAAGAACCTGTCGACCAACTCCTGGGCATCGACGTCCAAAACACTGGGCTCGAACACCTGACCCTGGTCGTAGATCTGGACGACGGTCATACCGTACGTGAACGGCGAGATGTTCAACATGTTCAAGAGTGTCGCCTCGGACGAACCGACACGGGAACCGGCAGTGACGACCTTCACGTCGGACACGATTTCAATCGTACCACGGGCGATCTTGGTCGGGATACCGAGGGCCTGGAAGAAAGAGGTCTTTCCGGGCTCCATGCCGGTGTTACCAGCGGGGATGGTGACATCGAGAGGAGCAAAGGCACCGGCACGAGCGGGAGCGGCGACCTTGTTGGCGGTGATGATGTCACGGATGTCGGCGAGGTCACTCGAGGTGAAGACGAAGCCGATGTTGCCTTTGACGTGGGGGAGGAGACGCTCGAGAGAGGGGTACTCGGAGACGATCCCGCGGAGGGCACGGCGAACCATGGTGTTCTTGCCCATGAGGACAACACCCTTGCCACGGAGGGCAACACGGATCTGATGCATCTGGTTCGATCCGACGTTGTCGACATTGACAATGAAGATGGAGGCTAGAGGGATAGACAATCAAGTTTAGTCGAAGAAAAGGAACGAAAAGAAGTGTGGCGACGCACGGAACTTCGCGATCAGCTCCTTGAGCTTAACGAAGTAGAGCTCCTTTTCGGCACGAGAGGCACCCATTGTTGTAAGTTCGTGAGGTCTGCGTTGCGAAAAAAGATGGGGATGAGTCTTTTGAAGGAACGGGAACAGCACAAATATTATGTGCGCACGGTAGGAAAGGTTATGGATACAGGTGTAGATGGAACTAGTGCCTCCCTATTGACCTCTACAGAACAATTGTCAGCAACATTTTCGAGAACATATCGGACGACGTGGACGCACCTGGTGCCAATGGATTTTTCAAGGCGACTAGACGTGCGTTGAGCGTGAGTTGTCGAGAACGACGTGTAGACAGAAATCTACACCGTCGGTCGCTCGTGAAAACAAGGTTTAGGTTCAGACTCCGACGTCGGCCACCGCCGAGCGCGAGACGCGACTTTGGCGCGGAAGTCGACGTTGAGCAGTTCAACCTCACACGTACGCAGGCCAACGGCGACGAGCTCGAAAGGACGGTTTGGAGGCGACGCACGACCGTTCTGTATGCAATGGAATGTTGCGATGGGCTCTGTCGACCGTCCAGAGGAACTTGGGCGGCATCGGCTTGCTTGTATCTACCCCCAGGTGCGCCCTATCCCGTCATAGCTCACACACATAATATCTTAGTGTTTTACGCAGACTATACTCGACTACTGGACTGCATAACATCGGAAACTTCATTCATGCTTCAGGTGACGCAGGAGAACTAACATACGAGGTGAAGCCACCGAAGCCTGTTACTTCATCACGCGGGCACGAAGAAATATCAACCTCACGCGCCGATAACTCCGTCAGTTCGCGTCCTAGCGGCTTGGAGGTAGACGAGCCCACACCTACGCTCTCGGAAGACTCCGAAGTACCTGTGTCATTGCTAGTCGCTGTTGAGGACCGTAGGCAGAATCATCGGTCTTATTCTGCCTTCGCATTCGCCACATTACGCTCCTTCCTCTCCTATGAGAATCTATCATCTCCCAACCCTACTATTCTCACCGCAAGATACATCACAACCCTCTATCTAACCCTTCATCACCCGCGCCGCCTTGGTCCCACTCGTTTGACCGCTCTCATTTCTCTCTTCGGCACGCTTTCGCTCTATGCCCATCACGGCCCTCAAGTATTTGCCAAAGTTACTCAAGCGGAACAGGAGGGTCGGTCAACAACGGAACATAGGCTGATACGGCATGATGACGGCATGAGACGGCATTTGCATGGATTTGCGAGTAGGATGGACAAGTCGTCGTTCAGGCCTCGATGGGGCTTCGTCCTCAGGCTGGTCAAGGATAAGTTGGTGAAGGCGGAGAATGGCGGCGGGTGGAAGGGGAACGAGACGGATAGCTATTGGTTGATGAGAGCGAGGCTAGGACTGGCTAAAGTGAAGGGCGTTGAGCTGGATGCTTGCGAAGATAGTCCGTCATTTTCCTTACAACCTTCCGATTATCCTGGTATTGTTTCTTATATTTTCCTTATTTTTTTTAGCATCCGAGCGCAGTGTCTATCATGCCAGAGAGCGATTCCTCGACGACAAACTGTCTGTATGGGATGCTCATAGCAATGTGCCGTACTTGCGAGCGTTGCTGGCTATCAAGCGACCGAGTTCGACAAAGGAGGTAGTATCATGGATCTGCTTCTATCTGGATACGTCTCCCAGCCAGTCCATTGTCAACGTGTTGTACGACATTCTCCTCGATGCCGGGCTCGATCTTTCATCTGCTTCGAAGGAAGCTCTTTTGTCGACCGTGTGGCGTCGAATCACTCGCAAACTCCCGAAACATCTACCTAGTAGCGATGCACGATATGACCTCCCCGATGGCGACTCCTGGGATGAGTCCGTATTCACCAGCGATGGTGGGGCCTCCAGCCTGGTGCAGGAAGTGCGTCAGGCTGTCTTCTTCCCTCGCTCTATCTCTCCTTCTGGACCGGGCACAGCTGCCCAAAAGATACTCTGGAACTGGGCCCGGCATCAAGCTCTGATCATGTTCGATCCTAACCTCTCGTCCTCCACCCGCTGGCACAACCTCACTCTTCTCGCGTCTGCCAATTCCTCCGCTGTGACAGTGCCCGATAGTGCGCTCAGTTCAGCGTCACATTCACCGATCGTCTCCGCCGACTTCCGCATCTTAGCCGTCCTCGCCATCCTCGAACGCCTTGTCAGCTCGTCATACGGTGAAGCCGACGCCGAAATTCGACTCTTTGTCCGTGGTGTCTGGCGTCTCTGGTACAAAGCCATCGGAGAAGACCGAACCATCCACCCCGCCAAAATCCGACCTCTCATCTCCTCCTTCCTTCATCTTTCCAGATTCACCAAAGACAATCGCCTCCGGCTCCAATGCCTCGAGCTCGCGGACTCTGGATTCTATAACTTCGACATTGGCGACGATTTCGCGAAGAGACAGGTGCAGATCTTGGCTGCCAATGCTATGGCCGCGGCGGAGGCGTGCGGACAGTTGAGGTGGCAGGAGGGTTTGCCGGGCTTTGTGGTGCGCGAGGGGTGGCAGGATGTGCTTTCGAGGCTTGCGATACCAAGGTTGGCGAGGGTGGACGCGCTAAGGGCGCATGAACTTCATCAGCGTTGGATGCCGCATCTAGAGGTCACGCAGGACGTCGCGGAGCCGATAGCAACGGGGTTAATCCACGCGGGCAGGATGGACCTCGCGTTGCCTTTTCTGTCCATTCTACGATTCGAGGGACGGAGAGGCCACAGGGTCTTGGAGACTGTGTTACAAGCGGTACACAGGGAACAGAACCGGTTCATCGACTTTGGACTGGCGCAGGTCCTCGCTCGAGCGCTCAAATCCCTCTATTCCGCCACTCCTGCCGTCTTACGACCTCCATCGCGACTTCGACGTCCGCTCTCGTTCGCATTGCTCGCGCTCGTGAATGCGGGACATGCGGCCACGGCGTCCGACACGTACAAGAACATCCGATCCGCACAGCCTAGCTATTTCTCCACCGCGTTCGACCACGCTCTGATGAAATGTCTATGCAGCAACCGACAGTTTCGGCTCGCTGTCAGGTTGGTGGATGATGTGGATGCTTCGCCGGCCGTGGCGAATGAAGAGCACAAGAAGGCGTTGAGGGAAGCTTTGTTAATTTCGCTCGTGAGGTCGGGTAGGGGGGCCTCGAGACTTGCGGGATACGTTGGCAAGAAGAGCGGGGATCGGACGTTGGCTGTCGTGCGCAATCGAGCTATGAAGATCGCTTTCAAGTTGCGAGGATGGACGTCTCCGTCGCGTGCTGGGCGACCTTCACCACGAGACTTTGAACGAAGTCGGGTTCTTATACCTCTCGCGCATCGACTTGGGTCGTCGCACATCTTGGCGGATGATTCTAGCATTACGCCGAAAATGAGGACGTATCTTGGGAACGTGCTAATTTATGAGAGATTGTCGAGGCGGAGGAGAGAACGTCCGAGGGATCGACTCAGGGCCGCGTTGGAGACCTTGGACGACTTGATGCGAGGGAGGAAGAAGAAGGCCACCGACGGCGGTAGCGTTCACGTTCACGGGAAGAGGCCTGGAAGAGACGCGACCGATGCTACTTTCGTCCCGGATCGAGTAACGATGAATATCGTGTTGAGTGGGATGCTGGCCTGGGTGAAGGAGTGGGACGTGATGAAGGTCAGGATGCTGTTTGATTTATTGGTCAGGTGTGGGTATCCGGCTGGGGAGAGGTTTTCGAAGGAGAATGCACCGTTTGGATCGAGTCGGTCGAGGGTTGATGAACGTATTTATGGAGATGGAGGGCTTGCTCAGAGCCAGACGGATGAGAGTGCTCCATTAGAGGCTGGTGCAATCAACGCGGAGGGAGACGGGAAGGGCAAGACAGAGGATCAGAGTCGGGGCCAGGGCGTCATGGATTGGGTGGAGTTGTTGAGGATTGTCATGCAGAGCGGGGAAGAGATCCACTTCGGCCAGCACGTCAGGCCTATGCTGAGGATGTTTATCAAGGCGTTGTATGTGAGAGGAGACAAGACGGGGGCGAGGATCTTGGTGGGGATTCTGAAGGATGTGGAGACGACGGATAATCGCGAGACGGTGGAGAGGAGGCGGCGAAGTGTTGGTGACAGAGGTGGATTGGAGTAGGTCATGTACAGTGCCCATACTAATGCTCATAGAATAATATTAACTGCGCGATCCAGCTTTCGATACCCACACTTCCTTCGTCAACCAGATCACCTTCTATAGCAAGCATATGACGGCTGCGCGTGCCTAATAGCTGAAAGCGTCGAGTTTTACATCAACCTGTCACGGAAAAAACGGAATTGCTGACTCTGAGGAAGGAAGGATATCCTCGGGCTGTCAACGATGACAGAAAGCACGCGGTTTGCCTGAGGTGTCACCTAATCTTAATCTCTGGTACTGTAGGTGCACTACTGGGTGGGTAGATGATACTCTGCATCAAGAGGTACCCATCAAAATCGTGACAGGGAGGATTTATACATAAGCACCCAGACTCCAGAGCTCATTCATACATTCCACTTCGCTCTTGCCCCTATGTCGAACTCATCGTTCTCAGAAGCACAGGTGTACGCCCTGCAAGCGTGGTGCGTGTATTGTGCTCATTCACTGACACAACATTCCCGTGACTGTATTATGTGCGATCGAAGGGTCATAGACGACTACGCAGCCTTATCCTCGTCTGGTGCGCTTCCACTCAATTCCTACGATGATCTTAGGTAGCACGCTAAGACTTGGCCCAATAGTTTTATGGATACTCGACTTCATATATATGTTACCCATCGAATATGATGCAATATGGTCCAAGAAGATGTCTTTACACTCTGTGCTCTTCTTGGTCAGTCGATACGGCCTTTCCGGGCAATTAGGATTCAACGCTTTCGCGGGATCTTACGGAGCATCTCTCAGTGATACTATGTATGTTCTCACTGTTATTACTTAACTTCATCAGAGAACACTCAAGAATCGCGTGTAGGTGCTCTATAGCGTACATAACGGGTACAGTGTTGGGGGAGTTATCAACTACCGCAACTCTATGTACGTGTCAGGCTCCCTCTGCACTACGATTCAATCCAACAGCCTCTCACATGTTCACTCATAGATCTCATAGCCTTACGGGTAGCCGCTATCCATAACCAGAGAAAGGTTGCTCTGGTTGTCGCTACGGCGTTGATAGTACCCTACGAAGTCATCAACATTTACGTGTGTCTCTCCTTTGGCAGACTTTGATGGTTCGCACTGATGGCTGTTGTCGTAGCTAGACAGCCTGGTAGACTCTGTTTCTACAAAGGGAACAATCTATCAAGTCATGGTCAAATGTATGATCACACCCAACGAAGATAAAGTTTCACTTTCCTCCAAGTGAGTCTTTGAGGAATAATCCTATTCAGAATGAGGCTACTAATAACGCATGGCCACTGCTGATAGAGGCATGCTAATTCCTATAGCTCGTTCCATCATGACTCCTACCCAACTATTCAGCTGATGGCGCCGATAATACAGTTGCGGTAACGTCTGGTTGTATACAACTGGTTTTCATCATTGCCATGCTTGGCCTTCTCTTGAGGACAACTTTGCGTCACGTCGTAGAGACGCGGAGTTTCGGTCGGAGCAGCATCGTAGAGGCTTTTATGTATGATGGTGCGTACTTGATATATCCTTTCGATTTTCGTGACAAGTAAACTCAATTATTGAATGCAATTAGGCATCGGTACAGCATGGTCAGTATCTCACTGCCCTTGAGTACCTGAGTACCTCAGAGCACTGACGGGAGCAACGCAGTGGTGCACTCGCCGTAACAGCTGTTGCAATAATCGACAACATTGTAGGTCAAACACATCACGATTGTGGAAATCACGCTGATAGTCTATTTATGAAACTCAGATAGGATCTATCAACCCTGAAGTGATATATATCCACTCGCTCTTCCATCTAGGCATGTTATTCTGACCCCTGACGTGCAGTCAAAATATCTTGCAATCTTGAATCTCGGGGTCCCCTTCGAAACCGTGTAAGTCTCACGCTCACACAATCTTCGAAAGCCGATACTTATTTCGGTACGCGCTTGGTGATCATCTAACCTATTCTACCCCACAGCATCCCAATCATCCTTGTCAACCGCCTCATACTGAACCTACAGACGTCCTACGACCACGACCGGACCGCCCAAAACTCTGACACCCATATTTTCTCCATGCCAGAATTTGCACCAATTAGCCATCCGGGAGCAACGTTGAATTCAACGCGATGGGATAATCAGTGCGATGGCCCCGTAAACCAGGTATCTGGCACCCTCAGAGTTCCACCGTAGACTGTTGATCGCTAGTAGGTCACGACCAGCATCTCAATAGTCATGGCATGAAACTCATGACGGTGTTTGACTCGCAAGGTCCATAATAGGCACATGGATGAATAAAAAGATCGAATATTGCGCAGCTACCGATTCATGATCTTCCAACACCGCTGGAAGGTCGACCCCTTATTGGAGATTCGCTATAGTTTATACGCATCTATTGATTGTACACAAATGGCCGCAATTATATCGAGCAATATTCACGTTTGGTCGGCCATTTTGCTCCTTCCAAGGAGAGTGTCACGAGAGCTCAGCCTGCCATTGAACCTACACTCGACTGAGCACATTAAGTATTAGTCACTCTATCGACTTCCGTACTTTAAATATCTCGGTGATATCAACATGGCTACCAGTGGATACTTGGGAAACCAATCAGTGACGCCCACTGTTCATGTAAAATAACATCTTCCATTTACCTGCATGGTTGTAGTCAATTCTAGAGTACTGCTTGTATCGGCGCCACATCGGCCAACCGCCGGCGCACACTACACCAATTCAATCTCCGCTTTGATTCAAGTTTGATCCAATAGAATTCGACCACGAGGTCGCAGTCAACTACATAACTTACGCTCAACGACAAAGTCCTTTGGAAGGTAAGACTCTCCATCTGCTTTGAAATGTCCTCATTTATAACATTCGGTTATATGTAGTAGCACTTCGCTGCTGATTGCTTTCTTAGTTGTCCAGACGAGAGTTACCCCAGATATTATACGAACCAGATCAGTCAGGCCCACTGGGGGGTACGCCTTGGGTGAATTTCCCCTTGATTTTTCACCCGAATACGCATGGGATTTTCACCCAATCCTATGGTGACGGATATCGGCTTCACCTCAAATTTGGGTGAATTTTTTGGGTGAAATTCACCCAGTTCGTTTTCGTTTTCACCCGAAGATTTCAGTCGAAGTTCGGGTGAAAATCCGCATATCTTCGGTTGACTCTGGGAGGTCCGATAGCTAGTTCACGCTTCCCAGCTTAGGCCCTACTAATATATTGTGACGCTGTTTCGAATCCCGAGAGAGCCGGGAACACGAGAAAAAAATGATTTACTAGTGATTATGTAGGTAATATACATAAATACATAAATACATTAAACATAACATACTCCTACATACTACTGAAACACCTTATCTGTGCCCTATCTCAGCAACTTCACCCATCCCCGTTAAAGTTGAACCAACCATTGAGAGGTCCGAGGAAGAGAGAGGGAGTGGCGGAAAGGCTATGGAGAGTTGACAACTGTCAAGAATCTGTGAGTGCACGAAGTCAAGTCAGTATACAACCAACGGAGCAGACATCATAAGCACGATCACCAAGGAAGGAATGGGATTGGCGAGCAGGGCACCTCGACAGTTTGTGAAGTTGAAAGTGATTTTTGGGTCATATATAACGATTGTAAAGCACTTCGCGCTCCCAACAGCAAACAAAGAATGGAGTGAAAGGACGACTGCACCTTTCTGGTAGCCGTCAAATGCACGTCTCCAAAAATCTCCCACAGAAAATTGCCCAACGTTACTGAAGAGTGTTTCGGATCGCGTTCCTTGACAGCAGGCAAGCGGATGTCAAGACTCGACAGCTGAGATCAAGCAGAGACCGGCAAAGCAAGCTATAGACTCATGAAGCGTGAGCGGCAGCCAGAGATCTAGCTAGATTCCAGCTGAAAGCAAAGTAAGTCGCGTCCGATGTTGACGAAGACCCAGAAGTGGTGGTGGTGGTGGTGGTGGTGGTGGTGGTGGTGGTAGAGAGAGAGCAAAGAGATCTGCGAGTCGACTCGTTGAGGCAAGACGCGACTATGACGTCATCTGCCCCACAGGCTACGCCACTCTGCTCTACTTTGTGGCCACCGTCCTTCGCAGTACTTCGTCTCGATTCACCGCACACTGCACGGTTTCGACGTTGACGAGTCAGCCACACAACAGATCTTGCTCTACCGTATTTACATATGAATTTAGTTTGAATTTTAAGAGGCTTGTTGCTCCCCTGCAAAGTTTGGGTGAATTTCAACGAAGCCATCCGCAGGCCTAGCGGCGGTTGAGCGGCGGTCACCGAAAATTGGGTGAAACATGAAATTCACCTTAAATTTGGCTGAATTTCACTCTATCCGTCTTCCACAGTGGCCCTGGCGCATAGTCTGGGACCAAAATGACGCTGTCAATCTTGCCAGACGAGCTAATCCTTGAGATAGCGAAGTATTTCGCATCGGATTGGTATCAGCCTGACGTCGATCCCGTTCCTCGACATTATTACCTCGACTGTACCCTGCTGAGCCTCTGCGCACTCAATCGCCGTATTCGAACCATCTGTTTTCCGGTGCAGTTTCGGGTACTATCTATCGGCTTAGACATCTTCTCTCTGGACTCGGAACGGGACTTCTTACAAAAGACGATTTTGTCTCGTCCGGACGTGACCACGCTCCTTCGGTGCGCTTCATTCATATGTCTCCCTTCGCATAAGGATGCCGAGCTGATGCGCAAACAATCATAGCTCTGTGCACCTAAGACAAAACGGGTTTTCGGACGTAAATATGTTCGAAATCCAATGGGTTCATTTCGAACGCATCGTGCAGGATCTTCTGAGATCTGCACCAGGCCTCATCCATCTCGATATAAACTTCGATCCCGTGACCCCACCCATGACGCTGGAACTTATAAACGTCGTGAATGACCACCCCTCGCTCAAGACCGTCGCGATAGACTCATCTGAACAGCTCTACCATCTAGACCACGAAGCCATCCAATCCACCTCGCTAAGCCGTATCGGCTGTCGACAACTCGTACTCTTCGATTCATCCCGTCTTCAGTGGGAAGCCGTGGCCATCATTTTCCGCCCCGGAGATGGCGCACGACTCAAAAAGCTCGTATTGTACGACGGTGATCCGCAACGATGGCAGTCGATGTCTTTGAAGGGGCTGGAGACCATCGAGTTCCAGGTCACCTCCCTGTCATCCAGCATCTACCTCGACTTCCAGAAAAGCTCGTTGCTATCCCGTAATCCTTCACTCAGGCTCATCAAGGTCATTGGGCAACCATCATCCTTACTTCTAAAGTTTCCTCTGCTGTCACCACTCCCGTGTATGACAGAATTGTGTGTGGCGGCGACGGCGGAGGGGGTTGAAGATTCTATAGGATTCGAGGGCTTAACCCTTGAACGAGCGGTTACCCCAGGGCTACGCGACGGAAATGAGGAAACGTCTCAGTGGTGCATTCATAAGGCTTTTCTGACCCTCACGAAGGCCGGCGTCCTCTCTCTCCCACTGTTCACGAGAACAGCGCCGTTCACTGAATTAATAAGCATTGCAATTGAAGACACAGATGATGCTACGACTACAATAGTACGCCTGAATACAAACTTTTTTGTTCGGGTGAAGCAGTTAATTTGCATTGCATTTATATATCTAGCATGATATCTTCGACTCTCTCAAGGCCTCGCATTCGACGTTGCAGAAGATCACTGCGATCGAACTCCTCAACGTTCCACTTTGGGAGAGCGATCTCGATGAAGTATCAGCGGCGGACATCCCCCTCGGAATCGGCGAGCTTGATTTTGCTGCCTATGGACTCGACGAAAATCACAGTGATGACCGCGATAAGGCCTGGGATATCGTGGAACCGTGGCTACAACTGTATTTGGATTATCCGGTCCAATTCTTACAAGACCTTGGCGCTTTGTGTCCATTGCTGGAGTCGGTTATTATCTACGTAGGAGGTCCGCTTGTAGAGTTTTCTTTCGACATGAAGACGACGCAAGCGGAAGAGGGTTGGATGGAGACAACTGTGATATGGAGCATCGTTGACACTAAGCGGCGCGCTCAGGTATGTGTTCGTCGTTTTTGCTACTTCTCAACATCGGACATCAGACAGCTCACCGCCGTTCTTGCAGCACCCCCATGATAGAACCCAAATTCACTGAATGACGGCATATCCTAGGCTGCCTCCGCCAGCGGGTTATTTCTTTGAAGCTGAAGAGCGAGCCTCCGAGTCCGAGTCAATAAGAGTCAGTTGAAGAAGTTCAAGTCAAGTCCAAGCCTTGCGGAGCTGTTCGGAGTCGAGTTCGCGCTCGACTTAAATGACTAGCATGATATCAAGATAATGAAGGTGACTATGCGATAGACGCTCTCGTGACAAGAGCGGTGAGCAGCGGCCTGAGTTGAGTTCTTTTAAAAAAGGTTATCGGGGTGGCCAATTCGGAAGCCAATAGCTTCTGAATTCAACAAAGGCAAACAATTTCACGTGCTCCCGTCGACACGAAGTCGGCACTTTCCGGCGCGAGGGCCATTCCGTCCTCGGACGATTCTCGTTCACTCGAACCCTCACGCTCCCCTGCTGACCGACGTGTCTTCACTGTGTATCTCCGGTTGTCTGTGAGAGACTCAATGCCAGTTCCCAAGCTCACACATTGAACCAGGTTCAACTCAGTCCACTTGCTCTTATCTTCCTCCAAATCGGCAATCCGGCTCAGTGACGCTGTATGTTTTAACTTAGCTCGATTGGTGTAACCTGATTGTTTAGCGGTGCGTCACTCTCTGAACCTGCTTTCTTGTAACGTAACATGTGACGAATTTCAGGGTCTTGGCATGAAGGTGGGATTTCTACAGTGAATACAAAGATCTATCAGGTCTCTCAACAGCTCAAGACCGTCGACCGTTCCTAGTGGAATTTTGTGGGCGACTGCCCGATATCACCCCCTGTCCAGGGCGTCACAGACATATTTTGAGTATGTTGAATTCTCGCGTTGTTCCCTTGTGGGGATACAACTCTTGTTATACAAGGGGCCGTGCCTCTCTTGAGTAGAGCGTAAAGGTCCTAGGATCTCACAGAACCTGTACTGTGATCTACATCTACAATGTGGAGCTCGAATCAAGATGTCGATCATACCGTCGGCGTACCGCAATGACACCGTCTAGGTGATTTGCTCGGCTTTGGTCTGATCATCTGAGCATATGCGCAGTGGAATTTCTATTTGCGTGCAATCGCGGTTCGGCGAAACACATCTCTTGGTCTCCTATCAACTGTGACCAAAAGAAACGCAATCCTCATCCTTTTTGATACCGCCTCCATGATGATCAGACCTTAGCGACCAGCGAGCATCGCGCCAGCGGCTCCTCACCCGCCACAGTCGCGAAAGCTCGCCGTATGTCCACAATGCCCAGATTTTTCTCCTTCCCTTCTGCATGCGAACGGCGGCCGTTATATTCCCATGACTCTGGATGGTGAGGGTTGGGTAGACATGAAGGTGTGGCATCGCACAGGAAGCTGTCGATGGGAACAATGCTTGAGCCTGATTAGGCGCTAGGTGCTTCGCCTGGGATTGTTCCGTCCGAATGGAGCACTGTCACCCACGCCTCGGAGCACTGTCACTGCATGCTCTTGCTCTAATATGACTACGATGGCCTCGATGGCCATCGCGGTCTCGCATGGTGTCCCTACCTCCTCCTTCTTTCCTCCATCACTGTTCACCCCACGTCCACCAACTGGGTCCACATTCATTCCTTTCTCTGTCCCATTCTCGAAGACTTCTCCAGAAACGCACACTTCACGACAATGTCCTTCCCAGCTATAACATCCTCTATGCAAGATGGCTCGACCATACCGCTCACTGTCTTCCTGAATGGCCTGGCGACACGATACATGACGGGTAAGCGTCCTACTCGTACTCGGAAGCATATATCATTCTTCGGACATCTGATATTTTTTCATGCTATGCACATAGTCATCGGACTCGTCGCGATGTTTTACGACCACATTCTCACGTTTTCTGCCGAAGTATCCCTCGTCTGGAGGGCTCGTCCATCATTCGGTCGCAATGGTTTTCTTCTCAACAAATATCTTGCTCTTGCATGCCTTCTGATGAACGCTCATTGTGAGTGCATCCAGTGAAAAATGCATCGATCTTGACTGTCGGCTTATTCTTTGTTGGGCATTGTAGTGTCGAGTGGAATCAGTGAGAATGCTCATTCAGACACAGTACGTCGTCCGACACTTTGACGGTATAGGCGGTTGGAACTGATGGCACCGCAGACGTATGTCATACATCTGTTTCCAGCCCCCTCCGACGAGACCGTCCGTACTTCCGACTAGCTCTTGAACGTGCTTCCGAACTCCTTATAGATGCCAACACTTGATCAAGGCTACCTTCGTCTGCTCTGTCTATTCGATCATCTTCGGCCATTTCCTTATGTTGCTGCGAGTAGCTGTGCTGTGGGATAGACAAAAGGTATGTCGATCCATCCAAAACGAACATTGTTCCCGGAGCTCATGTCCTGACTATATGCTATAGACCATACTAAAACTCCTCGCGACCGCTTTCTTCGCGACCGCCGTCGCGACACTGACCATGGTCATAATGACCGTCATTCATCTTGCGCGTGAGTAAAACTCCTCGCCGGCCTAAAAACTTCTCACGTCAAACTATTTCGTCCGCTCAACGTTCGAACTGAATACTATAGCGCACATCGTATGGCACAACAACGTCCGTATGTGTGTCGCCACACAGACCTCACCTCTTCTAACGATCGTCTGGGCCTCATCGGTGCGTTCACGTTCATGCATCAAGCATATTCTTCACCTTTGTCTGCCATCATCCCGTGGCTGAAGAATATTGAATGCGGTCGCACACGTATATCTATATATATACATCAGCTGCCCTTCGACCTCCTCGCCTTCAGCCTAACACTGTACAGCTCACTGTCGAGACCGCGACCAGGAGACGTCGGGGCTACGAGCGTCGTCCGTCAAGATGGTGCCTGTTTCTTCTGTGTGAGTGGGCTGCTTACCTTGACTTGTTGCTTGCTTGCGCTGACGTGGATCTTCTGCTTGATTAAGATCAAAACATGTCTTGACGCTCTGAACACTTGGTTCGCCGCGTTTGGGGACTCGCACAAAATCATGACCGTCACCGCGTACGTATCAGACCTAAGCACCTATTCACTCGAGTGTTTCACTCTGACTTCCAATTCCTAACGTGGGCGCTACCGTTCTGCAGCTTCGTCTGGGCAATGGTCACACTCCTCGTCAATCGCTTCCTCCTCCACATCCGAGCCGCCGAAGCCTCAGACAAGGACACAGACGAGACCTTTCAAGCGGCTCAACATCTTTCCAGTCCGAGTCCTTTGAAGGCGTATGCGTATGCCGGCGACGTCTCTCATCCAGTGGCACCTTCAGAACCACGGTCAGAACAGCCAAGACGTTTAACCCAATTGTATGAACGTCACGGTTTTGATCACCGGGCCGTAGATCTCGAGCCTTTAGAGGGTTGTTATATTCAGAGGGAGAGCGTGGAGTCCAGGGCTTTGAGGAGGTTGTGATTCTGTGGCGATGTACGTCCTTGTTCATTTCTGATGGAGACGCAGACTATCACTACATACTACGAAGAGGAGTCTGTGATTTGAGAATTGTATTTTAGGACTATTTATATAATTATACATGCATTGGATCTTCTGCTGTTTGGGCGCGCTGCTGAATATTTTAAAGATCGATAGCTGCCACACATGGTCCCCAGTCACCACCAGTGGATGACCGAATCGCCTGGCCGTATGACTCAAGTCTGACTCAGGAGCCCAGATCGAGAAAAAAGGAAGAAAGGAAGCACACTCGTATATTCGGGATCCAACACGCATCCACGAGGACCAACAAACATCCCAAAAACATCCCTCACACAGGAGAACAGTGTGGCCCCTAACCTTCAAGCTACAAGGCGCCACTCGTGACACTATTGCCAAACAATGCCATGTGTCGCCGATCGCGACCCGTGCTTTGAAGTTCGCCACACGCAGTTGGTCACTCTGTCATATCTCTATTGCACTGCGCTTCTTAACACTTCATCGCTATTTGCACAAGTATATATTCACCGTCATCGACGATAAGCAGAGTATTCACATGCTCGTAGAGCCTGAAAGAGCACTACCAGCCACTGACAATATATGTATCTACAACGATGCGCTACACGAACAAGTTACAGTACCGTAGAGTACAAACCGACGTCTGTTGGCTTCCCTCCGAAGAGGTACTAGTCTCCTGGGCCGCGAAGAGGCCGACGCCATACCAGGAGAAAAAAGGGAGGCCTAGCCTCGGTAGAATACACTCAAAAGTGCGAAAACTCCCCCAACGAGACCAAAGAAATAAAACAGAAAAAAGTACATTGTTGGCGTCGCGCACGCACTGCCGGTACCGCTAGCAACGACGATGAGCCTCCTGGGATCCGGGCCTCGAAATCCGAGAAGGTAATATGGAGAATAATAATCGAGGTTTTCGGTCCACTGTGGTCGGAGGGGGCGTACCGGGTACAGAAGGGAGTTCACTGAGTAATCCAATCCAGGAGACTCTCTCTCTCCGCCTTGCCCATGTTGGGGTCATTCCTATACAGGCATATCGGCGTCAGCATACAGCCACAATGACCAGAACGAAACATGACGCACGAAGGCCATAAAGGGAATATACGAGTGAAGTGGATCGAAGGGTCAAGCCACTCACCCGTTAGTAGCGTCTGTTGGCTTCCCCCAGAGGAGCGGGCTCTGAGGTACTAGAGCCCCTGGACCACGACAAGGCCGACGCTATCCCAGGGGACCGGACTTGAAGCACTTGGGGCACGGTGTCGATGTCGTGCTTGATCTCGGTCGTGAGGTCGATGTCGCCTAGCAGCTAGAGATCAAGCCCACGAGACCCAACAACCTAGAGGCCAAGCCCACGTGACACAGCAAACGAAGAGACCTAGCAGATACAGGAGACCCAGCAGACCCAGCCCAAGATACCCCAGATCCCGCCGCCCAGTGTTGATGTCGTGCTTGATTGGAGTCGTCGACCAGACCCGTCGTCGTGCCCGAGTGTTGATGCTCAGGGAGTCGATCGTCTTGAGCTTACTGACACACACCGTCCTGAAATAAAACTGCGCAGAACGAATCAGTAAAAAATATGTGGGCGAGAACATAGATCCACTCACCTGTTAGTAAGCGTCTGTTGGCTTCCCTCCGAAGAGGTACTAGAGCCCCTGGACCACGGCAAGGTCGACGCTTCCCAGGGGACCGGTCTTGAAGCTCATTGGAGCTCGGTGTCGAGGACGTGTCTAGGGCGCCGCTGTCGATGGCAGGTCGTCGCCATTCTCTCACATTCACACAGTCACGCATCTGTAGTTAAACTGAGGAGGAAGTCAGCGTGGTCACTAATATGCGTGCATCGAGAGGGAAGACTCACTGATCAATAAATGTTTCTCGAGACACTATGAGTTTGTGTCGGACACCACTCCTGTAGGAGAATCTAGAAAATAATCAGCTACGTAGTAGGAAGTAGGAGACGTACCATGCGAGCGTCTGTTAGTTTCCCCCAGAGGATCGGACTCTGAGGTACTAAAGCCCCTGGACCACGACAAGGTCTACGCTCTCCCAGGGGACCGGTATTGAAGCTCGTTGGAGCTCGGTGTCGACGTCGTGCTTGATCTCGCTCGTGAGGTCGATGTTGAAGTCGTGCTTGAGCTCGGTCGTGAGGTCGATGTCGATGTCGCCTAGCTCTAGTCAGCCCAGCCTCAGCCCAGAAATCAAGAGACCAAGCCCATGAGACCCAGCAGCATACCAAGCCCACAAGACCTAGCAAACGAAGAGGCCAAGCAGACCTAGAGACCCAGCAAACCCAGAGACCCAGCAAACCCAGAGACCCAGCAAACCCAGAGACCCAGCGCAAGACGCCCCAGAGACCCGCCCCAGAGAGCCAGCCGAAGATACCCCAGAGACCACTGCCCATTGATATCGTGCTTGATTGGAGTCGTCGACCAGACCCGTCGTCGTGCCCGAGTGTTGATGCTCAGGGCGTCGATCGTCTTGAGCTTCCTCGCACGAATGCACCTGAATTAAAATTGCACAGAACAGGTTAGAAGAAATATGTAGACCGAAACGTAGATCCACTCATCTGTCAGTAGACGTCTTTTGGCTTCGCTCAGAGGGTTGGCTGCTGAGGTACTAGAGCCCCCGGACCACGACAAGGTCGACGTCATACCAGGGGAGGGGATCAAGCTGAAGGCTTGAGACAAGCACAGATATAAATAAATAGATATGACCCAAGGGTGTCGCCGTAGAGGAGAGTGAAGATAAAAGCGAGAGCGAAAAGATAAAGAAAGAGCGAAAGGGAGAGAAAACAGAGGTTGCCTAAAACTGAGAGCAAGGTCGATGATCGGTGGGCGGGTGGGCGGGGGGAGTAACGGCTAAACGAGAGGCCGTTTGAGCTTCAGAGCGTCGCCCGAGCAGAAGAGAAGTGTCACCGCAGGTCACAAGACGTCGGAGCTGAGGATCCATACGACACGCACACCTGTAAAAGCTGTAAGAAGTGGTCAGGGAAGTATAATACGACACCCGTGCCGAACTGGGGGAGAGAACACCAACGGGCGAGGGACTCAGACGTCTGTTAGCTTCCCTCCGAGGAGGTACTGGTCTCCTGGGCCACGAAGAGGCCGACGCCGTAGTACCAGGAGAAAAAAGGGAGGCCTAGCCTCAGTAGAATGCACTCAAAGTGCGAAAACTCCCCCAACGAAACCCAAGAAAGGAAAAGAGATAAAGGTTCATCGTGGGTGTCGCGCAAGCGGTTCTAGTACCGCCAACAACGATGCCGGGCACAATAGGGATCCGGACCCCCAAATCCAAGAGGGTAATATAGGGAATAATAACCGAGGAGTCAACCCCATTGTGGTTGGAAGGGGGCGTACCGTGTCCAGAAGGGAGTCCGCTCAATAATCCAGTCCAAAAGGCTCTCTCTCTCTCCGCCTTGCCCATGTCAGGGTCATTCCTATACAGATATATTGACGTCAGTATACAACCATCATCGTCGCCAAAGCCCAAAGAAAATACGACGCACGAAGGCCATAGATGCAGGACACGGAGCTCGTGCCGATCTGGGGGAGAGAACCCCAACGAGCGGGGCGTCTGTTAGCTTCCCTCCGAAGAGGTACTAATCCCCTGAGCCACGAAGAGGCCGATGCCATACCAGGGGACATAATGAGAGGACTAGCCTCGAAGAGAAAGTGACACCCCGAAGGGTGTCTAGCAAATGAAAGATTGGACCATCCCCAGGACAATGCACGACGCTGGCCGGCATGTCCTTTAATGAGGGGTTAATAGGGTATTGTGTCCGGGATGCCGTATATCCCTCGAGGTTCTTGAGGCCGCAGCGCGACTCTGCGCACATCCCCGTGACACCCATGGCCTGTCGATCGCGTCGCGAGCGATCCCAATCCGATACGGTCCCGGCTTGAGGTCTTGGTAGTTGATGTTGAGTCTTGACACCGGTCTTGATTGGGCGGCCTATGGGAATCAAGATGAATCAGCACGCTGAACATTGAGGGAGGGGGGCACAAGCAGGAGAGGATGGGAGCACAGGATAAGAGAAAGGTTGAAGAGACTCACCTTGGGTCCGGGTCCGGGAGGGAGGGGAGGGGAGGGGAGGGGAGGGGAGGGGAGGGAGGAGATGGTGGTGGTAGAGGAGAGAGAAGATGGGGGACCTAAGCGAGCCCCAGGTGGGTCTTATATAGCCAGGGAAACGATTCAAACTCCTCCCGGCAAGACGCACTGGCACCATTGGACGGCGAAACATACCGAGGCCCAGCAGGCCAGAAACCGTGCCCAGATCGCACACAAAGAAGCGTTATCTGATGGTCGCATGCGAGTCACGGCACCCAGAGTTGTGTCCAAATACGGACTTTGTCCGGATTAGGAAGCGAATGTTGGGACCCACAAAGGGCTGTGGCGCGTGTTCGAGAGAACGAAAGCGCGATTATCTCGCGAACGAACGGTCCGTTTTGCAAGAAATTTACATCACTTTGTGCGCATTTCGACCAGTGATATTATGCCAAAAACAGAAAGAGGGGGCACAAACAGCAGCAATTGTCAGGAGGCGAAAGCTGAGCGTACTTTGATTGTGGCACTATAATTTCATTTTCGAACCACGTACCGGCCTCGTGTTTGCAGTGCCCCGGCGGCACCGGCGGACACCGGAACGACTCCGAGCGCTGTGCCATCCTTTTGTTTCCTTTCACGGCCTCAACTCCGGCCACAATGCAGGTGTTACACTCTAGGTAAGGTTGGCCTAAAGGACGCGGTAGGATTTGCCGCGTCATGGCACGGATGTGGCGTTGACACACCGTATGGGTTATTTTGGCATGTAACATCGCATGTGTGCCTGTTTCGCTATAGATTTTCTCAATAATTACATCGATATTTTATATTTCATGCTTGTAGTCGCACTGGCGAATGGTGCACCAAATGAGCATATACACCCCATGTTCTGTTGGCGAGGTTGTGGCGAGGTCACCACACCCTTATTAACCATCTACCACATCACATTCGTTGCTCAAGGTAATTTCTTTTTTGGTTCCAGACATAAATGTACCCTACTCACAGACCATAACGAACATCTGTGGGCTTATAGCCAATAGGGAACCTTCCACAAATATTTCTGCTTGCCCCAAGTCTGTGATTATATAATCACGGAACAGAACCACGCGAGTCTGTCCCCGGAACTGTGGGGCCGACATCTCCCCCACAGTTCCGGGGACACATTCCGAAGTCCGCTCAGCGTTCGTCGATATTGTTCCGACAGATGATCCTCGCTTGCCCGGTTGAAATCCCGTCTACTCTGCCTTTGGGAGACTAATTGTTCCCTCGTCGGGCCACAGTCGCAGACAGGAAGCCTCTTTGTCCATCTCCACTCTTCCCCTTTCCCCCACCCATCCAGCATCGGCAATGAACAAGAACACTTCCGCGGTGGTTCCGAGGCCGCTCAAGTCTACTCCTCCGACATCGACGACCGCACGATGCACGAGCTTTATGTCTGGCCATTCGCTGAAGCCATGAACGCCGGTGTCGGTTCCATCATGTGCAGCTACAACAAGGTCAACCTGACGCAAACGTGCTAAACCTCGAAGATCATCAGTGGAATTCTAAAGGTACGATCCTTTCTGCCTGACCCTCAGGGTGGACTCGTCTGACTGTGTTGTTCGTACAAAGTTCGTACGAATAGGAGGAACTCGACTTCCAAGGCTTCGTCGTCTCTGACTGGGCAGCCATGATCAACGGCGTCCGATCCGCGCTTGCCGGCACAGACATGAACATGCCAGGTTTCATGGCCTACGGCCAGCCCGACGAACCCAATCCCGACCAGACTAGCTCATCCTGGTGGGGCTCCGCGCTCATAGAATCGGTCAAGAATGTTTCCGTTCCCGCTGCTAGGGTGCAGGATATGGTCGAGAGGACGATGGCGGCGTATTTCAGGTTGGGACAGGACTCCCCTCATTATCCGGAGGTGAACTTCAGCTACTTGACCGAGGAGACGGAGTTGAATGGCGTGGTGGTCAACGAGCATGTTAAGTGAGTGCCTTTTTTCCCTTGTCATCTCAGGGGTGTGGCGAGTACGTTGGGTTTGACTGACTGTTTGGTGTAATATAGCATGCAAGGAGACCATTATAAAGTCATCCGCGAGATCGGCGCGGCGAGCACTGTGCTCCCGAAGAACACCAACGATACCTTGCCTCTCAACGTCGACAAAATCAAACGTGTGTATTTTGTGTCATCAACCTCCACTTCAAGGATCGTGCCGTCGTTGACCAGCATCTTTTGGTTGCAGGCCTACTCATCGTGGGTTCTGACGCCGGGTGCCGCAGATCGTGTACAACGAGACGTTGAACATTGACTATAGGAGGGTTCACTCTTTTCCGGATTCGTTCAACGTACAAAGACTGAATATTGTTATGTTGTGCAGGCACTTTGACGCGAACAACATCGATTCCCGCTTTGAGTTCGGTTTCAGTCTCTCGTACACTACGTTCGAGTACATCGGCCTCAATATCGTCCTCTCGTCGGGCCACAGCCGCAGACAATTGGCCTCTTCGTCCATCTCCGCTCTGCCCTTGCCCCCCTCAGCCCTCTCTTCCTCTCTTCCGTCGGTTTCAGCGTCTTCTTCGGTAGTTTCGACGGACTGCGTTGTCACCTCCACGGGCAGCTTGTTCTCTTCTGTTAGTGCTACCGCTACCTCCACTGACATGTCGTTCTCCGTCAACGCCACAACCTTCTCTGCCACCTCGACGTCCTCGTCCCCCCAGCAATGTCACGTCAACGGGATGATAGGCAGGATGAGACAATGAGACAGAGGTGCCGACGACGAGATGTGTCACCTAGACCGGGCCTAACCGGATGACGCGACGCGTCAAATCCTACCGCGTCCTTTAGGCGTACCATACTCTAGGATTGTTTCCTGTAAACCATACGGGTGAATTGAACCCCTGGAAACACTCACTGGCCGTCCAAAACAATCTCGAATACGCACTGAATCCCACACACTTGCTATCTATCTCCCATCCACCCACCAAACCCCGGCGCCGAAGGTCCACCCGCAACCTGTTTTTGTGGCAACCCCGGCACCCTCGCTCCACCGTACATACACTGTAGCACGGTACTGGCGCCCCCGTCGCTCTTCCAAATCCAGGCGGATACGTAGGTCCAACACCAACACAAGCACCAGAAGAGTATCCCCCAGAAAATGGCAGCGAGCCTGTCGAAATCCGCTCTTTGCACCGCTCTCGACCACACCTAGTCTCGATATCAGCCATTGGGGGGATGTTCTCTCCAGACTCCTGCTGACGGCGAATGAGAGGACGGGAAAGCCTAGCCGGAAGTGAGGCTGAGTGGCTGAAGGCGTGCGGAGCGCGAAAAACACGTGGAGATTGAAGGTCAGAAAGTTGAGAATCGCACTGCGATTCTCAACTCTGCAGTCTCTGCTTTCCACTAACACTACACCCAAGCCACCACTCGAGCTCAAGTCCCAGTGGCTCCTTTGATGCCCACTATCGGATGGGCTCGACGCTATAAAATATCCTTCTGTCACAGGTTACGTTGCTAGTATCATCTGGATCTCGTTGAACGCGCTTTTCATCGACAGTTCTCTGCTTCCTTGGGATACTTGTAGCTAACAAATTCAACTATAACAAACGACCATTCGAATAAGTAACGCGCTCTGCCGTTGACCTGTGCTATTAATACTTAGGCCAACTAAAAGGAACGACTATTGAGTTCGTACTTTGCTTGCGCAATGCGCTCGTCAGCTGAAGCTCCATGAGCGAGCTTTCTGACTCTCAGTAGACGCAGACGATTGCCCTCCATCAGCGTCGCATATGTCTCTTCATCGCCTGGACGAGCCATTCGTATCTCGTGTTCATCGTAAACCCCATAGCAGAAAACGATAGCACGATCAACTCTACCCCCCGCCTGGTGCGATACCTGTACGGTTTCCCCTCTCAAGCTCTCTCTACAAACAAAACACACCACAACTCGGCCGATGTGGCATCTCTCACCAGCAAGCCTCGCGCTCTCAGGCTATTGTGGCAGCAAACGTCTCCCTCTCCAGAGTTGATTTGGAGCTAGGACTCTGACTGGGAATTCTGGTGCCCGAGGTTGAATTCTGCGCGTCTATTGCATACTTACGACTCGACCGACTTATCTTGCGATATTTTATGCTGATCGTGTATTGGAGTGTTGAGGGCCATCAGTTCAATATCTATGAAGAGGCGGGACGTGTGCATGTGTTGATTATGGTGCCGTGGTCGGATCCGCTCTTCGTCTGTGTACTTCTGATCACTGGCCTCTTCGACCTCTCATATGGAAGTGAGTCCTGTCTTCTGAAATTGCGCTAACCTCTGTTATCACCGCCATCTAGCACTCACCATCCTCCGCATCCTCAACGTCAGCGATCACCGCGAGCTCATCCGCCTCCGCCTCCTTCGCCTACACAAACCCCTACACACACACCCTTCATCCGCCTCCTCACACACCCTTCATCCGCCTCCTCGCCCTCTCCTCCCTCCTCGCCCTCTCCTCCCTCCTCCTCGCCCCCTCCACCACTCCGTACCACTCATCTCCCTCTCCATCAACACGTATTCTACCCCCTGGGTTAGAACTTGGCTGCGAACTCAGGCTTCTTCGAGGCTCGAGGGTAGCGCGGATTCCGCCGGACGGGCGAGGTGGAGAGGTGGAGAGGTGGGGCAGCGACGGTCGTTCTTTGTGCGTGCGGGGGTGTTCTTTGTGCTCTTCGGTCTTTGGGGGGTTTTTTTTTTGGTGGGGGGAGGGAGGTATGGTGGGGAGGCGCGAGTACTAGTGGGGGGAGGCGGGGATGGTAGTTCCGGGTTTGGAGGATTTGTGCTACTGAAACCAAGATTCCTAATTATCAATTTTCTTTCTTGGAGATTTGAATTAAAGCTGTTTCGCGCCTGCATTGGACTTTAGAAGACAACCGCGGGAACAGGACCCTCGAGATGTTGGAACTTGGGCCGGGGTTTGTGGAGGTGGAGAGTCGGACGTGCCATTCGTCGTTGGCGCTCAGCGCTCATTACCGTCGATGTCCGAGTCAACTCGGACGATTCAGATGATGCAGATTCTAGAAGGACGGCGACGAGGACGAGGGTCTTCGAAGGTCATGCCCCACCCTTCCAAAACCCGAACTTGAACCTACCCACCACTGGCAGGATATCACCTTATCAAGCAACACGGTCGTTCGAGCGGGGGCAAGTAGATACTAGATACTAGAACAGTCCGACGCCGTCTTGACTCGGATGCCCAAGCCCAAGCGGGACCGACCAGGAGAAAGAAGAGGAAGTACACTTTACATCGTGATTGCCAGTGTATGTTCGGGGTACAATATGCATCCACGAGGACCAACAAACACCCCTCATGATCACCAACCACTCACTGGCTGAACTCGTACTCAGGGTAACAGCTGAGTGTGGCCCCTATCCTCCTATCCTTCAACTTTAGCGCTGGCGCCACTCGTGACACTATTGCCAAACAACGCCATGCCATGTGTCGCCGATCATGCTTCGCAGTTCGCCAGAATCGCCACACGCAGACACGCCACTTCGGCCATGGGGCACGTTCTCGGGCATCGATCATCGTCACCAGGTACGTTCTTTTCGAGCACACGACCACGACCACGACCACGCACACGACGAGCATGACCACGATGACCACGACGGCCGCAAGACAAATATAAGACTCGGACGAAGAAAACGGACCCGACACCGTGGGAACCACTGGCATACGTATACTTACACTGTGACCGCCAATGGAGGACACTGATCGGTGTATCCGATGGTGCCGGTGAGGAGCGTATAGAGACGTGTCGCGCAACGTAGTTATTGAACAAGTCGCACAATGTACTTATTGAACCACTTCTCGTCAACGCACCGCACCGCACCAAGAAAATTCGGTCAGAAGACCACCGCCGAAGCTCGAAGCCCGAAGGCCTAAGTAGCAGTCACAAGCTCTCAGTTAGAGTGTGCGAGTATGCGTTGTGTGAGGACGATGATAGACATACGTACGTGACTCGTCGTCATTGTCCTTGTCATGGTCATTGTCATTGCACAACAGGATAGGATGAGTGTGCGAGTATGCGTTGTGTGAGGACGATGATAGACATACGTACGTGACTCGTCGTCATGCACATTGACCTTGTCATGGTCCTTGTCATTGTCATTCCACAACAGGATAGGATAGGATAGGATATGACAGGATGGGGTCAGGATAGGATGGGGTCAGGGTGTAGGTAGGTAGGTATAAAAACAACTGGACACTGGACACTGGGAAATTTGAAGCAAGTAGCAGCGAATACACGGGAATACTTAGTAGTCAATCAAAGCACAAAGGTGAATGCGAAAATGCGAAACGGCGAAAAGGTGAAACGCGAAACGGTGAAAATGTAGAAGAAGAAGAAGACGAAGGGTTTGAACGTTTGGACGTTTGTACAGCATGTTGGGTTAGAAATTGTTAAGTGCGTAAGTAAATGCAAGCAATAATAGCAAGCTCCAGGAGTGAAGTCAAACTCGAGTCGTCGTCGAAATCCAATGAAAGGAGCCCGAGCACACAGCCCGAGCACGCAGCCCGAGCCCTACTCCTCCTCGTCGCTCGAATTATCATCATTAAGCCCCGACCCGCCCGTCCACTCCCTCTCCCACAACCTGACGCCGTTCGCATCCTCCCTCGAGCCCGTCGCATGTGCATGTGTGGAAAGTGAAAGTGTGGAAAGGGCAAGTGTGGAAAGGGCAGGGTGCCCGGGGGGTAATGCGCCCTGGGCGCGTTGTAGACGGGCGAGGAGGTGTTGTTTCTCGGAGAGCATGTCTTGGATGTAATCCACCGCTACAAACGCAGGACATGAGTGAAAGAACCAAGAACCAAGCAAAGAAAAGGAGTAAAGACGAGATACGCACTCTTCTGCAAAACGATATTCTCGCTCCTCGGCCCCGCCCTCCCATCCAGCACCTTCCCCTCCCCTCCCTCCTCCCCATTACCCTCTCCCCTCCCATTCCCATCGCCCCTCCCATCGCCCCTCCCCCCCTTGTTCCGACTCTTCCTCCTCTTCGCCACCCCCGCACCCCCATTTCCATTAGCGATGGCATTCGCCTCATCCTCCAACCGAATCGCCTCCTTCAACGCCGGCACAGTCTCACAAAGCGCCTCATACCCCCGTCTGATATTCGCTCTTCTCTTCTGTTCTGATTGTATATGATTCGCTTTTTTCTGGGATGCGCTCAATAATGCTGGTTTTCCTGCCCCACCACCACCGCCACCACCACCACCACCACCACCGGGCGACGAGGCTTGGCGTGAAGGAGCGGGGCCGGGAGAGGAGGGACGGCGTCGTTTGACTGTCGTGTTATGTGACGTGGAGGAGGAGTCTTCGGAATAGGAGCGTTTGGATGAGGTGGGTGGAGGTGAGGTGGGTGTATGGGGATGGGGTGCGTAGGAGGTGGAGGAGGAGGAGGAGGTGGAGAGCATGAGGGCGTGGGGGTGCGTTGCTGTGGGGATAGGAGGATCGTTGTAGGCCGCGGAGGAGGCTCTGCGTTGGTGGAAGAGGAAGAACGGATTCGTGTTGTTGTTGTTGTTGTTGTTGTTGCTACTGTTGGTGTGCGCCGTCGGGGGCTGCTGTGTCGGTGCGGGCGAGTTCGTGGACAGAGGGCTCGGTGCCGAGTGCGCTGTCTGTGGTCGTTGTGACGGCCATGATGAAGAGTACGAAGGGGGGTTGAAGGACTGGGGCTGAAGCGACATGAGATCCTTCGTGGCTTTCGTGAGTGCCTCCTTGCCCGGAGGCGGCTGGGGGACGTGTATGTCGTCGGAGAGGAGGGACCATTCTGGGGCGAAGACCTGGTCTGCGAGGGAGTGGGCGTCGTAGTCGAGGGCGGAGAGGAAGGACTGGAAGGCGTGTGATTCAGAGGGCGTGAGGAGTGACATCTTGCGTTTGCGCTCTCGTGAGTTGTGTCACTGTCGCGAGCGTTGGTTGAGAGGACGTGTTTATGACGATGATGGATGATGGACGATTCGGGAACTGTCAGTGTCTATCGTGGGTCGCTGCTAAGCTCGAATGCGGGGTCAAGCAGCGCGAGACCCGCATGTGATAAAAACCCCGCATTTCGTTGTTTGGCATGGACAAATACGACAATCCAAATCCCCTCGACACGATTTGACCCGCCCCTCCATTTCAATTTTCTTTCGAACGAACGAACAAGGGGGAGCCTCCTGCCCCCGTCCTCCCGCATTCTGCTCATTCTCCGCATCGATCTCCATCAATTCTCTCGAACTCGTGAGACCGGCCCTCCGTTTACGCGCTCTTGTGCAATGTGCGCCTGACGTTGCTCCGTCTGGCGCAGACGCGCCCCCTTTCGGTCGCCCGTCGGACCCTGCTTTCCGTTCATAACTTATAGCTTGTCTCGTCGCTCATACAACTGACGTTTCCGAACCAGTGACGAACTTCGGGTGAAGCAGGATGACTCGGAATGGACATCATTCGTTTCCCAGGAGTGATTCTACGGCTATATATAAGTCCACAACTTTACAACATCGAGTATAAATAGGTTATACAGGCGAAGCAGGAGAACGAAAGGCAGAACCGAAAAAACAAACAATGACATTAAAGAAAATAAGGTCAAGGAGAGACTGGAAGGACGATCAAGTCACGGTCGTCTTCCAGCTCTCTCCTTGTCGGGGTCCCGCTCGGACATGAAAAGTCGAGCGTTTCGCCAAAGCATCTATTATCTAATACTATCCCCACTCGGATGACCGTGCTGCTGTTTCTTGATGCGGTGGACCAAGATGAGATCCTGGTGGCTTTGTAAGGGCACCGGTCCAGGTATTAGCACGGTCGGAGACGGACTCCGTGCCAGTGAAAGCGCTGACCCGGGAGCGATCTTTGAATTTCGAGCTCGTCGTCCTTTTCGTGAGTGTAGTCTTTGAGGAAAAAAAGGATGATGGATGACATAGATCAGCGTGGTTTGGGAGGAATGCACTTACTTCTGTACAAGAGGTTGAAGAGGTACACAAACAGCGAGCAGATATGACCATGACACCATGACCAACGCAGGTCGACGTCCCGCTTATTCAGAGATATTGAGTCAGGGGATTTCGACCACTTGATCTACAATACAATCGCCGGTCAGCAAGAAGGACAAAACAGTAGAGCTGCGTACAATGGTACAAGGCGACCTCGAGGATGTGTGTTCCCAATCCGAGTCCTCACTCCAAACTCAACTCTCGACGCTCGTGCGTCGCGGGGGATAATCCGAGTCAGGCAAGGTTATAAAGCCTACATTTGCAGCGACGAGGATTCAGATGCCAGTGAGATCAGATGCGTACTGTATTAGTACTTCGGTCAACTTTGTTTGTCTATGGTCTATGGACTCAGATCGAATTACCGCTAGAGGAAGAGAGATGTACAGATAAAGTATCGCACCAGCCAGACAAGCACCCAGTCGATCGCGTTATCGTTCCATATGATGGAGTTCAAGGTGACGAAGAACATTGACATGAAGACTCGGACTTGAGAGGCCCATGAGTCCGGGCAATAAGTACCAGGAGAAAAGCACGAAAGTGATGAATGAAGCCCACAAACGGCCGTCGACAAAGCAGAGCATTGGGAAGATAATGATACCGTGACACCGGCATGTCCAAGATTTCGACCTGGCTCGAACCGTGCTGAGGGGGGGGGTGTAATTCAGAGCCAAGGGCGTCAGAAAACGGCAAAGGACATTTTTGGATTATAGGCACGCAACCTGATCATGAGCGAGACTCATGACTTCGATTCAGGGTTGCCAGACGCCAGAAGCAAGGGATATAATCACTACCACCGTGACCGGTCCTTGTCCTCGAATGGATGAGAGAGAGATTCCGGAGTTGGCGAGTGCTATATATGATGCCGCGTGCATGCGTGCGACGATCGCATGCTGAGTGCTCGATCTCTACGGACGCGGAGTCTTCTCACTGGCACAAAACTTGAAGAGACGTGGCTGACCCAGGAGAGCAGAAGACGGAGCAGAATTTGAACGGTGTAGAGCGTGTTAGTAGACTTATCGCGAACCTCAAGGAGGCGACGAAAGAACGCGTTGAAGATTCCAGGACGATACTTACTAGCAATGCAGTCTGTGACAGAGATATTTGTAGTGTCGAGCCTCCGATCCGATAGTCGTAAGAGAAACCACTAGGACTTGAGCTTGAGCTTGAGCTCGAATGGTGGCTTGGATATAATGCCAGTCCTTACTAGTGTAGAAAGTCAGAGAGAGACCGAGCTGCGAGAGTGACGATTCCCAACTTGTTCCCAACTGTCTGACCTTCAATTCCCACGTGTCCTTCCAACTCCGCACATCTACGGCCACTCCACCTCGGCCGCCACTCCCGGGTCCCTCCCTCCACTCTAAGTCTAAAATATTCGCCGGCAGCTGAAAAGACCACCCCTCCACCGACTTCTGGTATCGAGACTAAATAGGCTTGAGTACTAGTGCTGCACAGAGAACGGATTCGACGAGCTCGGTGCCAACCTGGTCTTGACAATCTTCCGGTTCTGCCAGCTACTTAGTGGTGCATTGCTTGACCTATGTCTCCGTCTGGTTTTGGAAGAGTTGGGGTGCCACAGCGTAGTGTAATGGAGCGTGGGTGCCGGGATTGCAAAAGCAGGTTGTAGGGATGCGGGTGGACCCTTCGGCGCCGGGGGTTGGTGCGTGAAGGGGAAATGGATAGAGGCTAGTGTGTGGCATTCAGTACGTTTTTGAGATTGTTTTGGACGGTCAGAGGATGTTTCCAGTGGTTCAATTCATGCGTATGGTTTACAGGAAACAATCCTAGAGCGTAACACCTGCATTGTGGCCGGAGTTGAGGCCGTGAAAGGAAACAAAAGGATGGCACAGCGTCTGGAGCGTGTCTGCCGGGTGTTGCCGCGGCACTCCAAACACGAGGCCGGTACGTGGTTCGAAAATGAAATTATAGTGCCACAATCAAAGTACGCTCAGTTTTTGCCTCCTCACAATTGCTACTTTCCGTTCCCCCTCTTTCTTCTTTTGGCATAATATTAGTGGCCAAAATGCGTACAAAGTGATGTCAGTTTCATGCGAAACGGACCGTCCGTTCGTGAAATGATGGCGCTTTTGTTCTCTCGAACATGCGCCACAGCCCTTTGTGGGTCCCAACATTTGCTTCCTAATCCGGACAAAGTCCGTATTTGGACACAACTCTGAGTGCCGTGACTCGCATGCGATACCATCAGATAACGCTTCTTTTTGTTCGGTCTGGGCACGGTTTCTCGCCTGCTGGGCCTCGGTATGTTTCGCCGTCCAATGGTGCCAGTGCCTCTTGCCGGGAGGAGTTTGAATCCCTGGCCTGCATATATAAGACCCACCTGGGGCTCGCTTAGGTCCCTCATCTTCTCTCTCCTCTACCACCATCATCTCCTCCCTCCCCTCCCTCCCGGACCCGG